>NC_090655.1:8931835-9231835 GCF_040937935.1 Hyperolius riggenbachi | reverse complement strand
TCTGTATCTGCTGGGCACCTGCTCCCCAGGGCCAGCGCTGTATGTGCTGGGCACCTGCTCCACAGGGCCAGCTCTGTATGTGCTGGGCACCTGCTTCACAGGGCCAGCTCTGTATTCGCTGGGCACCTGCTCCACAGGGCCAGCTCTGTATGTGCTGGGCACCTGCTTCACAGGGCCAGCTCTGTATCTGCTGGGCACCTGCTCACAGGGCCAGCTCTGTATGTGCTGGGCACCTGCTCCATAGGGCCAGCTCTGTATCTGCTGGGCACCTGCTCTATAGGGCCAGCTCTGTATCTGCTGGGCACCTGCTCTATAGGGCCAGCTCTGTATCTGCTGGGCACCTGCTCACAGGGCCAGCTCTGTATTTGCTGGGCACCTGCTCCATAGGGCCAGCGCTGTATTTGCTGGGCACCTGCTCCCGAGGGCCAGCGCTGTATTTGCTGGGCACCTGCTCCACAGGGCCAGCTCTGTATGTGCTGGGCACCTGCTCCATAGGGCCAGCTCTGTATCTGCTGGGCACCTGCTCACAGGGCCAGCTCTGTATTTGCTGGGCACCTGCTCCATAGGGCCAGCGCTGTATTTGCTGGGCACCTGCTCCCGAGGGCCAGCGCTGTATTTGCTGGGCACCTGCTCCACAGGGCCAGCTCTGTATGTGCTGGGCACCTGCTCCATAGGGCCAGCTCTGTATCTGCTGGGCACCTGCTCACAGGGCCAGCTCTGTATTTGCTGGGCACCTGCTCCATAGGGCCAGCGCTGTATTTGCTGGGCACCTGCTCCTCAGGGCCAGCGCTGTATTTGCTGGGCACCTGCTCCTCAGGGCCAGTGCTGTATTTGCTGGGCACCTGCTCCTCAGGGCCAGCGCTGTATTTGCTGGGCACCTGCTCCTCAGGGCCAGCGCTGTATTTGCTGGGCACCTGCTCCTCAGGGCCAGCGCTGTATTTGCTGGGCACCTGCTCCTCAGGGCCAGTGCTGTATTTGCTGGGCACCTGCTCCTCAGGGCCAGCGCTGTATTTGCTGGGCACCTGCTCCTCAGGGCCAGCGCTGTATTTGCTGGGCACCTGCTCCTCAGGGCCAGCGCTGTATTTGCTGGGCACCTGCTCCTCAGGGCCAGCGTTGTATTTGCTGGGCACCTGCTCCTCAGGGCCAGCGCTATATGTGCTGGGCACCTGCTCCATAGGGCCAGCTCTGCATTTGCTGGGCACCTGCTCCTCAGGGCCAGCACTGTATGTGCTGGGCACCTGCTCCCCAGGGCCAGCGCTGTATTTGCTGGGCACCTGCTCCCCAGGGCCAGCGCTGTATTTGCTGGGCACCTGCTCCACAGGGCCAGCTCTGTATTTACTGCCCCAGGGCCCATCCTGTATTCATTGGGAACCTGCTCCTCAGGTTCCTCAAGCTTGTTACTATTCTTCTGTATTCTGATCTTGTACCTTGTCATTCTGATACCCTGTTGCCGAACCTCGGCTCGCTCTTAGACTCTGCATCTGACTCCTGATTCTGTACCCCGATATTTCTGATACCCTGTTGCCGAACCCTGCTTGTTTATTAGTCTCCGCCTCTGCTTTCTGAATCTGTACTGTATTTGTCCGTGTGTTATGACCTGGCTTGCCTGACTTCGAGAACTGACCTTACTGCTAGAGGCAGTTCCCAGATCTGTTAGTGACACTCTCTCCTAGGTGTCACTCACGTTCTGTCCTTCCTACGCTCCGCCTGACTCCTCCCCCGGTAGAGTCCAGGCCTTCGGAAGGAATCTGTATTGCTGCAGTACTTCATACTGTACGGCACTTGTTTCTGAAGCTTAGTCCTCGAGGTATTACTGTTGCACACCAAGCACTCACACTACTCAGGTGTTCAGAGGTTAGCGTTATATCGGATTATCGGTGATACTGCAGATCATCGATAATCGGGTATATTCTGCATTCTCGGTGATACTGCAGATCACCGGTAATCAGACCCTCTCTCTGCTCCACCGATCGTAACACTTAGAAGACAGATCTCTCTTCAACTTTAAAGGTGGTGGAGCTCAATGGCTCGTTTGCATTGATAGCAATTGGAGTTTCTTAACTCTTCCTGTACTGGAAACAATATTAGACTCTTGTCTCTGCTCCTACGCATATAAATCATTATATCATATTTTTATTTCTCTTCAGTGTCTCTTTAACCTTTATTAGGAAACAGAAGGTTGATGAAAGAATTTCTTACCAAAAATTACACAGGACGTGTGTGATTGCTGCAATAAAGCTGCTCTATTCTATTGTGGATCAGCTGAAAACGTTGTGCATTTATCCCTGTTTGTGTGATAGCTGTGACTGGGCACTCAGATACACATACATTTATGTGGATTGCCCTGCAATCAGGCACTTTGGGACTTCCTATTCAAGCACATGTCAGCTACAAGTGTCCTGCTCTATTACGATCTAGGAATTGCTTTTTGAATAAGCAAGGAATCCTTTAACCACTTCAGCCTACAGCGTCGAAAATTGTATGCATCCGAGCAACGTTCGCCTCCCATTCATTCGCCAATAACTTTATCACTACTTATAACAATTAATTGAGCTATATCTTGTTTTTTCCGCCACCAATTAGGCTTTCTTTAGGTGGTACATTTTACTAAGAATTATTTTTTTCTAAATTAATTTTAACGGGAATATTAAGAAAAAATTGAAAACATTCCTTATTTCTCAGTTTTCAGCCATTATAGCTTTAAAATACTACATGCTTGATGCTACCATAATTAAAACTCATGTATTTTATTTGCCCATTTGTCCCAGTTATTATACCATTTAAATTATGTCCCTATCACAATGTACGGCGCCAATATTTTGTTTGGAAATAAAGGTGCATTTTTTCAATTTGCATCCTTCACTATTTACAAGCTTATAATTTAAAAAAGTGTAGTAATACACTCGCTTGACTTGCATATTAAAAAAAAGTTCAGAACCTTAGGTAACTATTTATGTTGTTTTTTTTTTTTTTATTGTAATTTTTTTTTTATTAAAACTTTTATGTGGGGTTTTTCAGAGTGGGGATGTAAATAGGGGATTTTAAATGAAATGTATTGTGTATATTTAAAAAAAAAAATACGTAGATGTAGTTTTACAGTGAGTTTTTGATTTTCTGTCTTGCAGGAAGAAGGGGTTCTTGGGACATATAAAAGGGGTGAATGGGACATATAAAAATTGCGGCTTTCCGGAGAAAGCTGTCGGTTTTTCTTAGCGGGACATTGATCAATGAATGGGATCTGTTAGGCCCCGTTCACACTTGCGTTTTGCCATGCAAACGGACCTGATCCTGATCAGAACCGTACGGTTCCGATCCGGATCCGGTCCGTTTGTATCAGGCATGTATCAGGCATGCATCAGGCTGCCATCCGGATCCGTGGGCAAAATATAGCGAAATTTTAAGAAAAAGATGTTGGGGTCAGCAGAAGGTGCACCTGGTGCACCTGTAGAATCAGGTTCCTCCGCTGTAGGCCTCACCGCCACCTCCGACATTCTGCCAAACAGCTCCAGCACGTCTGTCACTGCTGCTCCACTCCAGACATGCTTGGCCCATGTGTCCCCATCCGAAATGGCCGCTTGGATACGCATAGGAAGTGGGGTAGAACATCAGGTTTTTGTAGGCAGTGTGTTCTGTGCCTTCCGTTCCCCATTGGTTTCTGTGTTCCTGATGGTGCTGTCAGGCTCAGGTCCGGCTCCGGTCAGGATGCGTGGGCTGGAGATCCGGACCCAAAAAATAGCGCATGTTGGAAAAGAGTCCGGAGTCCGGATCCGATCTGGCTCCGGTACGTACGGAACGGACGCGTGTGAACCTCCGCATAGACTTTACATTGCTATGCGGAACGTACGTTCCGTTTGTACAGTATACGGTCCGGATCAGATCCGGAAAATCCGGACAGGGAACGCTAATGTGAACCGGGCCTTATTCCCATTCATTGATCTAGGGGGCAGCAAAAGGCAGCGGGAGCGCGCCCGGGATGCCTAGCATCTTCATTACTTGTTTACCAGATAAAAATAAAGAATTGAATTTTGAATTTATGCCCGACAATTACACTTTAAACCAGTGTAACTTTTTCCCGGCAGCAATGTCAGACTTCCTTTTCTTCTGTGATTGGAGTACTGTAGATAAGCCACTTAATTGCCTTCATGGCCGCCTCGCCAATGTTGCATATTCATAAAGCCGATATCGTGTAATTACACGTTTTACAGGTGATCATTCTCGTTTATGGTTCCTTACGAGGACAATCGCGGTGGGAAGTGTGGTGAGGATGTATAAATAGAGCTGTGATTTCATACATCTCCTCCTCGAAGGGAGATTAGGCTCGCCAGCTGATGGTTCATCTAAATGCCAGCGACTCGGAATGCGGACAATTTTCTGCTAAGTGGAGGTATTATTAGAAGAAGAAATGTTGTGCGGCGCGGCGAGGAGGAACCCGGCGAGAGAGATTCTCGTTCCTCTCTCGCTCCATAGCGATAGGTTTGATCTATACTTGTAATTTTACACGGGATGAATAAGCCCTTATGGCGGGAGATGGGTGCTTTGGACCGGTGTGCAGCGGCCTAGCAATTACCTAATGCCATATAATGCCGCTGTCTCTGCTTCCAATAAACTGACTGTCAATATTATCTCTGTTACTTTCTTCTCTGTCTCTAGTGTTCGACTGGATCGAAAAGTACGCCCCGGGTTTCAAGTCGTCAGTGATTGGCCGAGACGTTCTCACACCGCCAGATCTGGAGAGGATATTCGGTCTCAGCGGAGGGGTATGTACCCCTTCTATTTGTTGTGTGTTCACCATCCCTTATTTGTATTTGAAGACCACTATCATGAAAAATTGTAAACATTTAATGAGGAACTCCAGTGAAAATAATGTGATAAAAAGTGCTTCATTTTTACAATAATTATGTATAAATGATTTAGTCAGTGTTTGCCCATTGTAAAATCTTTCCTCTCCCTGATTTACATTCTGACATTTACCACATGGTGACATTTTTACTGCTGGCAGGTGATGTCAGTGGAAGTAGATGCTGCTTGCTTTTTTTGCCAGTTAGATACAGCTGTAAACAGGTAATTCCCACAATGCAACGAGGTTCACAGACATGAAACTCCTGGCATTTTCCATCTTGATTACCTCTGACTGAAGCCAATGTCATTTCCTCCTTTACTTTTTTCTCTCCTAGAAACTGCATTGTCATAGCTTGCTTGCTTTGTAAGCACATGTGGACACAGCATAGATAAGATTTCAGCAGCTCACTGAACTGCCCTCAGCTAATCAGTGAGGAGCAGGTATGTGGGAGGGGCTTCTTTCTCGTTGGCAATGGATAAAACGGAGCCAGGCTGCCTGAGATTAGAATATTCCAGCAGAAATATTTCTGAATAGATTGGAGTGCTTGCAATGCAGGGTTAGGTTGCAGACTGCATAATAAATACAGAGCAGTTGGTAAATGGAATTTTGTGGCTGACAGTCCCACTTTAAAATGCTGTGTATAAATACGGATAGTGGTAAGTAGTGCATTTCTCACAGAGTAAAATGCGCTGTAATTACTTTTCTCATATGTTTGTTGCTTATAGTGGGTAGTAAATAGCTTTTTGGACTTGTCCATCTCCTCCCGGGGGATTCTCAGTCTCGCCTTTATTCTTTACAAAAGCTCTTCCTGGAAAGAATCTAAACAAAGATGCTGGTAGGCCTCCCTACTCTCTTACACACACTAGTTAGGCGGTTGGACTGAGCAACTGATGTTCAGAAAGTGCTTTTGAAAACAAAGAACTAACTGAGAATCTCTCGCGAGGAGTTGGACTAGTCCAAAACCTGTCAGATCTGTATTATCTATTGTAAGTGATAGTGATGAAGGAAACACGTCATTTATAAAGTATTTTACTCTGGAACAAATGTACATTTTATACATATGGATTTAAAATTTTACAATTTTTTGTGATGGTGGTTCTACACATAAAGATACAGGAAGTTTTTCTGTTGCTGAAACCAGGATAATTACCATCAAATTACCGTATATACTGGCGTATAAGACGACTTTTTAACCCTGAAAAAACATCTGAAAAGTCGGGGGTCGTCTTATACGCCAAGTGTCAGAATGTCAGGTCTGGTCAGGGTGCTGTGTGTCAGGCAGAACTGTAATTACCTTATGCTGCAGTCATCCGGTAATAAGAAATATAGATCGCATTCTCCGTTTAAAAAATAACTTGTTGTAACAGCTTCTTGCGAGCAGCCGCTCGCACGGGTAGCAGTGCAGCTTCCTGCATCACCTGACTTGTGACGTGTGCGCTCCACAATACATCCCGGCAATCTCTTCCGGCGTGAGCCTCATCAGTGGAGCGCACACGTCACCAGTCAAGGGACGCAGGAAGCTGCACTGCTACCCGTGCGAGCGGCTGCTCGCAAGAAGCTGTTACAACAAGTTATTTTTTAAAATGAGAACGCGATCTATCTTTCTTATTACCGGATGACTGCAGCATAAGGTAATTACAGCTCTGCCTGATACCCGGCACCCTGACACTCCTACTATGCGAGCATAGTCTTGGGTAGTCTTATACGGCGAGGATACCCCAACCTCTACATTTTAACTGGCAAAGTTGGGGGGTCGTCTTATACGCCCAGTCGCCTAATACGCCAGCATATTATCCTGAATAATTAACTACAGTCTACTATACGCCACTACAGGGCCTCATTACTGCATTCTGCTATATGTCACTACAGGGCCTCATTACTGCATTCTGCTATATGTCACTACAGGGCCTCTTTACTGCATTCTGCTATATGTCACTACAGGGCTTCTTTACTGCATTCTGCTATATGTCACTACAGGGCCTCTTTACTGCATTCTGCTATATGTCACTACAGGGCCTCTTTACTGTATTCTGTTATATGTCACTACAGGGCCTCTTTACTGCATTCTGCTATATGCCACTACAGGGCCTCATTACTGCATTCTGCTATATGTCACTACAGGGCCTCCTTACTGCATTCTGCTATATGCCACTACAGGGCCTCATTACTGCATTCTGCTATATGTCACTACAGGACCTCTTTACTGCATTCTGTTATATGTCACTACAGGGCCTCTTTACTGTATTCTGCTATATGTCACTACAGGGCCTCTTTACTGCATTCTGCTATATGTCACTACAGGGCCTCATTACTGCATTCTGCTATATGTCACTACAGGGCCTCATTACTGCATTCTGCTATATGTCACTACAGGGCCTCTTTACTGCATTCTGCTATATGTCACTACAGGGCTTCTTTACTGCATTCTGCTATATGTCACTACAGGGCCTCTTTACTGCATTCTGCTATATGTCACTACAGGGCCTCATTACTGCATTCTGCTATATGTCACTACAGGGCCTCTTTACTGCATTCTGCTATATGCCACTACAGGGCCTCATTACTGCATTCTGCTATATGTCACTACAGGGCCTCCTTACTGCATTCTGCTATATGCCACTACAGGGCCTCATTACTGCATTCTGCTATATGTCACTACAGGGCCTCTTTACTGCATTCTGCTATATGTCACTACAGGGCCTCTTTACTGCATTCTGCTATATGTCGCTACAGGGCCTCTTTACTGCACTCTGCTATATGTCACTACAGGGCCTCATTACTGCATTCTGCTATATGTCACTACAGGGCCTCTTTACTGCATTCTGCTATATGCCACTACAGGGCCTCATTACTGCATTCTGCTATATGTCACTACAGGGCCTCTTTACTACATTCTCCTATATGTCACTACAGGGCCTCTTTACTGCATTCTCCTATATGTCACTACAGGGCCTCCTTACTGCATTCTGCTATATGTCACTACAGGGCCTCTGTACTGCATTCTGCTATATGTCACTACAGGGCCTCTGTACTGCATTCTGCTATATGTCACTACAGGGCCTCCTTACTGCATTCTGCTATATGCCACTACAGGGCCTCATTACTGCATTCTGCTATATGTCACTACAGGGCCTCTTTACTGCATTCTGCTATATGCCACTACAGGGCCTCTTTCCTGCATTCTGCTATATGTCACTACAGGGCCTCTTTACTGCATTCTGCTATATGTCACTACAGGGCCTCTTTACTGCATTCTGCTATATGTCACTACAGGGCCGCTTTACTGCATTCTGCTATATATCACTACAGGGCCTCATTACTGCATTCTGCTATATGCCACTACAGGGCCTCTTTACTGCATTCTGCTATATGTCACTACAGGGCCTCTTTACTGCATTCTGCTATATGTCACTACAGGGCCTCTTTACTGCATTCTGCTATATGTCACTACAGGGCCTCTTTACTGCATTCTGCTATCTGTCACTACAGGGCCTCTTTACTGCATTTTGCTATATGTCACTACAGGGCCTCTTTACTGCATTCTGCTATATGTCACTACAGGGCCTCTTTACTGCATTCTGCTATATGTCACTACAGGGCCTCTTTACTGCATTCTGCTATATGTCACTACAGGGCCTCTTTACTGCATTCTGCTATATGTCACTACAGGGCCTCTTTACTGCATTCTGCTATATGTCACTACAGGGCCTCTTTACTGCATTCTGCTATCTGTCACTACAGGGCCTCTTTACTGCATTTTGCTATATGTCACTACAGGGCCTCTTTACTGCATTCTGCTATATGTCACTACAGGGCCTCTTTACTGCATTCTGCTATATGCCACTACAGGGCCTCTATACTGCATTCTGCTATATGTCACTACAGGGCCTCTTTACTGCATTCTGCTATATGTCACTACAGGGCCTCTTTACTGCATTCTGCTATATGTCACTACAGGGCCTCTTTACTGCATTCTACTATATGTCACTACAGGGTCTCTTTACTGCATTCTGCTATATGTCACTACAGGGCCTCTTTACTGCATTCTGCTATACGTCACTACAGGGCCTCTTTACTGCATTCTGCTATATGTCACTACAGGGCCTCTTTACTGCATTCTGCTATATATCACTACAGGGCCTCTTTACTGCATTCTGCTATATGTCACTACAGGGCCTCTTTACTGCATTCTGCTATATGTCACTACAGGGCCTCTTTACTGCATTCTGCTATATGTCACTACAGGACCTCTTTACTGCATTCTGCTATATGTCACTACAGGGCCTCTTTACTGCATTCTGCTATATGTCACTACAGGGCCTCTTTACTGCATTCTGCTATATGTCACTACAGGGCCTCTATACTGCATTCTGCTATATGTCACTACAGGGCCTCTTTACTGCATTCTGCTATATGTCACTACAGGGCCTCTTTACTGCATTCTGCTATATGTCACTACAGGGCCTCTTTACTGCATTCTGCTATATGTCACTACAGGGTCTCTTTACTGCATTCTGCTATACGTCACTACAGGGCCTCTTTACTGCATTCTGCTATACGTCACTACAGGGCCTCTTTACTGCATTCTGCTATATGTCACTACAGGGCCTCTTTACTGCATTCTACTATATGTCACTACAGGGTCTCTTTACTGCATTCTGCTATATGTCACTACAGGGCCTCTTTACTGCATTCTGCTATATGTCACTACAGGACCTCTTTACTGCATTCTGCTATATGTCACTACAGGGCCTCTTTACTGCATTCTGCTATATGTCACTACAGGGCCTCTTTACTGCATTCTACTATATGTCACTACAGGGTCTCTTTACTGCATTCTGCTATATGTCACTACAGGGCCTCTTTACTGCATTCTGCTATACGTCACTACAGGGCCTCTTTACTGCATTCTGCTATATATCACTACAGGGCCTCTTTACTGCATTCTGCTATATATCACTACAGGGCCTCTTTACTGCATTCTGCTATATGTCACTACAGGGCCTCTTTACTACATTCTGCTATATGTCACTACAGGGCCTCTTTACTGCATTCTGCTATATGTCACTACAGGACCTCTTTACTGCATTCTGCTATATGTCACTACAGGGCCTCTTTACTGCATTCTGCTATATGTCACTACAGGGCCTCTTTACTGCATTCTGCTATATGTCACTACAGGGCCTCTTTACTGCACTCTGCTATATGTCACTACAGGGCCTCTTTACAGCATTCTGCTATATGTCACTACAGGGCCTCTTTACAGCATTCTGCTATATGTCACTACAGGGCCTCTTTACTGCATTCTGTTATATATCACTACAGGGCCTCTTTACCTCATTCTGCTATATGTCACTACAGGGCCTCTTTACTGCATTCTGCTATATGTCACTACAGGGCCTCTTTACTGCATTCTGCTATATGTCACTACAGGGCCTCTTTACTGCATTCTGCTATATGTCACTACAGGGCCTCTTTACTGCATTCTGCTATATATCACTACAGGGCCTCTTTACTGCATTCTGCTATATGTCACTACAGGGCCTCTTTACTGCATTCTGCTATATGTCACTACAGGGCCTCTTTACTGCATTCTGCTATATGTCACTACAGGACCTCTTTACTGTATTCTGCTATATGTCACTACAGGGCCTCTTTACTGCATTCTGCTATATATCACTACAGGGCCTCTTTACTGCATTCTGCTATATGTCACTACAGGGCCTCTTTACTGCATTCTGCTATATGTCACTACAGGGCCTCTTTACTGCATTCTGCTATATGTCACTACAGGGCCTCTACTGCATTCTGCTATATGTCACTACAGGGCCTCTTTACTGTATTCTGCTATATGTCACTACAGGGCCTCTTTACTGCATTCTGCTATATGTCACTACAGGGCCTCATTACTGCATTCTGCTATATGTCACTACAGGGCCTCTTTACTTCATTCTGCTATATGTCACTACAGGGCATCTTTATGTTCTATTCAGTGAAGCTTCTAGACTATGACTATGCAGGAAATGGATGTAATGCAATATTCTGGATTTATATGCAGGAAGCACAGAGTTAGGACCCACTAGTAGGGAAGAGGTCTCTATCCCACAGCCTGATCATTGGAGGTCCATCACATGGTGGCGCTGTACAGGATTAGGGACGGTGGAGGACATTTTTATTTTGTATTTCATATACATGACTATTAAAGGACGCCTGAAGCTAGAGCTATATGGAGGCTGCCATATTTATTTCCTTAAGCAATACCAGTTGCCTGGCTGTCCTACTGCTCCTCTGCCTTTCATACTTTTAGCCATAGCCCCTGAACAAGCATGCAGCATATCGGGTGTTTCTGACTGAAGTGTGACAGGATTATGCTTGTTTCAGGTGTGATTCAGACACTACTGCAGCCAAATTGGTCAGCAGGGCTGCCAGGCAACTAGGATTGTTTTAAAGGAAATACTGCAAATATGGCAGCCATATCCCTCTCACTGCAGGTGTCCTTTAGGGATTTGCACATTTAGGATAGAGCAATAGTAGTTTTATGAGATGACAACATCTGGAGGACCATCTGGGAGCTGTCTGAGGACATATGGTGTCAGGTGTCCTCCTCGTTAGTAACGCACTGCTGGTGACCGATGATTTCATCTTATTGGTTGGTATCCACTATGAATGTACAGCGACTTTTTATCGTTCCTGTTGTTTTTAAAGTCTTATTTAGGAGGAGAATGTTTCTTGCATTTTACTGATTGTACCAGTCAGAAAAATGTAGGCTGCGTTTTTCTGTAACATGGTACCTTACATTTATAATGAAGGTGAGATTTCCCTTTACCCTCTTCTCTGCCCGCACAATGACCAGCCACACGCTATTCACAAGAGTACTTACTGAACCGCAGTGGCTCAACCCGACTGCCAAAATAGATCTGACAGATTCTGGACTAGTCCATCTCCTCATGGAGGATTCTCATTATTACCTTTATTCTTTACAAAAAGCACCCCCTGGAAAGGTTCAATACATAGTTGTCATGGAGTTGCCTTACTGAAAATGGATAAGGCAACCCCATGACATCTTTGTATAGATCCTTTCCAGGGAGTGCTTTTTTAAAGAATAAAGGTAATACTGAGAATCCCTCATGAGGAGATGGACTAGCCAGAGACGTCACTAGGGTTGGCGTCACCCAGTGCGGAAACTCATGATATCACCACTCTCTTACCCCATAAACAAACTTTCATTAACCAATTAATGATTGTTATGCCTGTCACACTCTGGGGGGAGGGGCTCTGATGGTGGTGGTGGGGGGGGGGGGGGGGGGGGGGTTGAGGGAGTGGTACCATGCTGGACAGCCTTGCTATTGGGAGTGGGTAGTTGGATGAGACGCCTTTGCTAAGGTGTGAATAGTGGGATGTTACGGTAATCACCACATGGCCCTGGGGGGCTCTGAACTCTGTTATCAGCTCAGCACTGAGCAGCTACAGAAGGGAGAAGAGCAGAAAAGAGAAGTATCTACATACAGTAGCTTCAGTCCACTCTAACTTAGCCTGGAACTTAGTGTCACCCTCTGCTGGTGACACCTGGTGCGGCCGGCACCCACCGCACCTCCCCTCCTTAGTGACGCCACTCGGACTAGCCCAGAATCTGTCAGATCTGTCAGCTTTTTATTACCTGCTGTAAGTGACAGCAACATAGGAAAAAGTTATTAATAGCGCATTTTACTTTGGGAGAAATGTATATTTTCTATGTATATATTTAACATTTTTCAACAATAGTGGTCCTTTAGCAAAAAGAGACTTGTTAGTTGTGCAGTTGGTACCTTAACTTGCTGAGTGTGAGTGATTATTACGTGTTTATACACCACTAGCCACCTCTGTAATATATCATTGCTGCACGGCACATCTTACATGTGTGTAACTATAATAACCCGCCCTCCAACCTCCATATTTTACTCAGTGTCTAAGCAACCAATAGTCAGGTGGGGGTGTGGTCTGGTCACATGGGAGGTCAGGGATCTGTATGCAAACACCGATACCCTGTAGTTTCAGTATTTGTAGACCGCGCTCGAAGACCCCAGCTGTGTCTAGCAGCCGTAAATCCAATAATTATTCCAGCTAAAACATTATGATAGCGACACTTTGTATTTTTCTTTTTCTTTTCTTTTTTTAAAGTGATTTTGAGAAAATTGTGTTAAATAAAATGACAGCTCTTTAATTTTCAGTTATGTGAACATTACAATCATTTTGTGGTGTCAGGAGTGGAACAGGAATTAGCGGTCGTTGCCAAGTTCTTTCGTCACAGTCATTAAGCTGAAGTCATCGCCATTACCATTTAACATAAAGTTGTATTGTCATTTTTTTTTAATGTTACACATTAAAATCAATTGAAGGGATGATGCAGTCTATGGTGGAGCCATCAGATTTTATAATCGGAGTAATATGCTGCGTGGCATTTTATTTCTTCGCAGATACACATTAATAATTTACTCAATTGCCGCATAATATATTTCCATTACACTGGAAGAGGTGCCTGTGCTGTTTGCTCGTGCGGTGCATACATGTAAAATGGCTGCTGCTGTGACAAATCGGCAGCGGGAATAGCCACAAGTAGAATATCGGTAAATTAATATTACCGTAAGAAATATTCTAGCAATCAATGGGTTATGCCATAGTTTTTAAAAATATTTTACTATTTTACATAGCCCAAACTAACCTTATTGTCACACAGAGCGCCCTCTTCCGATGCCCAACCCCTCTGCCCCCCCCCTCTCCATGTCTACTCCTAAACCCCCCTCCAATATCTAACCCTAAACCCCCCTGCCCCCCCCCGATGTCTACTTCTAACCCCCCCCCCCAATATCTAACCCTAAACCCCCCTGCCCCCCCACCCCCCGATGTCTACTTCTAAACCCCCCCCTCCAATATCTAACCCTAAACCCCCTGACTCCCCCCCCCCCCCATGCCTACTCTTAAAAAAAAACCTCCAATATCTAACCCTAAAATCCCCATTCTTTTGATGACTACCTCTAAAAATCTTCTTCCAGTGCCTAACCCTAACCAACCTCCCCCCCCCCCCATGCCTCACCCTAAAAAAAAAAAACCTCCATTGCCTAAACCTGAACCCCCTCTGATGCCCAGTCCTATGCCCAAACACTAAAACCCCCTATTATATCTAACTTTAACCCTGACCCCCCTTCTGATGCCTAACACTAAACATCTTCCGGTGCCAAGCCCTTAACTCCACTCCCCATGCCTCAACCTAAAACCCCCCTTTGATGCTTTACCCTGAGCCCCTTCTGATGCCTAATCCTGATTCTTGACCACCCCCCCCCCCCCTCTGATACCTAACGCTAAACCCCAGTCTGATGCCTCACTAATGATATCTAAGCCTAAAACCCACCACTGTTGCCTAAGGCCTCTTTTCCACAGATAGTTGAACTGTGTGCTCAGCAAGCAGTTACCAGGCAGCAGTGAGCAGTTACCAGGCAGCAGCGAGCAGTTACCAGGCAGCAGCAAGCAGTTACCAGGCAGCAGTGAGCAGTTGTGAGAGTTTGAGAGGCATTTCACTGCCTATCAACAGTTCGTGGAAAAGAGGCCTAACACTAAAACCTCCTCTGATGCCTAACCCTAAAACCCCCCATGCAATGCCTAACCCATTTTACCAGGATGCCTTGGCGACCAAATGAATTGCTTCATGTTTCTTACCTCCTCTGCAGTTATAGAGAGAGCCTGTCATGGACTCTCATTGGCTTTCTGTGTGACGGGTACCATGTACTGCAATCAGTCAGGAATATTACCCAGTGATGGATTCCCTGACTAGCTGCACTGAGTTCCATAGCAGGCCTGGAAGTGCCTGCTATGGGAAAGGCCTGGGAAAGAGGGCGCCCACTTTATAATAAAACTACCTTAAAAGCAATAAAAGGAGAAAATGAAGGTGGTTTCCCTCAGGAAAGACAGAATTAATTTAAAAAATGGTCAATTTTTATTTGCAACGTGTTGGCAATGCGTTTCGTGGGGATGTAAACCCCCTTCCTCAGGCCAATTTTCAGTGCCTGCAATATTAATATAAACAATGCTCAATGCTAGAACTCAGCTGACACAGATCAATATTAACAATTGCTAAATAAACAAAAATCAACTCAACAATATCAATAAAATATAAAAACCACACGCTTGTATTTGAAAAAGTAAAACCATGTACAATAAATAATAAATACCTAATTGATGTTAAAATACCATAAGCATCTCATTAAAAAATAATATGCAAAATAAAAATGCCTTCTTCAAACAGAAATGCCGTCATAAAAAATAATGAGATGCATATGGTATTTTTCTCACATACCTAAAATATATGTTAAATTCTTATTTGTTGTTATATTGGTATATGTAATGATCCGTTCAGCTGGCTGCACAGGCAGACAGCTGTTTGACCATTCCTCTAGTCTGTGGGCTGCAGGTCTCTGGAGGAGAGACCTGTCTTTTCTTTGCAAGTTGCTGACCTGCTCTGCTGCTGAGGAATTTGCATACATTTGTTATGCAAATCGCCCAGCTGCCTCCTTTGAAGGCTGGCAGTATAAAAACCAGGTTCTCCCAGAATCCTTTGCTGGTCATCCTTCATGGTTTGTTACTGATGAACTCTCCTAGAGTATCAGCCCTGTTTGTTTGCTAAAGTTTTTTTTCTTAGAGTAATTCTTGGGACTGCACTAGGCAGCTCCTCTAGTGTAGTCAGGTTGCTTTATCTGTTCTGTCTGTGTTGCCCTTGCTGCGATTGTCCTGTCGCCAGCGGTGGTCGACAAGAAATCATTCTGTCTGTCTGGGGGTGGTAACCAGAGCAGCGGTTGCTACTGGTAGCCCCTTCTGTTCATTTGTTTGGATCGCACTAGCCTCTAGCGGTAGCGGCTGTGGATCCTTCCGATCTGTATTCTTGGAGGGTAAGCTGGAGCAGCGGTTGCTACTGGCTACCTCACCTATCTCTCTTGCAGTGGATCCTGCTAAACCTATTCGGTACTTGGTTCACACTCGCTCTGGCGGAAAGAGCAGTGGATCCTGCTAGCCTGTTTCAGTACTTGGTTCGCACTCGCTCTGGCGGAAAGAGCAGTGGATCCTTCCTGTCCTATCCCTGAACCCGGATCTCACTCGCTCTGGCGAGAAGAGCAGTGGATCTTGCTAGCCTGTTTCAGTACTTGGTTCGCACTCGCTCTGGCGGAAAGAGCAGTGGATCCTTCCTGTCCTATCCCTGAACCCGGATCGCACTCGCTCTGGCGTAAGAGCGGTGGATCTTATCTGTCCTATTCCTGTTTTCCGTTCGTCTGTCTGTCTTGTCTGATACGAACGCTTGCTGTAGGCTCGGTGAGGTAACCGTTAAGCAAGCGTTCACGTTCTCTATTTTCGTGTTTGTGTGTCATTGGTTAGTTAGGGTGGCGTGCTTGTCTCTGTTGCGCTTAACGTGCGGAGACCGCGCCGTAAATGCGTTTGCTGTTGCGAATGAGTGCGGTGTTCGTGTTTAGCTAGCGTTTGTTGTTTTCCTTATCTCTCATTGTGGTTTGCTGTGCCTTTGCTCCTCTCGAACTCTGTCTTGATTCGGTCTTCTGTCACTTCTGGCAATCGCCTCTCTGCTGCGATTGCATTCCCGCTTTGTTTCTGCGGATGTGTGTTCACCGTTGCTGGGTGGCGACTAGTTTGGTGGACACACATTTAGTCTGTCTCTGTGCTCTCTCTCTTAGAGGGCTATCGTGCCCTACTTTGCCTTTATCTGTACAATTCCCATCTGGCATCTGTGGCCGTGCGGAGGCTGTGCTCGTCTGCACTCCACAGCTCCATCTGCCGGTGGGAATTGCCATCTACAGGTGCATTGCACCTAACCTGGGTTCTACCTTAATTATACGCTTGTGGAGGATTTCCGCTGTGTCAGTGCGCATCTTGTGCGCTGACCACGGAAACTATTCCGCAATCGTTACAGTATATTATTGGTGTTTTATACATTTTTGTTTAATTAGCAATTTGTATTATTCATCTGTGTCGATTTGTTTCTAGCATTGAGCATTGTTTAAATTAATGTTGCAGGTACTGAAAATTGTCCCGAGGAAGGGGGTTTTACATCCCCACAAAACGCGTTGCCAGTGTGCAATTAAAAATTGCTAATTTCTTAATTAAATCTGTGTCATCCCTGCGTTAAGCCACCTCCCTTTTTTCTTTTATTGCTTTTAACGCAGTTTTATTATAACAGTTTAATTATTTCCTGCTTTTTATGTTCTTCTCCCCCCTCCCCCCCCACCCCTTGGAGGGAGGCTTCCAACTGCAGCACCTGCACTGCGGGCTAATTTTCCACTGAAGAGAGTGCCCACAACTCGAGAGAGTTCATCCAACCCAAGTGGAGACGGGAGTTCTCCACTTACCTTATTGATTGGTGCCCGTTAACGGTACAACTCTGTGGCCGATCAGTCGTACCCATAAAGAGGAACTCCAGTGAAAAGAACAAAGTAAAAAGTGCTTAATTTTTACAATAATTATGTATAAGTGATTTAGTCAGTGTTTGCCCATTGTAAAATCTTTCCTCTCCCTGATTTACATTCTGACATTTATCACATGGTGACATTTTTACTGCTGGCAGGTGATGTCAGTGGAAGGAGATGCTGCTTGCTTTTGTAGCAGTTGTAAACAGCTGTTATTTCCCACAATACAACGAGGCTCCTGACATCACACTGTGGGAGGGGTTTCACCACAATGGACTCTATTCACAAAACTTCTCATAAATGACTTATCACCTAATTGATAAAAATAACCTTTCAGCACATTTACAAGCAAAATAATCACTCCAAGTAAGTACTTCCTGATTAACTTCATTTTAATATTTATTTTCTTACCTTAATTATATTATATTTTTGCTCGTTGGGAAAAATGTAACATAGATAAGGCGAAAACCGAGGAACACAGGTGACAAAGCTTTATGAATCATGTGCGCTATTAGCCACAGCGCCCCCTGATGATCCGTCTGAAAAAAGATAAAGATTTCTCATGGGAAAGGGGGTATTTGGGAAAGAGTGTAGCTCAATCCTTGGTATTGGTTTCTCTTTAATGGCCCTTATTCCCCCTAGCCATAGATGGGATTGATCTGAAAAACTGATCGATTCAAATTGATCTAATCAAATTGGCTAGCGGGAACTCGACAATTAAGGGGCACAACTGACTATTTCTGATCAATCACCGCTTCGACTGGGAACGTCTGATTAGCCACAGAATTGTACTGTTAACTGGGCAAGGTAAAGAGGAACTTTAACCACTTAAGTCCACAGGGTTGACATTTTTTTTACATCCGAGCAACTTTCACCTCCCATTCATTTGCCAATAACTTTATCACTACTCATCACAATGAATTGATCTATATCTTGTTTTTTCCGCCACCAATTAGGCTTTCTGTGGGTGGTACATTTTGCTAAGAGCCACTTTACTGTAAATGCATTTTAACAGGAAGAATAAGAAAAAAACGGAAAAAATTCATTATTTCTCAGTTTTCAGCCATTATAGTTTTAAAATAATACATGCCTCCATAATTAAAACTCACATATTGTATTTGCCCATATGCCCCGGGTATTACACCGTTAAAATTATGTCCCTATCACAATGTATGGCGACAATATTTTATTTGGAAATAAAGGTGCATTTTTTCAATTTGCGTCCATCACTATTTAGAAGCCCATAATTTATTAAATCATATTGATATACTCCTTTGACATGCATATTTAAAAAGTTCAGACCCTTAGGTAACTATTTATGTTTTTGTTTTTTTTGTTTTTAAACTTGTATGTGGGTATTTTTTGGTGTGGGAGGTAAACAGGTTTTTTTTTAAAGAGACTCTGTAACAATTTTTTCAGCCTTAGTTCTTCTATCCTATGAGTTCCTATGCCTGTTCTAATGTGCTGGGGCTTACTGCAGCTCTTCCTAATTACACTGTCTCTGTAATAAATCAATGTATCTTTCCTCTGTCCTGTTTGTCGGGCTAAAGCTTGATTGTGTGGAATGTGCAGGGCTGCTTGTGATTGGTAGAAGCGATACACACCCTCTGCAGGCCCCCTGCATACTCACACACTATGCTTAGCTGAGCCTATTAGAAGCTGGTTAGTTTGTTTGTAAACACTGCCTAAAACTGTTAATTACAAGCCAGGATTGCAGCAGAGAGTGGCAGAAACAGCACAGAGGGGCACAGGAGAAAATAATGAATAGAATGGTATGCTTTTTATTGTAAGAATATTAGAGTACAGATTCTCTTTAATGTATTTAAATGTGTTTATTTAATACTGTGTGTTTTTGGTGTAATTTGCTATTTGGCCACAAGATGGCCACAATCAAAAAGTCCTGGGAGCGATCGATCTCGCTCCCAGGCAGAAGAAAGGAGACCAGAGCTCAGAAAAGCCGCAGCGTCTGAAGAGACGCTGTCGGCTTTTCTCCGGGGGGGAGGGTGCGATCAGCGAAAGGGATTTATAATCCCTTTCACTGATCGGTGGGCTAGCGGCCAGCAGCGGGGGTGCGCACGGGGGGGCCCGCGGGAGCGCGCGCGACCCACGGGAGTGCGCGCAGCCTAACTGGATGAAAATTTTCGTCCAGTTAGGCTTAAGTGGTTAACCAAGGATTGAACTTAACCCCAATCAGTAGCTCATATCCCTTTTTCTTTTCTCAAACAGATCATCAGGGGGGTCTGTATGGCTGATATTGTGGTGAAACCCCTCCCATAGTGTGATGTCATAGCCATGGTCCTGGCAGTTTCCTGTCTGGGAACCTTGCTGCATTGTGGGAAATGGCTGTTTACAGCTGTTTCCAACAGCCAAAACAGCATGCAGCAGCTACATCACCTGCTCACAGTAACAATGTCACCATGTAATACATGTCAGAATATAAATCAGGGAGATGAAAGATTTTTACAATGGGCAAACACTGACTAAATCATTTATACATAATTATTGTAAAAATGAAGCACTTTTTTATTACATTATTTTCACTGGAGTTCCTCTAAGCGTACAGTAAGGGGAGCTATAGTGATAGTGAATCAGCCCCTTTGAGAGTACTATCTAACCTCCTCTTTCTCAATTTTCATTACATACTCCACTATCCGGACTCCTGTAGCTTCTATGCTTATCTTTCAAGCTGTCCAGCAATACGTGTTCCTTCTGTGCTGTGTGCATTTAAGGTTTTTTTTGTTGATATTTATGCATTCATAATGTCGCTGTAGGTTGTTGCAGCGCTGAGGCTGTGGATTGGAATCCCCAGCAGACAGAATTATAAAGTCTTCAGCCCACAGTATTATGAACACATCTTCTGAAATTCAAAATAAAATGTACCCATTCTCCTATTCACCGACAAATTTGTGAAGCTGAAGTCACAGGTCTGTAAGAGTGACTGAATAAATGTCTTTTCTCTTTATATTTGTGTTCACAGAATATTTTCCATGGCAGTATGTCTTTGGATCAGTTATACTTCGCACGTCCGGTGGCCGGCTACGCCAATTACAGGTCACCGATCCCGGGGCTTTACCTGTGCGGCAGCGGCGCTCATCCAGGTAGGACATCACTTGTAGTTTGTGCTAAATTGTGGACAAGGGTCTCCATGCACAAAGCTTCTCATAAATGACTTATTTATCACCTAATTTATCAAAAATAACCTTTCAGCACACTCACAAGCAAAACAATCACTCAAAGTAAGTTGTTCCTGATTAACTTCATTTCAATGTTACTTTACTTACCATAATTATATTATACTAGTGGACCTGAGCCCGGACACGCCCCCCCGATGCTCCGCCCCCCGCAGACATCCTGTGCCCGCGCAGCCACTCCCCGATGCTCCGCCCCCCACAGACATCCTGTGCCCGCGCAGCCACTCATCAATGCTCCGCCCCCCGCAGACATCCTGTGCCCGCGCAGCCACTCATCAATGCTCCGCCCCCCGCAGACGTCCTGTGCCCACGCAGCCAGTCATTGATGCTCCGGCCCCGCCTCCGGTTCACTTCTGGAATTTCAGACTTTAAAGTCTGACAACCACTGCGCCTGCGTTGCCGTGTCCTCGCTCCCACTGATGTCACCAGGAGTGTATAGCACAAGGCCAGTATGGTCTGTGTCTGCGCATTACGCTTCTGGCGACATCAGCGGGAGCGAGGTCACGGCAACGCAGGCGCAGTGGTTTTCAGACTTTAAAGCCTGAAATTCTAGAAGTGAACCGGAGGCGGGGCCGGAGCATTGGGGAGTGGCTGTGCAGGCACAGGATGTCTGTGGGGGACTATTAGAAGCCCCGGGTAAGTTCAACTCATTTTCCCCGTGCCCCTACATTATTCCTTTAAGTTACCTCCTCTGTAGTTATTTTCACACGCAATTAATTAACAGCCTGTCTTTAACTTTAGAATTCTGGAGTTATTTTAAGGATTAAAGAGTTAACTTAAAGACAGAAGAGTTAACTTTAGGTTTTCCTGAGGTAAAAGATTTCCTGAATACTACATGCCTTATTACCATGGTGATAACTCTAGAAACGTTATTAATGACAGGAGATAAGCTTAGTGAATTGAGGCCATTGTTTGATCCACAATCAGGTAGCAGGTCATCATCTTTACTTCTGGCAGACATGAAAAAAAACCAAAACACAGCCAGCACCAACTGCCAATATCTATAACCACACCCCCTAACAATGCGATAACCACACCCCCTAACAATGCGATAACCACACCCCCGCCCCTAACAAAGGCTTCAAAGGTTGTTTTCCTTCTAGATATATATGCACAGAGGGAGATACTGGTGGCTTGGCAGTTGAAAACAGCTGTTATTTCCCACAATGCAACAAGGCTCACAGACAGGAAACTGCCAGGACCATGGTGCTGAGATCACACTGTGGGAGGGGTTTTACCACAATATCAGCCATACAGCGCCCCCTGATGATCTATTAGAGAAAAGGAATAGATTTCTCATGGGAAAGGGGGTATCAGCTACTGATTGGGATGAAGTTCAATCCTGGATTACAGGTCCTCTTTAATATTATGCGGGGGAGTACTTTCGAAGACGGGCACATCTGTATCACGCATGCGTGATCCTGGACCCGGGTGTGCGCAGTATGCATCCACTCCTCTCTGGAAGGACACGAGTACTTCTAAAGACTACCCCCAGGAGGGCCAAAGACGTAGTCAACCAAGCTGGTCCATGAACTTCATTGGAGGGACAGGGGGGAACGAGGGCATGGAGAGAGGACCGGGAGGCCTCTATGTGACCCAGAGCCTTCCCTCTCCATAGGTGAGTATCTGACTTTTTCCCCAGGCTCACATTTATGCATACCTCCCAACTTTTTGAGATGAGAAAGAGGGACGCTTAAGCCACGCCCCTGCCACACCTCTAACCACACCCCTGACACACCCCCTAGTAACGCATACCATAAAGATTTCATATGAAAAATATGTTGTTTTATAATTCAAACCACACTGGTCCTCTCTATCCTGGTTCATTTTCCTTCATATTAACATTTTAAAATCAGTAATATATCAATTTAAAGGATGGGAATAAAGCTTAGAGTCAATCAAACACATTTTTAGTAGAGAAATATATATTTTTACATAGAAAGAGGGACAAAGTTTTGAAAGAGGGAGAAATGAGGACTGAAAGTAATCAGCACAGAACTGTAAATGAACAATTCTCACATTGCTTACTGCCAAAATACTTGCATAATGTCCTTAACTTGTAATATTCACACTGTCTGTCCTTGTATTGTTTTTGTTTGTGTTTGTTAAGCAACTGCCAAGACTAATTCCTTGTAGGTGCAAACTTACTTGGCAAAAATAAATTCTGATTCTGATTCTGATGAGGAGGAAAGAGGGGCTGAGGGACAGGGCTCCCAAAGAGGGACTGTCCCTCCAAAAGAGGGACAGTTGGGAGCTATTTTTATGTTTTGAAGCGTGTAATATTTGTTCTCCTTTAAGAAAAGTTTAGACAGGAAGTGGTGTCATATTTTAAGTAACTCACATCAACTAAAATACCTCCATTTCACGATGTGGTTTTTAAAAGCAAAGTGCGCTGTTGTTTGTGACGAGGCAGCTGATCGCGTTTAAGTGGATTACTTATGCTTCCAGCGCATTGCTAATTGCAGGCTTGCAGTAAATGGAGTTGGATGGTTTCAGAGAAATATCTGTACTTGTCTCGTTTAAGGTGACGTCGTCAGTAAAGAGATTTATAGCAGTGAACCGTCTCTCGTAAATCTCCGCCTCTGCGAATGTTATTATTATTGTTATGTTTTATTTAGAAAGTGCCAGCATGTTACTAAGGGCCGATTGATAGGTGGGGGGTGAGACGTCTCCGTATAGAACAGGTATAAGCTATAGCACAGGAGGATCTGCCCAATAGCTGCTACCCAGGACACTCCAGCATAAACAGAACAATTTTTAGTGAACAATCAGATCCAGTTATTCAGAATCGTATTGTATGATAACAGAGAAGCTGCCAGGACCAATCGATATTGAATGATTGCATTACCGATCGTTTCCTTTGCTCACTACACTGGCTACCCATAAAATGGAGAATCCTTTTCAAAATTGGCACGCTAACATGGGATTTCCTGCACGACCAAGGCCTCGGATACCTGAAGGGTTTGTTGCAACTGCCTGATCAACCTGATCCAATAACTTGACCACCCCCAGAGTTCAACTAAAAACCTTTGGAGCCAGAACCTTCTGTCATGCTGCCCCGACTCTTTGGAATACCTTGCCAAACTTCACCAGGACAGCTCCAACCCTGGACGCGGTTAAATCAAAACTGAAAAGTCACCTGTTTAGTCTGGCATTTATGATCACATAACTTTTCCCCTGTGCACGTCACTATGTACTGATCTGAGACGAGCTTATGGGCTTTGGGTCCTACAGGGGAAAAGCGTTTTACAAATTTATTGTTGTAGTTGTTGTTCAAGTGTACCCGAGGCGAAGAATTTCGTATCGAAATTTGCATTTACGCATCGTAATGGTAATGTGAATTTTCAGAGAAAATTGTAATTCATTTCGTATGTAATCGTAGTATTCCATAATTTTGCGTAATTTTCGCACAATTTCACGAAATTTTGTGCCGACTGACGGTTAACCCATTCGCGTTCCTTCGTTTTCACTTGAGAAATGTTCACCTCCCATTCATTAGCCTATAACTTTATCACTACTTATCACAATGAACTGATCTATATCTTGTTTTTTCCGCCACCACTTAGGCTTTCTTTGGGGGGTACATTTTGCTAAGAGCCACTTTACTGTAAATGCATTTTAACAGGAAGAATAAGAAAAAAATGGAAAAAATTCATTATTTCTCAGGTTTCAGCCATTATAGTTTTAAAATAATACATGCCTCCATAATTAAAACTCACGTATTGTATTTGCCCATATGTCCCGGTTATTACACCGTTAAAATTATGTCCCTATCACAATGTATGGCGACAATATTTTATTTGGAAATAAAGGTGCATTTTTTCCGTTTTGCATCTTTCACTATTTACAAGTTTAAAATTAAAAAAAATATAGAAATATTTTATTTGGGTATTTTTGGGAGGGTGGGATGTAAACTATAGTTTTATAATGTAATTGTGTGTTGTTTTTAATTTTTTTTACTTTTAGTTGTAGTTTTACTTTTTTGCCACAAGATGGCGGCCATGAGTTTGTTTACATGACGTCACTCTAAGCGTAACACACGCTTAGAGTGACGCAGGGGGGAGGCAACGGCCAGAAAAAGCACAGCTTCCAAGAGAAGCTGTCGCTTTTTCAGCGGGGGAGAGGAATCAGTGATCGGGCACCATAGCCCGATACATTGATTCCGTGGCTACCGAATCAGCGGCCGGGAGTGCGCGTGCACGCGCGCGATCGTCCGCGGGAGCGCGTGGTAGCGCGCATGGTTCCTGGACGTAGTTTTTACGTCCAGGAACCAAAATAGGTTAATAGCAACGCCCCCACACATGTTATTTCTACTAAAATTGGTACATATCTTAAGGAGAATATTGGGTACAAGTCAAAAAAAGAATTTTTCAAAAAGACATGGTAGTTTTTGAGAAAATCAATTTTAAAAATGCAAAGAGAAAATGGTTTTTAAAATTGTCAAATTTTTTTAGCTTAAAAACCATTTTCTCTTTGCATTCTTAAAATTGATTTTCTCAAAAACTACAATGTCTTTTTGAAAAATTCTTTTTTTGACTTGTACTCACTATTCTCCTTAACATATGTAACAATTTTGGTGGAACTACCAAGTATGGGGGATTTGCTATTTACTGCCAATGTCGACACGAAATTACTCAAAAATTTTAGGTGAAATTACGAATCACTATATGAAATCAATTGAATTTACAAATCGTAATTACGTATAATTGTAAATGCGAAAATGTACATGAAATTCTGCATAATCGTAATTAGCTCATTGCGATCATCACAGATGCTCACCTAGGTAGAGGGGAAGCCAATGGATAGTCCAGAGTCTTCCCCCCTCTCTCCAAAAGAAGTATTGTGTGACCCCCCCCCCCCCCCAAACACTATGGCCAGACCCCCCTCCCCCATATCATCGCCGGACGGAGATCATCATAGTGGCCAGCTGCCCCCCCACCTTTGTCGTTTGCAGAGTCTGCTGTACATGGGTGATACACATGGAGGAGGGGGCTGCACATGGAAAGGGAGGGGCTGCTGTACTTGAATGATACAAATGGAAGAGGGGGCTGCACATGGAATAGGAGGGGTTGCTGTACATGGAATGGGAGGGGCTGCTGTACATGGATGATACACATGGAAGAGGGGGCTGCACATGGAATGGGAGGGGCTGCTGTACATGGATGATACACATGAAAGAGGGGGCTGCATATGGAATGGGAGGGGCTGCTGTACATGGATGATACACATGGAAGAGGGGGCTGCATATGGAATGGGAGGGGCTGCTGTACATGGATGATACACATGGAAGAGGGGGCTGCACATGGAATGGGAGGGGCTGCTGTACATGGATGTTACACATGGAAGAGGGAGCTGCACATGGAATGGGAGGGGCTGCTGTACATGAATGTTACACATGGAAGATGGGGCTGTACATGGAATGGAGGGGGGGGTGCTGTACATGGATGATGCACATGGAAGAGGGGACTGCACATGGAATGGGAGGGGCTGCAGTACAGGGATGATACACATGGAAGAGGGGCTGCACATGGAATGGGAGGGGGCTGCTGTACATGGATATTACACACAGGAGAGGGGGCTGCACTTGGAATGGGAGGGAGGCTGCTGTACATGGATGATACACATGGAAGAGGGGGCTGCACATGGAATGAGAGGGGGCTACAGTACATGGATGATACACATGGAAGAGGGGGCTGCACATGGAATGGGAGGGGCTGCTGTACATGGATGTTACACATAGAAGAGGGGGCAGCACATGGAATGGGAGGGGCTGCTGTATATGGATGTTACACATGGAAGAGGGGGCTGCACATAGAATGGGAGGGGCTGCTGTATATGAAAGGGTAGCCACAACATTCTTGGCCTAGGGGCACAAAAACGATAAATCTGGCCTTGTCTATATGTGTATGGGCAGCTTAACATTCAGAATTATTCTCGCCTTGCCGATCACATGAAACCTGCAGTGAATTTGTGAGCAGACTTCAGGCTTCTGAAACGGTTAACGTTTCCTGTGTTATTTTTATCTGAGCGGGGAAATATGTGTGTGCATGGCAACAAGACTGCTGATTGCACGAGTGATTTACACCGTTTCTGCGAATGACTTTTTTGGGCTGATTTCAGGGTACCGCGACACAGAGCTGAAAACTTCCTATTTTATGCTTTAAAGGGAACCTGAAGCGAGAAGGATATGGAGACTGACATATTTATTTAATATTAAACAATACAGATTGCCTGGCTGTGTTGCTGATCCTCTGCTTCTTATCCTTTTAGCCATAGCCCCTGAACAAGCATGCAGATCAGATGTTGCTGACAAGAATCTGACGGGATTAGCTGCACGCTGGTTTCAGGTGTGTTATTCCAAAACTACTGACCAGAAAGATCAGTAGGACTGCCATGCAACCAGTATTGATTAAAAGGAAATGAATATGGCAGCCTCTATATACCACTCACTTCAGGTTCCCTTTAGGCCCAGTCAGAGTGCTGGATTTAGGCCTAGGCCACCTAGGCCATGGCCTTGGGCACCACAGGAGCAAGGACACCAAAGTAGCAGACTAAACTGGTGCAGCATTTGCAAGCTTGCAAATGTTGCACAGCCCAGTGCATACCAAAATTGCTAGCAGATCCTCAAAACGCTAGCGGTTTTTGAAGCAGATTTCAGAGCGATGCTAGGCATGTATAGAGAGGTTTTCTAAACATGTCTAGCGATTTTTGGGAGTGTTTTTGTGTAGCAGATTACACATATTGTTACAGTAACAGCTGTTACTGAACAGCTTCTGTAACAAAACCGCCTGGAAAACCGCTCTGATCTAGCGTTTTCCAGATCGGTTTGCGTTTTTCCTATACTTTACATTGAGGCAGAAATGCTTCTACAAACCGCAAACGTGCAGCAGGAGGCACGTTTGCGGTTTGCTAAAAACCTCAAACCGCTGGTGTGCACCATACATTAGCCAAGCGTTTTCACAGGCGGATGGGGTTGGCGGATCACTGCTAAAACCGCTCGGTGTGCACTGGGCCTAACATTGCACCACCTTCTCTTTCTCCAAATCCTCTCATTCATGGGGGGGAATCAGGGTCTTGCCCTCTCTTGCCTTTCCTCTTACCTCACAGATAGGACCTTCAGAGTCACCCACCTCTGCTACCTGACCCCTCACTGTTGGAGTTCCCTAAGGCAGTGTTGCCAACTCATCCCTTTAATTACTGACACATATGAATTATACAGGTTTCGTGGTTAGGTAGATGCAGTTAAAGGGACGCTTAAGTCAAACAAAAAAAATGAGTTTTACTCACCTGGGGCTTCCAATAGCCCCCTGCAGCTGTCCGGTGCCCTCGCCGTCTCCCTCCGATCCTCCTGGCCCCGCCGGCAGCCACTTCCTGTTTCGGTGACAGGAGCTGACAGGCTGGGGACGCGAGTGATTCTTCGCGTTCCCAGACACATTAGCACCCTCTATGCTGCTATATGGTATATGATATATGCTATAGCAGCATAGATGGCGCTATTGTGGCCAGGAACTCGAAGAATCACTCGCGTCCCCAGCCTGTCAGCTCCTGTCACCGAAACAGGAAGTGGCTGCCGGCGGGGCCAGGAGGATCGGAGGGAGACGGCGAGGGCACCGGACAGCTGCAGGGGGCTATTGGAAGCCCCAGGTGAGTAAAACTCATTTTTTTGTTTGACTTAAGTGTCCCTTTAAGGCACTCTATCTACACTTATGGTCTTAGTCAGCTCATCAGTTCATTTGGCTTCTAATATCACATGTACACTGTCAATATCCACATTCTACCTTTCAGCCCTGATACTCCAACAGCTTGTGTCCCTGACTGTCTCCATGCAATCTCCACCTTCATCATGTCCTCCCGCTTTCTAAAACTCAATATGGACAAGACTGAAATGGTAATCTTCCCACCTCACCACTCAATGCCTCTTCAAACAATCTCTGTTGTTGGTACTTCAATCACCCGTCCCCCAGGCTCGCTGCACACGCACCAACGTTACGCCAGCAACAAAGTGGATTGCATGTATGTGGATGAAGGACAGAGCAATCGACAGACACTGAGCGGTAAAGTATACCGCACGGGGCACCAAGGGGCACATTTAACATTAGGGGACAGCAACGGCGTCGGTGGATGTGGCGTCACAAGACCGATTCCCTGCGCTGTATGGGCAGGCATCAGATCTCTCTCCAATCAGAAACGATCATCTGTCTTTTGGTCGATCTTATGTATGAGCAACTTTGGCCTTCCATTAAGCCACATCTACACCATACAATTCTTTCTTCAATTCGATTCAATTCAATCCGACAGGTCAGATCGGGATTCGATTCAATTTGCCATTGTTTTGCGAATTGAATCGAATCCTGATCGGACATGTCGGATGGAATCGGACAAAAAATTGTATGGTGTAGATGGGGCAGTTCAGTGATAGGCTGGTCAGAGGGTCAACAAGCAAAATCCACAGGGGGTCAAATACTTCTTCCCCTCGCTGTACTTGTGACATT
This sequence comes from Hyperolius riggenbachi, assembly GCF_040937935.1. NCBI lineage: Eukaryota > Metazoa > Chordata > Amphibia > Anura > Hyperoliidae > Hyperolius > Hyperolius riggenbachi. The sequence continues at coordinate 9,202,875 of NC_090655.1, read as the reverse complement.
GAACAAGGATGCAGTGTAGAAGGACCGATTTCGTAGCAAGTAAAAGCATTTGGCGTTTCCGACGATCTCCAACCGCCGGATAGAATTAGAAAGTATCGCTGATCTGTCTTCGCGCTCTTGTGTTATATTTCCCATTGGCTGAGTTATTTTAAGACAAATAACAAAGACTAGTGGTGCTCAAATACCCCTTTTTAAAATTCGAGTTTGGTCGAATTCGAATAGTAAATTATTCGAGGTCAGTTGAATATTCGAGTCGAATAATTTTTACTATTCGATTCGACCTCGGACTTCGAGCTCACTATTCGAGTCGGTATTCGAGCTCATTATTCGAGCTGACTATTCGAATTGGCCTTAAATAGCTTCCAACACTTGTTTTGAGGGTGAATGATGCAAGAAAAATCTTTTTTTCCAAGTAACAACAGCTAGTGATTATGTGGGGATGTTCCTTTAAAAAAAAAAAAGGTGAAAAGAGAAGTTGTGTCCTTAATTTTGTTCAGTACTGTATATACTTCTTCTTCTTCTTCTTCTTCTTCGTCTTTATCTTCTATCTTCTTCTTCTTCTATATCTTCTTCTTCTATATCTTCTTCTTCTATACCTTCTTCTATATCTTCTTCTTCTTCTATATTGTCTTCTTCTTCTTCTTCTTCTTCTTCATCTTCTTCTTCTTCATCTTCTTCATCATCTTCTTCATCTTCTTCTTCTTCTTCTTCATCTTCTTCTGCATCTTCTTCATCTTCTTCATCTTCTTCTTCTTCATCTTCTTCTTCTTCTTCTTCTTCATCTTCTTCTTCATCTTCTTCTGCATCTTCTTCTGCATCTTCTTCATCTTCTTCATCTTCTTCTTCATCTTCTTCATCTTCTTCATCTTCTTCTTCTTCTTCTTCTTCTTCTTCTTCATCTTCTTCTTCTTCTTCTTCTTCTTCTTCTTCTTCTTCATCTTCTTCTTCTTCATCTTCTTCATCTTCTTCTTCATTTTCTTCTTCTTCATCTTCTTCTTCTTCTCCTTCTTCTTCTTCTTCTTCATCTTCTTCATCTTCTTCTATATCGTCTTCTTCTTCACTTATTTCTCTTTTCAATTTTTTTTTTACAGAAATGCAGCTATTTTTGAGCGTAACAAATAGCTGGTGGCGCACGCATGTTGGAAGCGCCATTGTATGTGCTCCCTGGCAGTGGAAACACACAGACAGCAGGAGGTAAATTCAGCAGCAGGAGGAGAAGGATGAGTGTGTGGCAGCAGGCAGTCAATGAGGCAGGCAGCGTGACATAATAGCCCTGGTACCTAGCGGTGATACCAGGGCTGTAAATAAACACAACAGGAGGTCCCAGACAGCGGTCGTGCAGCCCACATCATGTCCAATACACAACTGGGACAACACAGTTTTCAACCCGGGCACCTCAGAAAAATTAAACCTTTTTTTTTTTTTTTTTTAATGGTTTTTTGGTTTTGTTTGTACAACCAATTACACAGATATATAGCTATTGTTTGACGTAATAGCTGGTGGCAGAGTGGCAGCAGAATGTAATTCTGTGTACCCTGGCAGTGGGAAACACAGACCGACAGCAGCAGCAGCAGGAGGAATGGAGGAGTAATGTGAGCAGCTATTGTTTGACGTAATAGCTGGTGGCAGAGTGGCAGCAGAAGGTAATTCTGTGTACCCTGGCAGTGGGAAACACAGACAGACAGCAGCAGCAGGAGGAATGGAGGAGTAGTGTGAGTGTGGCAGCAGGCAGGCAGGCAGCGTGACATAATAGCCCTGGTACCTAGCGGTGATACCAGGGCTGTAAATAAACACAACAGGAGGTCCCAGACAGCGGTCGTGCAGCCCACATTGTGTCCAATACACAACTGGGACAACACAGTTTTCAACCCGGGCACCTCAGAAAAATTAAACCTTTTTTTTTTTTAATGGTTTTTTGGTTTTGTTTGTACAACCAATTACACAGATATATAGCTATTGTTTGACGTAATAGCTGGTGGCAGAGTGGCAGCAGAATGTAATTCTGTGTACCCTGGCAGTGGGAAACACAGACCGACAGCAGCAGCAGCAGGAGGAATGGAGGAGTAATGTGAGCAGCTATTGTTTGACGTAATAGCTGGTGGCAGAGTGGCAGCAGAAGGTAATTCTGTGTACCCTGGCAGTGGGAAACACAGACAGACAGCAGCAGCAGGAGGAATGGAGGAGTAGTGTGAGTGTGGCAGCAGGCAGGCAGGCAGCGTGACATAATAGCCCTGGTACCTAGCGGTGATACCAGGGCTGTAAATAAACACAACAGGAGGTCCCAGACAGCGGTCGTGCAGCCCACATCGTGTCCAATACACAACTGGGACAACACAGTTTTCAACCCGGGCACCTCAGAAAAATTAAACCTTTTTTTTTTTTAATGGTTTTTTGGTTTTGTTTGTACAACCAATTACACAGATATATAGCTATTGTTTGACGTAATAGCTGGTGGCAGAGTGGCAGCAGAATGTAATTCTGTGTACCCTGGCAGTGGGAAACACAGACCGACAGCAGCAGCAGCAGGAGGAATGGAGGAGTAATGTGAGCAGCTATTGTTTGACGTAATAGCTGGTGGCAGAGTGGCAGCAGAAGGTAATTCTGTGTACCCTGGCAGTGGGAAACACAGACAGACAGCAGCAGCAGGAGGAATGGAGGAGTAGTGTGAGTGTGGCAGCAGGCAGGCAGCGTGACATAATAGCCCTGGTACCTAGCGGTGATACCAGGGCTGTAAATAAACACAACAGGAGGTCCCAGACAGCGGTCGTGCAGCCCACATCGTGTCCAATACACAACTGGGACAACACAGTTTTCAACCCGGGCACCTCAGAAAAATTAAACCCTTTTTTTTTTTTTTTTTTAATGGTTTTTTGGTTTTGTTTGTACAACCAATTACACAGATATATAGCTATTGTTTGACGTAATAGCTGGTGGCAGAGTGGCAGCAGAATGTAATTCTGTGTACCCTGGCAGTGGGAAACACAGACCGACAGCAGCAGCAGCAGGAGGAATGGAGGAGTAATGTGAGCAGCTATTGTTTGACGTAATAGCTGGTGGCAGAGTGGCAGCAGAAGGTAATTCTGTGTACCCTGGCAGTGGGAAACACAGACAGACAGCAGCAGCAGGAGGAATGGAGGAGTAGTGTGAGTGTGGCAGCAGGCAGGCAGCGTGACATAATAGCCCTGGTACCTAGCGGTGATACCAGGGCTGTAAATAAACACAATAGGAGGTCCCAGACAGCGGTCGTGCAGCCCACATCGTGTCCAATACACAACTGGGACAACACAGTTTTCAACCCGGGCACCTCAGAAAAATTAAACCCTTTTTTTTTTTTTTTTAATGGTTTTTTGGTTTTGTTTGTACAACCAATTACACAGATATATAGCTATTGTTTGACGTAATAGCTGGTGGCAGAGTGGCAGCAGAATGTAATTCTGTGTACCCTGGCAGTGGGAAACACAGACCGACAGCAGCAGCAGCAGGAGGAATGGAGGAGTAATGTGAGCAGCTATTGTTTGACGTAATAGCTGGTGGCAGAGTGGCAGCAGAAGGTAATTCTGTGTACCCTGGCAGTGGGAAACACAGACAGACAGCAGCAGCAGGAGGAATGGAGGAGTAGTGTGAGTGTGGCAGCAGGCAGGCAGCGTGACATAATAGCCCTGGTACCTAGCGGTGATACCAGGGCTGTAAATAAACACAACAGGAGGTCCCAGACAGCGGTCGTGCAGCCCACATCGTGTCCAATACACAACTGGGACAACACAGTTTTCAACCCGGGCACCTCAGAAAAATTAAACCTTTTTTTTTTTAATGGTTTTTTGGTTTTGTTTGTACAACCAATTACACAGATATATAGCTATTGTTTGACGTAATAGCTGGTGGCAGAGTGGCAGCAGAATGTAATTCTGTGTACCCTGGCAGTGGGAAACACAGACCGACCGCAGCAGCAGCAGGAGGAATGGAGGAGTAATGTGAGCAGCTATTGTTTGACGTAATAGCTGGTGGCAGAGTGGCAGCAGAAGGTAATTCTGTGTACCCTGGCAGTGGGAAACACAGACAGACAGCAGCAGCAGGAGGAATGGAGGAGTAGTGTGAGTGTGGCAGCAGGCAGGCAGCGTGACATAATAGCCCTGGTACCTAGCGGTGATACCAGGGCTGTAAATAAACACAACAGGAGGTCCCAGACAGCGGTCGTGCAGCCCACATCGTGTCCAATACACAACTGGGACAACACAGTTTTCAACCCGGGCACCTCAGAAAAATTAAACCTTTTTTTTTTTTTTTTATGGTTTTTTGGTTTTGTTTGTACAACCAATTACACAGATATATAGCTATTGTTTGACGTAATAGCTGGTGGCAGAGTGGCAGCAGAATGTAATTCTGTGTACCCTGGCAGTGGGAAACACAGACCGACAGCAGCAGCAGCAGGAGGAATGGAGGAGTAATGTGAGCAGCTATTGTTTGACGTAATAGCTGGTGGCAGAGTGGCAGCAGAAGGTAATTCTGTGTACCCTGGCAGTGGGAAACACAGACAGACAGCAGCAGCAGGAGGAATGGAGGAGTAGTGTGAGTGTGGCAGCAGGCAGGCAGCGTGACATAATAGCCCTGGTACCTAGCGGTGATACCAGGGCTGTAAATAAACACAATAGGAGGTCCCAGACAGCGGTCGTGCAGCCCACATCGTGTCCAATACACAACTGGGACAACACAGTTTTCAACCCGGGCACCTCAGAAAAATTAAACCCTTTTTTTTTTTTTTTAATGGTTTTTTGGTTTTGTTTGTACAACCAATTACACAGATATATAGCTATTGTTTGACGTAATAGCTGGTGGCAGAGTGGCAGCAGAATGTAATTCTGTGTACCCTGGCAGTGGGAAACACAGACCGACAGCAGCAGCAGCAGGAGGAATGGAGGAGTAATGTGAGCAGCTATTGTTTGACGTAATAGCTGGTGGCAGAGTGGCAGCAGAAGGTAATTCTGTGTACCCTGGCAGTGGGAAACACAGACAGACAGCAGCAGCAGGAGGAATGGAGGAGTAGTGTGAGTGTGGCAGCAGGCAGGCAGCGTGACATAATAGCCCTGGTACCTAGCGGTGATACCAGGGCTGTAAATAAACACAACAGGAGGTCCCAGACAGCGGTCGTGCAGCCCACATCGTGTCCAATACACAACTGGGACAACACAGTTTTCAACCCGGGCACCTCAGAAAAATTAAACCTTTTTTTTTTTTAATGGTTTTTTGGTTTTGTTTGTACAACCAATTACACAGATATATAGCTATTGTTTGACGTAATAGCTGGTGGCAGAGTGGCAGCAGAATGTAATTCTGTGTACCCTGGCAGTGGGAAACACAGACCGACCGCAGCAGCAGCAGGAGGAATGGAGGAGTAATGTGAGCAGCTATTGTTTGACGTAATAGCTGGTGGCAGAGTGGCAGCAGAAGGTAATTCTGTGTACCCTGGCAGTGGGAAACACAGACAGACAGCAGCAGCAGGAGGAATGGAGGAGTAGTGTGAGTGTGGCAGCAGGCAGGCAGCGTGACATAATAGCCCTGGTACCTAGCGGTGATACCAGGGCTGTAAATAAACACAACAGGAGGTCCCAGACAGCGGTCGTGCAGCCCACATCGTGTCCAATACACAACTGGGACAACACAGTTTTCAACCCGGGCACCTCAGAAAAATTAAACCTTTTTTTTTTTTTTTTATGGTTTTTTGGTTTTGTTTGTACAACCAATTACACAGATATATAGCTATTGTTTGACGTAATAGCTGGTGGCAGAGTGGCAGCAGAATGTAATTCTGTGTACCCTGGCAGTGGGAAACACAGACCGACAGCAGCAGCAGCAGGAGGAATGGAGGAGTAATGTGAGCAGCTATTGTTTGACGTAATAGCTGGTGGCAGAGTGGCAGCAGAAGGTAATTCTGTGTACCCTGGCAGTGGGAAACACAGACAGACAGCAGCAGCAGGAGGAATGGAGGAGTAGTGTGAGTGTGGCAGCAGGCAGGCAGGCAGCGTGACATAATAGCCCTGGTACCTAGCGGTGATACCAGGGCTGTAAATAAACACAACAGGAGGTCCCAGACAGCGGTCGTGCAGCCCACATCGTGTCCAATACACAACTGGGACAACACAGTTTTCAACCCGGGCACCTCAGAAAAATTAAACCTTTTTTTTTTTTAATGGTTTTTTGGTTTTGTTTGTACAACCAATTACACAGATATATAGCTATTGTTTGACGTAATAGCTGGTGGCAGAGTGGCAGCAGAATGTAATTCTGTGTACCCTGGCAGTGGGAAACACAGACCGACAGCAGCAGCAGCAGGAGGAATGGAGGAGTAATGTGAGCAGCTATTGTTTGACGTAATAGCTGGTGGCAGAGTGGCAGCAGAAGGTAATTCTGTGTACCCTGGCAGTGGGAAACACAGACAGACAGCAGCAGCAGGAGGAATGGAGGAGTAGTGTGAGTGTGGCAGCAGGCAGGCAGCGTGACATAATAGCCCTGGTACCTAGCGGTGATACCAGGGCTGTAAATAAACACAACAGGAGGTCCCAGACAGCGGTCGTGCAGCCCACATCGTGTCCAATACACAACTGGGACAACACAGTTTTCAACCCGGGCACCTCAGAAAAATTAAACCCTTTTTTTTTTTTTTTTTTAATGGTTTTTTGGTTTTGTTTGTACAACCAATTACACAGATATATAGCTATTGTTTGACGTAATAGCTGGTGGCAGAGTGGCAGCAGAATGTAATTCTGTGTACCCTGGCAGTGGGAAACACAGACCGACAGCAGCAGCAGCAGGAGGAATGGAGGAGTAATGTGAGCAGCTATTGTTTGACGTAATAGCTGGTGGCAGAGTGGCAGCAGAAGGTAATTCTGTGTACCCTGGCAGTGGGAAACACAGACAGACAGCAGCAGCAGGAGGAATGGAGGAGTAGTGTGAGTGTGGCAGCAGGCAGGCAGCGTGACATAATAGCCCTGGTACCTAGCGGTGATACCAGGGCTGTAAATAAACACAATAGGAGGTCCCAGACAGCGGTCGTGCAGCCCACATCGTGTCCAATACACAACTGGGACAACACAGTTTTCAACCCGGGCACCTCAGAAAAATTAAACCCTTTTTTTTTTTTTTTTATTGGTTTTTTGGTTTTGTTTGTACAACCAATTACACAGATATATAGCTATTGTTTGACGTAATAGCTGGTGGCAGAGTGGCAGCAGAATGTAATTCTGTGTACCCTGGCAGTGGGAAACACAGACCGACAGCAGCAGCAGCAGGAGGAATGGAGGAGTAATGTGAGCAGCTATTGTTTGACGTAATAGCTGGTGGCAGAGTGGCAGCAGAAGGTAATTCTGTGTACCCTGGCAGTGGGAAACACAGACAGACAGCAGCAGCAGGAGGAATGGAGGAGTAGTGTGAGTGTGGCAGCAGGCAGGCAGCGTGACATAATAGCCCTGGTACCTAGCGGTGATACCAGGGCTGTAAATAAACACAACAGGAGGTCCCAGACAGCGGTCGTGCAGCCCACATCGTGTCCAATACACAACTGGGACAACACAGTTTTCAACCCGGGCACCTCAGAAAAATTAAACCTTTTTTTTTTTTAATGGTTTTTTGGTTTTGTTTGTACAACCAATTACACAGATATATAGCTATTGTTTGACGTAATAGCTGGTGGCAGAGTGGCAGCAGAATGTAATTCTGTGTACCCTGGCAGTGGGAAACACAGACCGACAGCAGCAGCAGCAGGAGGAATGGAGGAGTAATGTGAGCAGCTATTGTTTGACGTAATAGCTGGTGGCAGAGTGGCAGCAGAAGGTAATTCTGTGTACCCTGGCAGTGGGAAACACAGACAGACAGCAGCAGCAGGAGGAATGGAGGAGTAGTGTGAGTGTGGCAGCAGGCAGGCAGCGTGACATAATAGCCCTGGTACCTAGCGGTGATACCAGGGCTGTAAATAAACACAACAGGAGGTCCCAGACAGCGGTCGTGCAGCCCACATCGTGTCCAATACACAACTGGGACAACACAGTTTTCAACCCGGGCACCTCAGAAAAATTAAACCTTTTTTTTTTTTTTTTTATGGTTTTTTGGTTTTGTTTGTACAACCAATTACACAGATATATAGCTATTGTTTGACGTAATAGCTGGTGGCAGAGTGGCAGCAGAATGTAATTCTGTGTACCCTGGCAGTGGGAAACACAGACCGACAGCAGCAGCAGCAGGAGGAATGGAGGAGTAATGTGAGCAGCTATTGTTTGACGTAATAGCTGGTGGCAGAGTGGCAGCAGAAGGTAATTCTGTGTACCCTGGCAGTGGGAAACACAGACAGACAGCAGCAGCAGGAGGAATGGAGGAGTAGTGTGAGTGTGGCAGCAGGCAGGCAGCGTGACATAATAGCCCTGGTACCTAGCGGTGATACCAGGGCTGTAAATAAACACAATAGGAGGTCCCAGACAGCGGTCGTGCAGCCCACATCGTGTCCAATACACAACTGGGACAACACAGTTTTCAACCCGGGCACCTCAGAAAAATTAAACCCTTTTTTTTTTTTTTTAATGGTTTTTTGGTTTTGTTTGTACAACCAATTACACAGATATATAGCTATTGTTTGACGTAATAGCTGGTGGCAGAGTGGCAGCAGAATGTAATTCTGTGTACCCTGGCAGTGGGAAACACAGACCGACAGCAGCAGCAGCAGGAGGAATGGAGGAGTAATGTGAGCAGCTTTTGTTTGACGTAATAGCTGGTGGCAGAGTGGCAGCAGAAGGTAATTCTGTGTACCCTGGCAGTGGGAAACACAGACAGACAGCAGCAGCAGGAGGAATGGAGGAGTAGTGTGAGTGTGGCAGCAGGCAGGCAGCGTGACATAATAGCCCTGGTACCTAGCGGTGATACCAGGGCTGTAAATAAACACAACAGGAGGTCCCAGACAGCGGTCGTGCAGCCCACATCGTGTCCAATACACAACTGGGACAACACAGTTTTCAACCCGGGCACCTCAGAAAAATTAAACCTTTTTTTTTTTTAATGGTTTTTTGGTTTTGTTTGTACAACCAATTACACAGATATATAGCTATTGTTTGACGTAATAGCTGGTGGCAGAGTGGCAGCAGAATGTAATTCTGTGTACCCTGGCAGTGGGAAACACAGACAGACAGCAGAAGGGCAGTACACAGCAGCCCACTGTAGGTGTAAAATGTGTGGCTGCAGGCGACGTAATAGTCAAAGTGAACCAGGCTGGCTTAGTGAGCAGGAGCCAGGAGGTGGTAAAGGGTGGTAAGGCACATTAACGATGGTTCTTAGCCAGTTCATGTCCCCCTCTCGCCGACAACAGGGGCCAGGAACTCGCCTTCCACCCACGCCTGGTTCATCTTGAGAAACGTCAGTCTGTCCACAGACTTGTGAGACAGACGTGAGCGTTTCTCGGTGACCACGCCACCAGCTGCACTGAAGCAGCGCTCGGACAGCACGCTGGAAGGGGGGCAGGACAGCACTTCCAGGGCGTACTGCGCCAGCTCGCTCCAGATCTCCAGGCGCTTGACCCAATACTCCATGGGATCAACAGGGGCATCGCTGTCAAGCCCGCTGTAGGACCCCATGTAGTCAGCCACCATGCGGGTCAGGCGCTGGCTGTGACCGGAGGAGGATGCTGCTGCATCATGCACCTCCTCTCTAGTCACTGCTGCCGGAGCCTCTACAGTCCTGTAGAGCTCGTGGCTGAGAGACAGCAGGTCTGTGGGGCGCTTGCTGCTGGATGCAGGCACCTGCTGCTGCCTCTGTGCTGGCTGCTGGACAGTGGGGGTGGAAGGCTGGGGGAAGGCTTCCTCCAAGCGCTCAACAAGGGCCTGCTGCAAGCTCCTTATTTGTTGCGCTGGGTCTCCTCCTGCAGGCGGCAGGAACTGGCTCAACTTCCCCTTGAGGCGTGGGTCCAACATCATGCTGATCCAGATGTCCTCCCTCTGCTTCATCTGGATCACCCTGGGGTCCTTGCGCAGGCACGCCAGCATGTGCGCTGCCATTGGGAAGAGGCGGGCCACGTGTGCTGGCACATCGACGGCAGTGCTGTCCTCCTCATCCTCCTCCTCCTCCTCTGCCGCCTCATCCTCTCTCCACCCCCGCACCAACTCAGCTGCGCTGTGCTGATCCCCCTCATCAGCAGCAAGGTCAGGGACCTCCACCAAGTCCTCCTCCTCCTCCCCCTCAGAGGTGGACTGTGCAGCTGCTTGCCGCTCCTGCTGGTCCAAGGCTGCCGCTCCCTGTTCCAGCAAAGCATCGAGGGCCCTGTTCAGCAGACAAACCAGGGGCACCCACTCGCAGACCATAGCATGGTCCCTGCTCACCATGTTAGTGGCCTGCAGAAAGGGAGCCAGCACTAAGCACACCTGCTGCATGTGCCTCCAGTCATCATCGGGGACGATGGACGGGATGTTGCTGGTCTTGTCCCTTCTCCGAGCGGCGGAAACAGTGGCCAGGGCAAGGTACTGGTTGACAGCGTGCTTCTGTTCAACCAGACGCTCCAACATCGCCAGGGTGGAGTTCCAGCGAGTCGGAACGTCAAGGATCAGCCGATGGCGTGGCAGCTCCAGCTCCTTTTGCACGTCTTCCAGGCTCGCACAGGCTGCAGCCGAGCGCCGGAAGTGACGCACAACGTTCCTTGCCGTTTCCAGCAGTTCGCCCATCCCCTGGTAGGTGCGCAAGAACTTTTGCACCACCAGGTTCAGCACGTGGGCAAGACAGGGGATGTGGGTCAGGTTTCCCCTGTCTATTGCGGCAACCAGATTGGCCCCATTGTCGGCCACCACCTCTCCGACTCTGAGGCCTCTGGGGGTCAGCCAAATCCTCTCCTGCTCCTGGAGTTTGGCCAACACATGGGTTGCCGTCAGCTTGGTCTTCCCAAGGCTGACCAAGTGCAGCAGCGCTTGGCAGTGGCGGGCCTTCACGCTGCTGCTGAGGCGGGGGGTTTGGCCAGGTGTGCCGGAGGATGGCAGAGGATCGGAGGAACCTGCTGCAGTTCCCCTGACCCTGCGGGGGGGCACCACCCACTGTGTTGCTGCTGCTGTGCCCGCTGCTGCTCTCCCATCCTCACCCCCTTCCACCAAGCTGACCCAGTGGACAGTGAAGGACAGGTAGCGGCCTGTCCCGAAGCGGCTGCTCCAGGAGTCCATGGTGACGTGGACCCTTTCACCAACCGCGTGCTCCAGCCCTCGCTCCACATTGGCCATCACAAAGCGGTGCAGTGCAGGAATGGCCTTGCGGGCGAAGAAGTGTCTGCTGGGGAGCTGCCAGTCTGGGGCTGCGCAAGCAAGCAGCGCACGCATGTCGCTCCCCTCCTGCACAAGCGTGTACGGCAGGAGTTGGGAGCACATGGCCCGTGCCAGCAAGCCGTTCAGCTGCCGCACGCGACGGCTGCTGGGAGGCAGAGCCCTAACCACCCCCTGGAAGGACTCGCTCAAAAGGCTCTGGCGTGGCCTTTTGCTGGCACGGGAATCAGCAGACACAGCAGAGGAGGCCACTGAGGACTGGCTGCCAGAACAGGCCTCAGTGTCGGCGGCAGGAGTTGCAGAGGGGGGAGGAGCAGTGCGTTTCCGCACTCCTGCTGGTGCTGCTGGAGGAGCAGGAGGGTGGGTGGCTGCTGTTGCTGCTGCTGCTGCTGCTGAAGGCTGTGCAGTGATGGGTGTGGTGCCACTGCCAGCACCAGATGCCTTCAGCCTCTGGAACTCCTCATGCTGGTGGAAATGTTTCGCAGCAAGGTGGTTGATGAGCGAGCTGGTGCTGAACTTTAAGGGGTCTGCACCTCTGCTCAACTTCCGCTGACAGTGGTTGCAAGTGGCGTACTTGCTGTACACTGTGGGCATGGTGAAAAAACGCCAGATTGGTGACAAAAACGACCCCCTACGGCATGGAACCGCTGCTGCCTGTCTCCCTGTGGTGGTTGGGGGGGGGGCTTGGGTGCGGCTGGTGGTGGTACTGGCAGATGCTGCTGCTGCTGCTGAGCCTGAGACACCAGCAGGCTGTGGGACCTGCCTACTGCTGCCAATGCTTGCAATGATGCGCCTCCTTGCAAGGCCCACAAGCGCATCCTCCTCCTCCTCCTCAGAGCTGCTGAGGACGACATCCCCTGGAGGTGGTGGCACCCAGTCTCTGTCTGTCACCGTGTCATCATCATCCTCCCCCTCCTGAAACATGTCCTGCTGGGATGATGACCCCCCAAACTCCTCTCCTGATGCATGGATGGGCTGCTTGACTGTCGCCACAGTCTTGCTGTCCAATCCCTCCTCCCCCAAAGTGCCCATCAGCATCTCCTCCTCAAGATCGCCAACAACAGCAGACAATTTACTCATGATGCCTGGGGTCAAAAGACTGCTGAATGACAGGTCGGCGAGTGACGGTGAACTGGCCTCCTCCCCAGACCCTGCTGGGCGGCTGCTGCGAACAGGGGTGGTGGTGGTGGTGGTGGTGAGGGTGGAGGCCTCGGATGCAGAGCTGATGGCGGGCTGCTCATCCTCCGTCATCAGTTGCACCACAGTGTCTGCATCCTTTTCCTCAATGGGACGTTTCCGACCCGGCTGGAGGAAAATCGGAGCAGGTGCTACACGCTGCTGCTGCTGCTGTGTCTCTGCAGCGTGAGTTGCAGATGCTCCTGCTGGGCGGCGCCCAAGGCGTCCACGGCCAGTGGCTATGGGAGGAATGTTAGCCACTGACGCTGCTGCTGCGGAACTGTGCATGGTGGCGCGCCCGCGCCCGCGGCTTGCCACAATGCTGCTCCCTCTCCTCCTGATTCCCTTGCTGCCCTTCCCCTTGCCTAAACCGCGCTGGCTGCCACTTCCAGACATCTTCGATGTTTTGGGCGTAAACACAAAAGTTTTTGAAAAGGGCGGGTGAAAAGTGGGGTACTTTAATGGAGTGGGTTGGTGGGTGAGGTGACTGAGTGAGTGTCCCGACTCCCTAGTACAGTAAGTAAGTAGTAACAGTCAGGAAGTACAACTAGCAGTTACAATAATCAGTAGTAATCACAAGGAAATAGAGTGTGTGTACACTACAGACAGTGAGTGCACGCACGCGCAAACACGCGCAGGAGCTGGCCTATGAACAGAGAGTGAGTGAGTGTCCCTAGTACAGTAAGTAAGTAGTAACAGTCAGGAAGTACAACTAGAAGTTACAATAATCAGTAGTAATCACAAGGAAATAGAGTGTGTGTACACTACAGACAGTGAGTGCACGCACGCGCACACACGTGCAGGAGCTAGCCTATGAACAGTGACTGAGTGAGTGTCCCTACTACAGTAAGTAAGTAGTAACTGTCAGGAAGTAGAATTTACAATAATCAATCAGTAATCAGAAGGAAATAGAGTGTGTGTACAGTACACAGACAGTGAGTGCACACACACACACACGCAGGAGCTAGTAGCCTATGAACAGTGACAGTGAGTGTCCTAGTACAGTTACAGTATATAACTATTTAGAAGGAAATAGAGTGTGTGTACTACACAGACAGTGAGTGCAAGCACACGCAGGAGCTAGCCTATGAACAGTGACAGTCAGTGAGTGTCCTAGTACAGTTACAGTATATAACTATTCAGAAGGAAATAGAGTGTGTGTACTACACAGACAGTGAGTGCAAGCACACGCAGGAGCTAGCCTATGAACAGTGACAGTCAGTGAGTGTCCTAGTACAGTTACAGTATATAACTATTCAGAAGGAAATAGAGTGTGTGTACACAGACAGTGAGTGCAAGCACACGCAGGAGCTAGCCTATGAACAGTGACAGTCAGTGAGTGTCCTAGTACAGTTACAGTATATAACTATTCAGAAGGAAATAGAGTGTGTGTACACAGACAGTGAGTGCAAGCACACGCAGGAGCTAGCCTATGAACAGTGACAGTCAGTGAGTGTCCTAGTACAGTTACAGTATATAACTATTCAGAAGGAAATAGAGTGTGTGTACACAGACAGTGAGTGCAAGCACACGCAGGAGCTAGCCTATGAACAGTGACAGTCAGTGAGTGTCCTAGTACAGTTACAGTATAGAACTACAATACAAAATACAATCACTAAGTAGTAGAGGACAGCAGAAATACTGTCTAATACTATCTAATACTGTCTAAATACTAATGAGAAATAAACTAACAGGGGACAGGAGGACAGCTGCCCACACAGGCAAGGCCCTGAGGCCTAAAGCTGTAAGCCTGCAGCAGCTGTCTGAGTCTCTCTCTATGTAACACAAAAGCTACTAACTAAAATACAATGTCTATCTAACTAACAACAATATAGGTGTGTATAGGAGGTGTATGTGAGCAAAAACGCTAGGTAAATGACCACAATAGAGCTCTTGCTAAGCCAAAGCACAAAGGAGCAACTCTCTCTCTATGCAAGTCTCAGGCAAGGACGGAGAAACGGAACATGGCGGCCACTATTTATAGGGTAGGGGCTGGCCAGGGTCCCCCTCTGTGATTGGCTGCTGTCAGAGGGCCTGGGAGCCCTCTGATTGGCTCTTAGGACATCAATCTGGGCTGTGACGCTATTCGAGCTCGGTATTCGAGCTCGAATAGCGCCGTTTGCTCGAATAGCTCGAATAGTGAATGGGCTATTCGCGTTTACTCGAATAGCCCATTCGAATAGCTGCAGCTATTCGGAGCTCGAATACCGAGCTCGAATAGCTGAAAAAGAGCTCGAATATTCGAGCTACTCGAATATTCGAGCTCTGCTGAGCACCACTGACAAAGACAAGACAATAAGTGTGATCCCGATGTAAGATAATAGAACGAGACACAATAGTCATCGCTGAGAGCTTCTCGCGTTCCTCCTCTTTGTCTTTGTGATGCTCCAAAAGATAAAAGTCAAAACAAAACGCAAACATTGCGTATAATCAGAGGCAAATAAAACAGCTAAATATATTTGCAGAGCGGTATAATTACTCGCACTACAGCGGCGAATACAGCGAGTACAGAGGAAACTGGGCTGCTTTCTGCAGAAGTTTCTCAACAAACCCACATTCAGTTCCCCTTCCCCCCCCCCCCCCCCCCCCCAAACAAAGAATTACAGATCCACCGGCATCTCCTCCCCAGATCTGATCAAGCTTATAAAACAAATGATTTATATTTACAGTGTCTACATTAAAACATAGCTGTTTTTTCCCCCTCCCCTTTTCCACCCACTCAGAACTAAAGCCTCATCTACACGTGTACGGCTCGATTAGCCGCCGGATCGCCTCTTCCGCGTCCCCGCTCGTGCCCGCCGCCTCCCCGCTCGCCGTGCGTGCGCCGGATTCGATTCCCCGCCGGTGCCGCTTATCTTCCGCTAGATTCCCTGCCATTGTCCCCTCGTGGGGAACGAGCATGGAATCGGCGGTGCGGAGATCCGTCCTGTCGGATCTTATCAATCGAGCCGCATCAGCGACTCAATTGATAAGGAACATCGCAGCCGCATCTACGCGTGTAGATGCGGCTTTACACAAACAACGACTACCCCATACTAACCTACAGGAGTCTTTAAAGGGGAACTTCAGCCTAAACAAACATACTGTCATTAAATTAGTTATGGTAATTAGAATAGATAGGTAATATAATCTCTTACCTACTCTGTTTTAAAAGAATAGGCAAAAGTTTGTGATTTCATGGGGGCAGCCATCTATGTTATGGGGGCAGCCATCTTTTTGGTTGAAAGGAGGTGACAGGGATGAGACAGTTCCAACTGTCCTGTGTCCTGATAACCCCTCCCAGCTGCACACACTAGGCTTCAAATTTCAAATTCAAAATTTAAAAAAACAAATTTGCACCAAAACAGCAGAAGGAGAACAACAACATCAGAAATCCCATCATGCTTTGCACAGCATCAGGGGAAATGCCCGGGCAGTTTTATTCTATGCAGGTAAATGAGGCTTGTATAAGAGAAACAAAGTTCTGATGCTGTGAAACTGTTAAAGAAACACCAAGCCTTTCCAGTGCTGCAGAGTCGATTTTTAGTCTGGAGGCTCACTTTAATCCTAGGGAGGTATTGCTCAAGGGGTGGAGCCCCATGTATCAGGAATATATTGGGGTGCTGATGATGTTAGGAATAAAGGAACATATTCTTTCATTTTCTGCCTGTGTTCCGTGTAGGTCTGCCAGAAGGGAGCTGTTGCCTTGAGTTGCTTGGGGCAAGGAAATGGGTATTGTGTTGACCATATGAAGTCCTTTGAGTTTCTGTATGCAGTGCCTATGAGAGTGGTTCCCTGCTAATGGGATTATCTGCCTGGTTTTTAGAACTCAGGAGACGGCCCATTGTCTCAATACACAAAACAAGACTACCCCAGTCTGGAGACTACTAGAAATGGGTGAAGGGGTGAAGTCCTTTTGATACCATTTTCTACCTGTGGAAATTAAATTATTGGTGGAGGTGCAAACTATATCCTTGTCTTTGATCAGCTAGGAAATACTGTCAACAATGGGGTTGTCACCTGTAACTTGGACTAGGGAAATCTTTTCATGTATGTGGATGTTAGATCTCTGGAAATCCAATTATGACTGAGGATGTAATTAAATCTAGGTCCCCCCCCCTCCCCCCCCGTCCACACAGGCGTACAGCCTCGAGGCAAATATTTCATTATAAAAACCAGGGGACAGATACCTCAAATCAGTTCTCTTCTGACAGTAGTGGCAGCTGGACTCCCAGCCCAAGCTAAGGGGCTCCTGGTCAAAGCCAGAACTGTGTCCGTCCACAAAAGTCCAAGATTCTTCTATCTGGATCCCCGTTTATTTTGGTAAGCAAAATCGCTTTGTGTGTATCTTTGTAACCTCCTTTTTTTGTAACTTTTATCTTGTAACTTTTTTACTTTGTTTTTTGTACATCTTTTGTATATATTAAGTTCTGCATTGTTCTATGTTTTTAGGGAATATTAAATCATTATTTAATAAGCTTGACTTCTGCTGTGCTAAACTAACACTCATAGCCTAGAAGAGACTGAAGTGCAACTGTGTATAGTCCATGCCTAATTGTATGCTTGAGCAACACTACCGTATGAAATTGTAATTGCATTGTGTGTGTGGGTGTTTGTCATACGTTGGCCTAAAGCGCGCAGCTGACCCAACGTACGAAAAACGCCAGTGCGAGTAGCGACAGCAGAGTGGCTAACAGTATCGTTCGGAACGACTGTTAGTGGTTTTTTGCTTCACTACAGTGTAAGATTGCAACTGTGTGTGTGTGTGGGTGCGTGGCGTTCCCGTATTCGGCCTAAGCGCAAAGCTGACCCAAATACGAAAACGCGGATTGCGCGCTGAGGACTCGACAGCAGAGTGAAAGTGTCTAGCGAACCGCTAGTGGTGGCAGTGAGAGGTGTTCTGAGGGGTCCCAGCCTTGTTTTAGCTCGAATAAGGCTGCTCCCCGCTTAATCTGGTCAAACCCGCAGTCTGGAACCGTATACGCAGGCGTGCCGCGGGCCGGTTCCTGACACCATGCTTGTGGGCTGTGATTCCCCTGGGGAATACCAGCCTCACTGGGTAAGGGGGGGGGGGATAATTAGTCTTGTGGAGGGGGGTGGTTTTTTTTTGTTTGTTTGTTTTTGTGAAGAATCGCTGGATTTTCTATGCAGGTCAATGGGGAGTGTTTTTTTTTTAAACAAAAAAGGATCGAAAAGTGCTTTGCAGTGTGTCTCTGCCCTCATGCAACTGCCCACTGTGAACCTAGACAGGAGGAAGTCTCTGGGAGGAGAATTCCACATAGCTAAACAGCCTAGGCTAAGCATCACTGGGACGGCGGGGCTAAATACCAATATATAGAAACATATAGATATAGGAAGTGTTTCCAATGCTGAAACCAAAATTACCATAAAAGTGGGGATCCTGAATAATTTACTGCATTCTGCTATACTATATGTCACTACAGGGCCTCTTTACTGCATTCTGCTATATGTCACTACAGGGCCTCTTTACTGCATTCTTCTATCTGTCACTACAGGGTCTCTTTACTGCATTCTGCTATATGTCACTACAGGGCCTCTTTTCTGCATTATGCTATATGTCACTACAGGGCCTCTTTTCTGCATTCTGCTATATGCCACTACAGGGCCTCTTTACTGCATTCTGCTATATGTCCCTACAGGGTCTCTTTACTGCATTCTGCTATATGTCACTACAGGGCCTCTTTACTGCATTCTGCTATATGTCACTACAGAGCCTCTTTACTGCATTCTGCTATGTGTCACTACAGGGCCTCTTTACTGCATTCTGCTATGTGTCACTACAGGGCATCTTTACTGCATTCTGCTATAGGTCACTACAGGGCCTCTTTACTGCATTCTGCTATATGTCACTACAGGGCCTCTTTACTGCATTCTGCTATATGTCACTACAGGGCCTCTTTACTGCATTCTGCTCTATGTCACTACAGGGCCTCTTTACTGCATTCTGCTATATGTCACTACAGGGCCTCTTTACTGCATTCTGCTCTATGTCACTACAGGGCCTCTTTACTGCATTCTGCTATATGTCACTACAGGGCCTCTTTACTGCATTCTGCTATATGTCACTACAGGACCTCTTTACTGCATTCTGCTATGTGTCACTACAGGGCCTCTTTACTGCATTCTGCTATATGTCACTACAGGGCCTCTTTACTGCATTCTGCTATATGTCACTACAGGGCCTCTTTACTGCATTCTGCTATATGTCACTACAGGGCCTCTTTACTGCATTCTGCTCTATGTCACTACAGGGCCTCTTTACTGCATTCTGCTATATGTCACTACAGGACCTCTTTACTGCATTCTGCTATATGTCACTACAGGACCTCTTTACTGCATTCTGCTATATGCCACTACAGGGCCTCTTTACTGTATTCTGCTATATGTCACTACAGGGCCTCTTTACTGCATTCTGCTATATGTCACTACAGGGCCTCTTTACTGCATTCTGCTATATGTCACTACAGGGCCTCTTTACTGCATTCTGCTATATGTCACTACAGGGCCTCTTTACGTGTGTACCCTGTCTAACGGTTTACCTGTTTAGAGATGAAAGTCCATCTCTAATGACCTAATTCATTGAGCTAACAACCAAAAATTCACCCAGACATTTTAATATCCGAATGTTTGCGAGCAGCTTGTAATCATTTAAAGTGAACCCAAGGTGAGCGGTATATGGAGGCTGCCATATTTATTTCCTGTTAAGCAATACTAGTTGCCTGGCTGTCCTGCTGATCCTCTGCCTCTAATACTATTAGCCATAGCCCCTGAACAAGCATGCAGCAGATCAGGTGTTTCTGACATTATTGTCAGATCTGACAAGATTAGCTGCATGCTTGTTTCTGGTATGAGTCAGACACTACTGCAGACAAATAGATCAGCAGGGCTGCCAGGCAACTGGTATTATTTAAAAGGACATAAATATGTCAGCCTCCCTATTCTTGTCACTACAGTTGTCCTTTAAAGGGAACCTGAGGTGAGAGGTATGTAGAGGAGGCTGCAATATTTATGTCCTTGTAAACAATGCCAGTTGCCTGGCAGCCCTGTTGATCTTATGGCTCAGTAGTGTCTGAGTCAAAACCCTGGAACAAGCATATGGCTAATCCAGTAACATGGAGTCAGCTGAGTCAGAGTACCTGATCTGCTGCATACTTGTTCAGGGGCTGTTGCTAAAAGCATTAGAGACGCAGGATCAGCAGGGCTGCCAGGCAACTGGTATAGTTAAAAGTGGACCTGGACTCAGAACTTCCTCTCTGCTCTAAAAGATACTCAACATTATAATAACCTTTAAACAAAAAACATTCCTTTGTTACAGCTGATACAAATCCTAAAATAAATATGCACAGTTTCTACTTCCTTATTCATGGAAGAAGCCATACTGTTTACAGCCTGTGCTTTCAAATGGGCTTATCTGCTATAGGCAGTCATGTGACACAGGGGAGGGTCAAATTACAACTTGTGATTAGACACAAAATGAGCGGGCTAAACTCTCTAAATACACACAGGGTGCATTTCTCTACATTTTTCTTCTGTCCTAAGCAAGAGTTCAGGTCCGCTTCTAAAGGAAATAAATATGGCAGCCTCCATATCCCTCTCACTTCAGTTGTCCTTTAAGTGGACCAGTTGGCCATGCCAGTGGTAGTATTGCTCCCAGCCTGATGCCTCTGGAATCAGCGGCTGCTATTATCAGTCATTTTGCAGTATACGGCAATTTCCTGCAAGCCTCCTGTTACTGCTGCAGTGACATAATAACTGATGCCCGGATTGTAAACACGAACAGCCTGGAATCAGTTTATGTGTCGCCTCCCCGGCTTCCGATGGCAATTTTCATAAAAGGAGAGGAGGTTTTAGTCCTATAATATTTTACACGCTTCTTTTATGTGCCGTCATTTTAAATCTGTGAAAATAAACAGGCTTTTAGCATATGCTTTAATAACTGCCACCGTTCAGTAACTGGAAGATTTAACAGTGTCCGCTTTGAAAGGCTTTAATAAAAGTACCACAGCTACACACGTGTGATGTGTATTGCCCAATCTCTGGGCGAGAATCTCACAGCGATATCAGGAGGACCGCCTCTGCATAGCAGCTCGGCCCAATCAGCCATGATTGTCAGTTTTCTGATTTAGGGCTCTCAGTGGTGTCGTATTTAGTCGATGCTAAATGCTTTTCTGCAGCTGAGCAGAAAAGCTTTTGTAGGTTCCCAATCCCACATTCTGTCGCGTTTTGAGCCCCGTAGGGGGACACAGAAACATATAACTTAGCTGATCCTGGATACTAACTGTAGCATCCAGAACAAGACGAGAAAAATATTGCTTTTCTCAAAAACTACAAGGTCTTTTTGAACAATTCTTTTTGAACTTGTACCCACTAAGTGGGATTGTCACCATAAAAAAACAAATTTCAACAGCAACTGGTCTGAGTGTATTAAGTGATAAAGATGCTAATCCTGCATTCAAAACTTGCAAAACTTTTTCTGCTGTTATGATTTGGAGTTATCACATACTTAAGGAGCACTGGCCCTTTAGTAGTCAGTGCCAAACAGTTGCATGCTGGGGGTTATTTTTATCTATAATATATTCCTCCTCTTCCATTTATTTCTCTGCCTAGCTGCCTATCTGAAACACGATCCCCTGCTCACTTGTGTTTACAAGCAAGGCTGAGGTGACTCAGCAATTGGAGGAGAAAAGAAAAACAAGTAAAGGGTAGAAATGACATCAGGATTTAGCCTCAAACTGTGGGCAAAAGACATGGCCCCCACCAGGAACAGAATTCTCGTCATTTACTATATAACATTCACTGAAATCAAAACGTGGACAGTACAATACACGTGTTATGTAAGTAGATCAAGTATTTATCTACTTATATATGTGTTTTTCCCCTGTAATAGTATGGCTGATCCTCCTGCTTTAACATATGTAGCAATTTTGGTAGCATGGGGACTTTGCTATTCACCGGCAAAATCAGCACGAAATTCCGCGTAATTACGAACGCTTACAATTTACTACATAATAAATTACGCTTTTCCCTGAAATTTCGCATTACGTTTACGATGCGTAATTGCTAATTACATTGCGAATTAATGCATAAGCATAATTTCTGCTCATCACTAATCTGCACCCCCAATCGGATCTCTACAATTTATACCTACAAACCGTTCTCTGCAACCTGTAGGGTTCAGGTTTTCTGGACCTGCTATAAATCATCGTAAAGATTCTCAGTTTATGTCAGTGGAGTTCATGTAAATCAAATTTTAAATAATCATCTATGCAACGTTTCCCCCCTGAAAAGCAAAGCGATTGTGATAGATGGATTTAAAGCAGGGCTGTGGAGTTGGTTCAAAAATCTTCTGACTCCAACTCCATTTATGAAACCACCGACTTCGACTCCAACTCCGACTCCGGGTACCCAAAATGGCTCAGACTCCTCGACTACGACTCCTTAGTCTAATACTTACTAGGGCTGTGGATTTTGTACAAAAATCATCAGACTCCCGACTTCCGACTCCTCAGTTTATGAAATCACCACCTCCGACTCCAACTCCAGGTACCCAAAATTGCTCCAACTCCGACTCCACAGCCCTGATTTAAAGGTGGCCACATAGGATACAATAAAATGATCAGATTTTACGGCAATTTGATAAAAACGATCTGATTTTTATAGAGAGTTTAGCCTGCCTAGTCCCCCCTCATTTGTGTCTAATCAAAAGTTGCAATTTGATCTCTAAGCTGACTGCCACGAAAGAGCAGCTAATTTGTGAACACAGGACCTAACCCTACGTCTGCTTCCATGAAAGCAGGAAGTAGACAGACTGCAAATTTATTGCAGGACTTCTATCAGCTGTAACAAAGAAATGGTCTTCTTTAAAGATTATTATGCTGTTGCTTATCTTTTAGAGCAGAGAGGAAGTTCCGAGTTCAGGTCCGAGCATGGAGTTTTTCCAGTAACAGCGGCGTTTACCTTTAAACACAAGTTGTGTTCTTTAGCTGCTCAGTAGAGAGTACCCAGCAAGATCAGGGTGAACCTAAACTCCTAGTGGCTTTGTGGCTCTGTACAATTAACAAGCTTTCAGTGGTTCGGGAGGTGTGGCTAGCTTACAGGGAACAAGGGATGATTTGCATATCCAGCAGTGATGCATTGTGTGAGATATCTTGGAGCTCACTCCAATCTGAATTATTGCAAATACCTTCTGTTTCAAGAAAGCAAACTTTTGTTTTCCAGAAAGGGAAACACAGAGTGATTGAAACAGGATATGCGTTTCTTGCTTTTTGTCATCATTAAAACTTATGAAACTTTTGTGTCATAGTGTTGAGCAGACAATTCACTTATCTGCCCATCTCGCGCACTCACAATCTGGTGGAGAGTAAACCAAACGCTTAATGCTGGGAATACACAATGGCTACCATTCATAAAGCATTTCCGCATGCGGAAATGCTTAAAACAGCTGACTTTACCGACCACTTAGCAAAGTCAGCATTCATAAAGCCCCTTTCCGCATGGAAAAATGACACTACCGAGCAGAGTGATAAATCACAGCCTTGTGCGGTGATTATCGGAACAAATGTAGCAAAATGTTAATTCATGAAGATCACCGCAAGCGGTATGAGGTCGGGAAGTACCGCTCCCTCTGATGTGGCGATACCAATGTAAGTGAATTGGAGACACACAGAGAAATGTATCAACTCGGCAGCTTCCGTGTCTCCGCCAGCTTACCGCCAGCTTAGTTCAGGGAATCTCCGCACTGCTACCGCACATGGATACTGTTCTATGAATGCCCACCCAGAAGTCTAAAACACCGGCAGCGGTGTTTTCCCACATTGATAGAGGCTGCGGTAAAAAAGGCTAAAAGTCAGCCTTTTGCTTAACGCCAATACATAGCGTTTTCAAAGCGTTTTCAAAGCTTTTTGAAAGAGTTTTACAGCCCATATGAAAACGTCCTTTTTTTTTCTTCTATAAAAATAAGTGAACAAGTTAGCTGTAAAACGCTTTGAAAACGCTTTGAAAACGCTGAAGTTGGCGTTTTCCATTGACTATCATTGAAACGCCAACAGCCAACTTCGGCTGTAAACAGCCCTGAAAAAGCTCCTGGGAGCGTTGAAACGCAACGCTCCAAAACGCTGAGTTAGATGTGAAAGGTAAAATGAAAGTCTATGGACTTTCTTTTACCTAGCAAAACGCCAACTTCGGCCGTGGCGTTAAAACGCCGAAAAATCCCTCTGGTG
Organism: Hyperolius riggenbachi; assembly: GCF_040937935.1. NCBI lineage: Eukaryota > Metazoa > Chordata > Amphibia > Anura > Hyperoliidae > Hyperolius > Hyperolius riggenbachi. Next base: position 9,179,210 of record NC_090655.1, on the reverse strand, counting down.
TGAAAGGGCCCTTACCGACAGCTCCTTTATGAATGATAGCCAAAGAGTTTTTTGGGGGGCAGGTTTACTAGCCGGAGGATTTTCCAATAATTTTTCTGATCAATTTCCATTCACTTCTATGAAAAAAATTGTTAAAAAAAAGCATCGAAATCCGATCAGACCTATGGGAAATTATCTATGGGTCCATCTATCTGCCATGAAAACGTGTGGAGTATTCCCAGCATTAAGTGGTGTACACAAATTGGCCAATGATGCCACTTCCATGTAGTATGAGAGCTTACCTACATCATCTGTTCATAGTGTTCAAAATCCATTGGCCTTCATACTACATTGAGGTGGAGAAATTGGTCACTGATTGACCAATCAATATTGCACGTGCGGTGCGTATGCATCCTTAGGAGCAGTTAGCCAGCAGGTGACCAACTAGTACCACTTAAGTCTTGTGTATACTTCTGAAGTATGATATCCGGCAGGATTCGGAGGACAGTGCAGGGCCGAGGCTGTGCAGACGTGTCGCTAGCCTGGAGTTCTGTTGATTTCTCAGCTGCCAGTTCTGCTTCCTGGCTGACTAGGCATTTGTACAGAATACCGCTTGCAAGTCAATGTAATTGTATGCAATCTGGAATTGGTCCAATAAGAACCAGCGAGAAGTGCATTTAAATTGGCCTGATTTCAAGCAGGGTACAATTTGCATTACATGCATTATTATTTTGTTAGCCACCTCTATCAAGAGATAACTTAATTTGTTTGCCAAAAATGTGAAATACTCCACACCTAAGAGTTTGTCATATATATTCCTGTATGTTATTCGGTCGCAAACGGATCTGGCGTTTCCTCAGGCGAGTTCTTGACGCATTTGTTTGTATAAATTGCTGGTCTTCTGTTGTAAACAAGCCTGTAAATGACTCATAATAACATGCAGCTATTTCCTCTCGGTTGTAGGAGGAGGAGTCATGGGTGCCCCGGGACGCAACGCCGCCCTGGTGGCCGTGCAAGACCTGAAACGGGCAGCATGATCCCTGCACCCGCTGCTGGAAGTACACGGATTTCCCACGCTTACATCTCGAGAACCCAAGACTTTCAGCTGCTTGTTCTTCCTATTTTTATATACAGACAGTCCCTACTAACAAATGACTCGAGTTACACCGTTTCAGAGATGCAAAAAAAGTTGTCTTCATGTGTAAAATACACTGTACTGATTTTTTTTTTTTTTATTACATAATAGCTGAAGGCCGGTCATTGCCAGAATATGTATTGGGTTGTTATTGGGTGCAGACACTTTTTGTAACCTGGACACACAGTCACTCAATGGCCAAGTTTGTGAGATTTGGAGTCCTTGGCATCAATAATGTGAGGATGGAAGCAGTTTAACAATTAAAGAAATCTGATCTGGTTTTCTGAATGTGAATCCCAGTCATCCAAAGACTGACCGTACCAGGTTTTAGGCCTCGGTCATTAGCAGTGTAAAAATGTCAGCAATTAAAATATTCCCCTTGAAAATCAATAGGTGAATTTTGATTGGCTGTTGTAGGCTCCACCCACTTCCCTGAATATTAGTCCCAGTCATCCAGTGACCAAGTGTGCCAAGTTCGAAAACCCTGCGATTAACAGTCTAAGAATGGCTGCAGTTTAAATTTTCCCATTTGAAATGAATGGCTGAAATTTGCTTGGCTGTTTTGTGCTCAGCACACTTTTGCCGAATTTTTAACCTCGGTCACGAAGTAACCAACTGTGCCAAGTTTGGAGACTCTGGCTTGATTACTGTGAGAATTGCAGCCTTTTCCATTGTTTCCATTGACATGAATGGCTGAAATCTGATTTGCTGTTTGTAGCTCCGCCCAGGTGTGCAGGGGGGACCCGAGACCCCCAGAACCTATCATGCCAGGTAGTAAGGGATCTGTTTAATTGAAATCAGTCATTTTCGAATGATGGTCACACACACACTTCCAATTTTATATATGTAGATTTGTTTTTACATGTTACAGTATTGTAGAAACTGTAGTTTAAAGCACTTTAGCACAAAATTACAAAAAAATAATTATGATTAAAAAAAAAATCTACAGTTGTCTGAAAGTAAATCATGTATGCATATTTCATTATGTATAACACGGAACTCAACTTACAAACAAATTCAGCTTGCAAACAACCTCTGTCACACTCACCATCTGGGTCTTCCACGGGGCTCTCTGGTGCGTCCTGTAGTGCGCACGCGTGGGGGCTCTCCGGTCCTTGTAGTCCCTCTCCCAGCACGGCGTTTGGTGCTGCGTGCAGCGCGCGTATGCGCAAGGAGTTACGCGCGCCCTGCGCATGAGCAGAGCGCTAATTTCGGCGCCAATGCACAGTATAAAAGCAGCACTGCCCCTAACTGCAGTGCTGCTCGTTCTAACAGTTTGGCTAGCCTGTTGGTGAACCGTTGTTCCAGTCCTGCTATCATCCTGATTTCATCTCCTGTTGTGACCTTGGCCTGTGACCCCGACTACTGCTGATCTCCGCCTGCCCTGATCTTTGGCTTGTCTTCTGGATTACCGTTGTCTGCTGCCCGCCCTGACCCTTGGCTTGTGACCCCAACTACTGCTGATCTCCGCCTGCCCCGACCTTTGGCTTGTGACCCCGACCTACGCTGATCTCTGTTTACCCTAGACCTCCAGATCTCATCAGACCACGCTTTCTCCACAATTAGTGTCTCTGTTCTCCCAACCACTTGTTGAGGTAATCCCAGTAGTGACCTGGTAGGGCACTAGGCAGATAAGTTCCACATCCCCCTACTGGCGGTGTGGTCCTGCACTCCCCTCAAGGGTGTGTGGGTGAAGACCCGTGGTCACCTAGACTCCACTACTGGGTAAAGCCTCTTACATCGTGGGAAGGTCAACAGGGACTGAAGAGAAGTTCCAGTCAGTCCTTGACAACCTCTCAGAGGTTGTCACAAATGTTTGATTAGCCACCAATTTCCACCAAGGATGATTTCTACCTACAAATAAGGGCTGGTGCACACCAGAGCGGTTCTGGAGCGTTTTTTAAAACGCTTGCAGGGGGAAAACCGCATTGGCTAATGAAAGTGAATGGGATGGTGCACACCAGAGCGGTGAGAGGGCAGACGAACTACAAGGGGTCAGGAGGCAGCCCCGGGTAACTTAAAATCCTTTCTGCTCATTCATCTCAGGTAGTGACGATTGTAGTGCAACTTTGTGTAATTTCGTGCCGACTTTAGCGGTGAATAGCAAAGCCGACATATATGCCATCGTCACCATAATTGCTTCATATGTGAAGGAGAATCGTGGATACAAGTCAAAAAAGACCTTGTTGTTTTTGAGAAAATCAATTTTAACCTCCTTGCCGGTTATCCCGAGCTGAGCTCGGGGTAACTCGCGCAGGAGGATTGCTCTGGCCCTGCTGGGCCGATTTTCACAAATTTTTTTCTCCTACACGTAGCTAGCACTTTGCTAGTTGCGTGTAGTACGCAATCGCCGCCGATTTGCCGCTACCTGCCGCGCTCCTCCCCCCCTCCCAGACCCCTGCGCAGCCTGACCAATCAGTGCCAGGCAGCGCTGAGGGGTGGATCGGGATTCCCTCTGACGTCCCGACGTCCATGACATCAGTGGTCATCTCGCCCCGTCGCCATGGCGGGGGAAGCCTTGCAGGAAATCCCGTTCTGAACGGGATTTCCTGCTTGCGGAGATCGCCGGAGGCGATCGAAGTGGGTGGGGGGATGCCGCTGCTCAGCGGCTATCATGTAGCTAGCGCTAGGCTAGCTACATGATTTTAAAAAAATAAATAAATAAAAAGTGCTGCGCTGCCCCCTTGCCACAATAATTGGAACGGCAAGGGGGTTAAAAATGCAAAGGTAAAATGTTTTTTAAACTCAGAAAAATGACAGACCAAACTATTTTGGAGGCAATAGCATGTATGGGAGCTTTGCTGTTAACCGCTAAAGTCGGCACAAAATTAAGTGAAATTACAAATGATTACAATTACAGATGAAATTTAGATTTTTTTCCCCCGAAATTTCGGATTGTCTAGTCTACCAGCAGGATCGCTCTAGGTAGCCCGGAAGTAGGTGGTCATACAGTGCATTACAGGAAGGGTTCGTTCTAGTGGTGGTTGTGGAAGAACAAGCAAAAGTTTCAGGTAGCGGCCACTAGTGTTGGGCGAACATCTAGATGTTCGGGTTCGGGCCGAACAGGCCGAACATGGCCGCGATGTTCGGGTGTTCGACCCGAACTCCGAACATAATGGAAGTCAATGGGGACCCGAACTTTTGTGGTTTGTAAAGCCTCCTTACATGCTACATACCCCAAATTTACAGGGTATGTGCACCTTGGGAGTGGGTACAAGAGGAAAAAAAATTAGCAAAAAGAGCTTATAGTTTTTGAGAAAATCGATTTTAAAGTTTCAAAGGGAAAACTGTCTTTTAAATGCGGGAAATGTCTGTTTTCTTTGCACAGGTAACATGTTTTTTGTCGGCATGCAGTCATAAATGTAATACATATAAGAGGTTCCAGGAAAAGGGACCGGTAACGCTAACCCAGCAGCAGCACACGTGATGGAACAGGAGGAGGCGCAGGAGGAGAAGGCCACGCTTTGTGAGACACAACAACCCAGGCCTTGCATGAGGGCAAGAAGCGTGCGGATAGCATGCTTTGTACCGCCATGCAGTCATAAATGTAATAAAGATAAGTGGTTCAATAAACAGGGACCACGCGGCAACGCTAACCCAGCAGCAGCACACGTGATGGAACAGGAGGAGGCGCAGGAGGAGAAGGCCACGCTTTGTGAGACACAACAACCCAGGCCTTGCATGAGGGCAAGAAGCGTGCGGATAGCATGCTTTGTACCGCCATGCAGTCATAAATGTAATAAAGATAAGTAGTTCAATAAACAGGGACCACGCGGCAACGCTAACCCAGCAGCAGCAGACGTGATGGAACAGGAGCAGGCGCAGGAGGAGAAGGCCACGGTTTTTGAGACACAACAACCTAGGCCTTGCATGAGGACAAAAAGCGTGCGGATATAGCAGCAATGCTTTTTGCCGCCATGCAGTCATAAATGTAATACAGATGAGAGGTTCAATAAACAGGGACCGGAAATGCTACACCATCCCAGATGTTCATTGGTCATGTTACTTGGTTGGGGTCCTGGAGTGTTGCGTAGTCATTTCCAATCCAGGATTGATTCATTTTAATTTGAGTCAGACGGTCTGCATTTTCTGTGGAGAGGCGGATACGCCGATCTGTGATGATGCCTCCGGCAGCACTGAAACAACGTTCCGACATAACGCTGGCTGCCGGGCAAGCCAGCACCTCTATTGCGTACATTGCCAGTTCGTGCCAGGTGTCTAGCTTCGATACCCAATAGTTGAAGGGTGCAGATGGATTGTTCGACACAGCTACGTCATCTGACATGTAGTCCTTGACCATCTTCTCCAGGCGATCGGTGTTGGAGGTGGATCTGCACGCTTGCTGTTCAGTGGGCTGCTGCTGCATGGGTGTCAGAAAATTTTCCCACTCCAAGGACACTGCCGATACCGTTCCCTTTTGGGCACTAGCTGCGGCTTGCGTTGTTTGCTGCCCTCCTGGTCGTCCTGGGTTTGCGGAAGTCAGTCTGTCTGCGTACAACTGGCTAGAGGAGGGGGAGGATGTCAATCTCCTCTCTAAAGTCTCCACAAGGGCCTGCTGGTATTCTTCCATTTTGACCTGTCTGACTCTTTCTTCAAGCAGTTTTGGAACATTGTGTTTGTACCGTGGATCCAGAAGGGTATAAACCCAGTAATTGGTGTTGTCCAGAATGCGCACAATGCGTGGGTCACGTTCAATGCAGTCTAGCATGAATTGAGCCATGTGTGCCAGAGTCCTACCAGAATCCTCATCATCCTCTTGTGAGCGTTGTGATAGTTGTTGTGATGCATCATAGTCGTCACCTTCCTCCTGGTCTGCTTCTGCTGACCATTCGCGTTGAATTGTGGAAGTCCAACGTGCACCGCTCTGGCCCTCGTCAGTGGTGGCATGAAATTCCTGCTCCAACTCCAGCTGTTCCTCCTCCTCTTCTTCGTCATAGCTGCTGGGGCCAGCGTTCCCTGAGGCGGATGGCCTGATGTTGGTACCATCACGCTGATCGTTTTCTCCTTCAGATTCCCCCAGTTGCATCATGACAGCTGTTTCCTTGATTTTCAACATTGACCTCTTCAGTAAACACAGCAGTGGTATGGTAATGCTGACTGAAGAGTTGTCACTGCTCACAAGCAACGTGGATTGCTCAAAATTTTGGAGGACTTGGCAGAGGTCCAACATGTTGGCCCAATCGGATCCACAGAAGCTTGGCAGCTGTCCGGATGCGCCTCGGTACTGCGCCGTCATGTACTGGACCACTGCACTCTTCTGCTCACAAAAGCGTGCTAGCATGTGCAGCGTAGAATTCCAGCGCGTAGGGACATCACACAGCAAGCGATGGTGGGGGAGATTGAAGCGCTCCTGCATCTTGGCGAGTGCCCCCGAAGCAGTACTGGAATTTCTACAATGTTTGGCCACTCGACGCACCTTCAACAGAAGATCGGCCACGCCTGGGTATGTCCTCAGGAACCGCTGAACTACTAGGTTCATCACGTGCGCCAGGCAAGGGATGTGTGTCAGCTTAGCCAACCTTAAAGCACGAATGAGATTACTCCCATTATCACACACAACCATGCCCGGTTTCAAGTCCAGCGGTGCCAGCCACAAATCCGTCTGTTCCTTTATTCCCTTCCAAATTTCCTCCCCTGTGTGCTGCTTATCCCCAAGGCAGATCAGCTTCAGCAACGCTTGCTGACGCATGCCAACAGCTGTGCTGCACTGCTTCCACGATCCTACTGCTGCTGGGTTAGCGTTTCCGGATGAGGTACAGCTTTGAGATGCGTTGGAGGAGAAGGAGTCAGAGAGGTAGGTGCTGCTGTTGTTATCCAGTGGGAGGGACGGCGGTGCAGCTGTTTGCGGCGTGGGCAACACCCGCGCCGTAGCAGGTGAGGAATCGCTGCCAGGCTCCACAAGGTTCACCCAGTGCGCGGTAAGGGAGATGTATCGACCCTGGCCGAACGCACTCGTCCAAGTGTCAGTGGTGAGGTGAACCTTGCAGGCAACGGCATTCTTCAAGCTTCGGGTTATTTTGCTGACCACGTGCTCATGCAACTCAGGCACTGCAGAGCGGGCAAAGTGGTAGCGGCTGGGAACCACGTAACGTGGGATGGCCACTGACATCATGCCCTTGAAGCTGTTTGTCTCCACCACTCGATATGGCAGCATTTCGCAGGCCAGAAGCTTGGCTATGCTGGCTGTTACTGCCACGGCCCGGGAGTCATTTGCTGGCAATTTCCTCTTGCGCTCAAACATCTCCGACACAGACAACTGAACCGTAGCGCTGCACACGGAAGGGCTGTTGGTTGTTGTGTTTGATGAACACTGGGAGACCTCAAGAGCACTACTCCGGAAAGTGACAGTGTCAGCGTCGTCTGATGTTTGTGAATGTTGTGAACCACGCAATGGCTGGGCTACTGCTGCTGCTGAGGCGGGTCTGGTGGTGAGTCTGGTGAACCCAAGGGAGGCAGTGTTGCTGGTACCCTGTCCTGCCGCGTTTGCCCACAGAGTGGGATGTTTGGATAGCATGTGGCGGCTCATGCTGGTGGTGGAGAGGTTGTTAATACTTTTCCCCCTGCTCAGGCGGGTCTTGCACACCTTGCAAATCGCCATGGTAACATCCTCAGTGCAGTCTTCAAAAAAAGCCCAGATTTTGGAGCACCTGCCTCCTTGCTGGCGATTTCTGTTTCCTCCTCTTTTGCCTCTCACTCTAACTTCCACGCTTGTGGTGCCTGAAATTGCGCGCCGCCTACCTTGTGGCACAAGGCAAACTCGTGCAGCAGTGGGTTCTTCAACAGACTCATCTGTGCTGCTGCTACGACGGCGATGTTCTCGTTCACAAATAAAATCTGGGTCTCTGTCCACATTGTCCATACCCTCCTCTTCCATCTCCTCAAACTCGTCATATGTCATTGTGGGGGGCCGCCGCCGTGGAGTAGAGCTCCCCAGAACAACCTCTGCGCAGCTCACTCCAACGTCGTCTTCCAGATCTTGTCGGCCGACCTCCTGCAATTGCAACCCCTCCTGCCCAACTTGCTCTGGGATTTGGGTTTCCGAGTCCTCCTCGGACTCGCCTTGTATTTCAGTGCGCGGTGCATTTCCCACAGTTAATGGTTGTGAATCCGGGCACAACATTTCTGGCTGTTCCTCCATTGACCTTTCATAGGTGGAAGTTTGTTGGGCTGGGAATAGCTCCTGCGAATACCCCATTGTGTCCTGAGGTAATTCATAGGACTGGTTATCTGGCAGTTGTGTGCGTGGTGTCGCTGCCGGTTGTGTCAGCTTTGTGCCCACTGGCTCCTTGTAACTGGCTGAGGACTCGGACCTCGTGCGTGATGTGCTGGTGCTGCTTAACCCACTGCTGGACGCTTGAGAGGTCATCCAAGTAATTATCTGGTCCTGTTCTTTTGGATTTGTGAGGGTTGTTGTCCTGGACAACATGGGCGGTATTGAGTGGGTTTTCTTGGGTGCTCCCCTGTGGCCTGTACGTGAACCGTCAGGGGAAACACCTCTTCCCTTGCCCCTTCCTCTTTCACCGGATTTCTTCCTCATTTCACTTATCCTTACAGTACACGCTGACTGGCAGCAGTACAGTGGCAGTACAGAAATGCTATACAGTACCACTATTCCCAGCAGCGACACAGAGCACAATGCTATACAGTGGCGGGTGAGCGGTGTACTACTGTTCCCAGGCCCAGCAGACACAGAGTGGAAGTAAACACAATGCTATATAGTCTGGCTGAGCGGTGTACACAGAGTGGCAGTACACACAATGCTATATAGTCTGGCTAAGCCGTGTACACAGAGTGTCAGAAAACACAATGCTATATATAGCGTGGCTGAGCGAGGTGCACAGTGGCAGTACACACAATGCTATATTAGTCAGGCTAAGCCGTGTACACAGAGTGTCAGTAAACAATGGTATATAGTCTGGCTGAGCGGTGTACACAGAGTGTCAGTAAACAACGGTATATAGTCTGGCTGAGCGGTGTACACAGAGTGGCAGTAAACACAATGCTATATATAGCGTGGCTGAGCGAGGTGCACAGTGGCAGTACACACAATGCTATATAGTCAGGCTAAGCCGTGTACACAGAGTGTCAGAAAACACAATGCTATATATAGCGTGGCTGAGCGAGGTGCACAGTGGCAGTACACACAATGCTTTATAGTCAGGCTGAGCCGTGTACACAGAGTGTCAGTAAACAATGGTATATAGTCTGGCTGAGCGGTGTACACAGAGTGTCAGTAAACAACGGTATATAGTCTGGCTGAGCGGTGTACACAGAGTGGCAGTAAACACAATGCTATATATAGCGTGGCTGAGCGAGGTGCACAGTGGCAGTACACACAATGCTATAGAGCCAGGCTAAGCCGTGTACACAGAGTGTCAGAAAACACAATGCTATATATAGCGTGGCTGAGCGAGGTGCACAGTGGCAGTACACACAATGCTATATTAGTCAGGCTAAGCCGTGTACACAGAGTGTCAGAAAACACAATGCTATATATAGCGTGGCTGAGCGAGGTGCACAGTGGCAGTACACACAATGCTATATATAGCGTGGCTGAGCGAGGTGCACAGTGGCAGTACACACAATGCTATATTAGTCAGGCTAAGCCGTGTACACAGAGTGTCAGAAAACACAATGCTATATATATAGCGTGGCTGAGCGAGGTGCACAGTGGCAGTACACACAATGCTATATATAGCGTGGCTGAGCGAGGTGCACAGTGGCAGTACACACAATGCTATATATAGCGTGGCTGAGCGAGGTGCACAGTGGCAGTACACACAATGCTATATATAGCGTGGCTGAGCGAGGTGCACAGTGGCAGTACACACAATGCTATATTAGTCAGGCTAAGCCGTGTACACAGAGTGTCAGAAAACACAATGCTATATATATAGCGTGGCTGAGCGAGGTGCACAGTGGCAGTACACACAATGCTATATATAGCGTGGCTGAGCGAGGTGCACAGTGGCAGTACACACAATGCTATATATAGCGTGGCTGAGCGAGGTGCACAGTGGCAGTACACACAATGCTATATATAGCGTGGCTGAGCGAGGTGCACAGTGGCAGTACACACAATGCTATATTAGTCAGGCTAAGCCGTGTACACAGAGTGTCAGAAAACACAATGCTATATATATAGCGTGGCTGAGCGAGGTGCACAGTGGCAGTACACACAATGCTATATATAGCGTGGCTGAGCGAGGTGCACAGTGGCAGTACACACAATGCTATATATAGCGTGGCTGAGCGAGGTGCACAGTGGCAGTACACACAATGCTATATTAGTCAGGCTAAGCCGTGTACACAGAGTGTCAGAAAACACAATGCTATATATATAGCGTGGCTGAGCGAGGTGCACAGTGGCAGTACACACAATGCTATATATAGCGTGGCTGAGCGAGGTGCACAGTGGCAGTACACACAATGCTATATATAGCGTGGCTGAGCGAGGTGCACAGTGGCAGTACACACAATGCTATATATAGCGTGGCTGAGCGAGGTGCACAGTGGCAGTACACACAATGCTATATTAGTCAGGCTAAGCCGTGTACACAGAGTGTCAGAAAACACAATGCTATATATATATAGCGTGGCTGAGCGAGGTACACAGTGGCAGTAAACAATGCTATATATAGTGTGGCTGAGCGAGCGGTGTACTACTGTTCCCAGCAGCGACACACAATGACTGGGGGGGACCCTGGCTAGCGTGGCTGGAGAGCGAACTACCCTGCCTGCCTACCCAAAGCTAAACCCACAGACAAATGGCGGAGATATGACGTGGTTCGGGTATTTATTTACCCGAACCACGTGACCGTTCGGCCAATCAGAGCGCGTTCGGGCCCGAACCACGTGACCCGTTCGGCCAATCACAGCGCTAGCCGAACGTTCGGGGAACGTTCGGCCATGCGCTCTTAGTTCGGCCATGTGGCCGAATGGTTTGGCCGAGCACCGTCAGGTGTTCGGCCGAACTCGAACATCACCCGAACAGGGTGATGTTCTGCAGAACCCGAACAGTGGCGAACACTGTTCGCCCAACACTAGCGGCCACCGACAGAACTATTGCATCATAGCTGAATACCGTATATACTTGCATATAAGCCGACCCACATATAAACTGAGGGTACCCATTTATCCCTCAGAAACCAGGAAAAAGTGACTGACTCGCGTATAAGGCCCCTCCCCAGTATAGCACCCTCCACAGTAGCCAGATGTGCCCCCCAGTACAAGCCAGCCCCCCCTCCCCATAGCCAGATGTGTCCTAAGGATGATACAGCTGTGTCTCAAGAAGCCACTAGATGGCGTCATAGAGATGAGACACAGCGATTGCCACACAGGAAGAATCCCGGATCATTGCACCGCTGACATGTTGCTTGCACTCTCCACAAGCCAGGGGACACAGGTAGTCCTGAGCAGCGCACTCTGCACCCCATATTGCAGGGGATGGGGGAACAGACACAGCAGGGAGACAGCTGGCTAGAGCAGGATCACTAGTGCACGATCCTTACGCTCCTCTGCCAGTAACACAACCTGCTCCACTATCCGTTCTGCTCCACTGACTCGCAGATAAACCGAGGGGGTAACTTTCCAGCACATTTTTGTGCTGAAAAATTAGGCTTATACACGAGTATATAAGGTAATCTGAGAAAAAATGAGTGAAAGTATGAGTTTATCTTTTAAAGGACAAAAGTTGAAGAGAAATCGAGAGCCCAATATGGTGTAGTATGTCAAAATTGATTGGATAAATGAAACAGTGAGATGGTAATACTCACAAACACGGGTTACCACCTAGGTAACCACTCATTAGGCAGGTGAGGAGATTAGACCTGTCCTCACTCAGGATTAAGAAGTCGCTCTCTGTAGATAGGAAGAAAGGGGGTAGATCACCCCTCCACCTGGGGTGGACTCAAATATATTGGTAGGTGAACAGAGGCGCCAGAAGGATAAAAGTACATAAAAATTTTTAAAAATTGCTGGGAGGAAGTGGTGGACTCGCCTCCGTTAAAGCAGACACCAAGGACTGTAAATGACCAAGGACTGTTTGACAGAGGTGCTCTGCTTGCTATAACTGAATTGCTGTTGTTTATCCCCTGCTTATTGCCTGAAGAAGTGGGCTGTGCCCGCGAAATGCGTTGCATCTTTGGGGTATTTTCAATAAATGTGTATATCTATACATTTACAGTCCTTGGTGTCTGCTTTAACGGAGGCGAGTCCACCACTTCCTCCCAGCAATTTTTTAAAAATTTTATGTACTTTTATCCTTCTGGCGCCTCTGTTCACCTACCAATATATCTTTTAAAGGACATCCGAGGTGAAAATAAACTGATGAGAAAAACAATTGTACCCCTCCTCCTTCTCCTAAAAATGACTTTTTTTTTTTTAGATATCCAGCTGTTTTATTTCATAATTTAAAGCTAGTTTTTAAGTTTTTACTGTTTCATTGTCTCTGCTCAATGACACCTTCATTGAAGTGTGCCAGAGCTAAAATCTATGAATTATTGAGCCTTTTTATCTCTTTCCGACTCTCAGAAGCCATTTACTGTCAGGAAAGTATTTTATGGCTGTAATTACTAATCAGTGTGAGTTAGTCTATAGTCTGACCCAATCCTGACCCGGACAGGAACTGCCACTTACATACCTGATGTTTAACTCTTTCAGGCAGAGAAAGAAAAAAAGGAACACAGCCTAGTTATTTGTGTGCTAGGCACTGTACATACACATGTCTATCTCATCATGTCACATGTCACTTCGGGTGTCCTTTAACAGTGCTAAATAGAAAGTATTGCTTGCCCTGGAAGAAAAGTCCTTTACACGGGCCTCATTACATAATTTCCGGTCTTACGCAAGCGCAGTTCACGGAAAGATCTTTCAGCATCTAACAACATCTATAACGGCTATAGGTCAAGCGTGATTATTGCCTCGAAAAATATGTGATAAGTTGCAATGTGATCAAAAAACGCCGTTTATCAGTATCATTTGAGGTGGTTCGGTGCAAATTTTATACATACTTGTACATCTTATAATTAGTGGCTCATTCATTTTAAACAATTTTTTTTATCTAACATGTATAGGCAGCTTTATCAGCTTTGCCTGTGATATGAAATGGACTCCATTTGGGGTTAGTGACCATGAGCAGAAATAGTACGTCGCTGTGATTGTTTGGAGGGGTTGAGAACACAGCTTCGTATCCGGCTGCCGTGAACGTTTACAACAAGTTTTACAAGTAATAAAATTGACAACCTGGAGATTTATCTGTAGAACAAAATGCTTCTGGCTCGCAGGCACGAGTTGTCATAATTGTCTATAATTAGATACAGAAAGAATTTTGCTGTGAGGTAAAAGTGTCCGTGAGATTCCTGGGAAATTTAAACAGAAACCGGAAGTGAGGCGCTGCCAGATTTCACGCAGAAATATTCGGTGAGAGTGATGGGGTTTGGCTGCATAATAACACACATAGGGCTTGATTCACAAAAGAGTGCTAACTGTTAGCACGGCCGTTTTTGCGCAAATTTTCACAACGATAACGGTTTTCGCGCGCAAACTCAAATTTGTGCGTGAAAACGATATCGATTGCGTGCGAAAATTCGCGTTTGTGCGCGAAAACCGTTATCGTTTCACACGAAAATTCGTGATCGCGCGCAGTGCGAAAATTCGCGCGAAAACGGCCGTGCTAACAGTTAGCACTCTTTTGTGAATCAAGGCCATAGAGAGAGAAGCAGAGATCACCACTCTGATAGACTCCCTCCAGCGAGCCCATCCTCTCACCGCCAAGTGCAGGCTAGCTTTAAGGTGCCCATTAATAGTACAATTTATAGTGAACAATCGTATTGCCAATCAGATTATCCAGATTGCATTGTATGAAAACAGAGAAGGTGGTGGGCCAATCGATGCTTAACGATTGTATTAGCGACAGAGGGATTGTAAGGCCATAACATCAAATTGTGTGTAATTCAGACACTACTGCAGCCAGAAGTATAAGCAGGATGCCAGGAAACTAGCATTGTTTAATAAGAAATAAATATGGCAGCCTCCATATCACTCTCACTTGAGGACCCTTTTAAAGAGGAGCTGTCAGCCATACTATCTCAGGAAAAAAACCCAAATATATAAGTAGATAAATACTTGCTCTACTTACATAACAGATGTATTGCACTGTCCACGTTATGATTCCTGTGAATTTTATAAAGGAAAAGTAGAGAATCCTATTCTAGACAGTTTCCATATTTACTGAGGCTATTTTGAAGCCAGTCATGATTTAATATCCGCCCTTACTCTCCTCTGCCTGATTTGCCCGCCCTTCACTATAGAAAGTGCATTGTCTCAGCCTGAGAAATATTGGCCAATCAGAGAGGAACAGAGGTGTAGGAGGGGAAAACAGGAGGGAAAGAGGCTTCAGCCAATCAGGCTGCATTAGTTAAGTCTGAGGGAGGTAGAGAAGCAAAAAAAAGACAACCCAGCATGCCCTGCAACTTCTCTTTTGTGTACCACATTTTCTGTGTACCAAATAAGAGTCATGTAACCTGGGGAATGATCATTTATCAACAAGAAAAGTAATAGTGATTTTAACGTTTGGATTGCCTGGTTAGCGTCCTTATTACCTGTTTACCAGATAAAAATAAAGAATTGATTTTTGATTTTATGCCCGACAGTTACTCTTAAGGCTTTTGTCAGTAATCTCTGTGATTGGCTCACAGTGATCACATGATCAGGAGCCTATGATAGTGACAATAGCTGTGCCAACGATGTAAGATTATAATCTATGACCTGGCTGCAGAGGCGGGACAAGGTCCTCCAGCACCCAAGGCTGAGACACCAAAGTGCCCCTCTCCATCCCTCCCACCCCAGCCATCATACACATATTGCTATTACACTAAGAGGCACCCCAGGGTCCCAATCCCCTCCCAACACCTTAATCTCTAGTTATCTGGCTTGCAGTCACTGCCATGTATCCCCTTTTCTTATTTCTCTCTGCTTCAAACACAATAGGGGAGAGATAGGTTAGTGAGTTGTGTGCCCCTCCTACACTGCGCCCTGAGGCTGGGGCCTCTCTCGCCTCTGCCTCGGCCCGGCCCTGCCTGGCTGTCAAGGAGAGGAGACAGTAAACAGGGCACAGATTTCAAGCAGTTGTGTCCACAATAGGTTAAAGGGAACCCGAGGTGAGAGGGATATGGAGGCTGACATATTTATTTCCTTTTAAATAATGCACATTGCCTGGCTGTCCTGCTGATCCTCTGCCTCCAATATTTGTAGCTATAGCCCCTGAACAAGCATGCAGATCAGATATCTGTGACAAATCTGACAAGATTAGCTGCATGCTTGTTTCGGGTGTGTGATTTAGAACCCTACTGACCAGAAAGATCAGCAGGGCTGCCAGGCAACTGGTATGGTTAAAAAGGAAATAAATATGGCAGCTTCCATAGCTCTCACACCTCGGGATCCTTTTAAGGAAACGATCAGTAATGCGATTGTTCAAGATCGACTGTGCCAACCAACTTCTTTGTTTTCATATAATACGATCTGAATAACTGATCAAAAATATGATCGTTCTCTAAAAATTGTCCTGTTAATGGGCACCCCTAGACTAGGGATGATCAATGAGATGCAAATACTTCTGAAATATGCAAATTTTTATGCAAATATATGCAGCTTGGAAAAGAGCCAATCAATTTAAACCTGGGTTTAAATTGATTGGTCCATTTTCAAACTGCATACATTTACATCAACCGGGAAGAATTTGCATATCTGTGCTCATCATCCCTACACCCCAGACATGTGACTGGCGCCTGCTTCGTACCACATTCGCCGCCGCCATGCCTGTAGCCGCGTCTAGACACTTTTCCTTTAAATCTCTGTTATTAGCTTGCGAGCGGCAATCATCCCCGCAGAATATTCGTGTTAAGAGGCAGGGAATTAGCATACTGATATAATGAGGCACAGATTCCATGGTATTTATATTCTGGATGATAAGCGAGTCTATCCTCCATTACGCCGCAGTCGCTGCATCTGTAACACATTTAACAACACCACTCCAGAATTGATTTTTAAGTTCATCTGTGTGCGAGTCTATGAATTGCTCAGATATTCAGCTCCAGGCAGAGGCAGCCTCCCCCCCCCCCCCCCCCCCCGTCCTGTATTCCTTCTCCAGATCCCAGAACGCAGGAAAAACGATATGGAATAAACAACCAGTACATTCTACTGGTCTCCTCTGTCTTCTGCTCATACCTACGGAACGTGCTGGGGGGTGGGGCAGACCCGGATCAGCCACAAGGCAATCCTAGGCAGCTGCCTAGGGCACACAGAGAGCCTAGGGGCCTGGTAGAGGCTAGTCCCCCCCCAGTTCACGAACATTGCTCCCCCATTCAGAAATCAGAGTCATTACTGTAGTTGTGTCTTGTAAGAGTGAACAGACTAAGGAACCTCACTGCGTGTACAGAATCAAATCTCAGTGACTGAACAGCACCCAAATCTCAGTGATCTCTCCAGTGCCCATCACTAGTCATTTAGGCCTTATTCACAGTATAAATCTCCAGCGCTATCGCAAGTGCTGAGTGATTTATTCAGCTTTTCTAAGCGCTTTTGATCATCGATGATATTTTTCACTTCCTGATGTCAGTCTGGAAGTGAACTCCCGGAATAAATACAATAATAAATACAATTGGCCTCAATTCACTAAGCTTATCTCCTGTCTTTAATAACGTTTCTAGAGTTGTTACCATGGTGATAAGGCATGTAGTATTCAGGAAACATTTTACCTCAGGCAAACCTAAAGTTAACTCTTCTGTCTTTAAGTTAACTCTTTAAGGTAACTTAATTACAGAGGAGGTAACTTAACTACAGAGGAGGTAACTTAACTACAGAGGAGGTAACTTAACTACAGAGGAGGTAACTTAACTACAGAGGAGGTAACTTAACTACAGAGGAGGTAACTTAACTACAGAGGAGGTAACATAACTACAGAGGAGGTAACAACTACAGAGGAGGTAACTTAACTACAGAGGAGGTAACATAACTACAGAGGAGGTAACAACTACAGAGGAGGTAAGATAAGGAATGAAGAGATAAGATAACTCTCTTACTGTGTGGAGGTAAGTTTTCTCTTGCCTTATTATCTCCAGCATGTTAGTGAATTGAGGCCATTGTATTCTCATGGAAGTGCCTGGGAAAGAGCTATACAAAGTGCTTTTACAAGCCGCCAGCAACAGCTGGAAGCCGAATTACATCTTTTCCCCACTATCCATGGTGACCTAAAGAAGGAATAATCACTAACCTTGCGGGGACTTGTGCAAGAGCAGACTTATGCCTTTTAAAGAGAGTCTGAAGCGAATTTAAAGGGACACCTAAAGAGAACCTGTACTGAGTAAAAATATTTAAAATAAACACATGAGGTAACTTGAAATGAACATTACATAGTAACCTGGCCATCAGTTCCTCTCAGAAGCTCACCATTTTCTTCTGACAATAATCCCTTCCAGTTCTGACAACAATTTGTCAGATCTGAAATATATCAGTTGCTGACAGTTATATATCAGTTGCTGTCAGTTATAGCTGAGAGGAAAACTGATGTGCCAGGTAATGTCCATGTGTCCCTATGGCTCAAGTGGGTGAAGTTACAGTGTAACTGTGTGCTGACCAGAAAGCTGTTATGGGGTAATGGCCATTTTCAAAATGGAGGACGGAAAATTCCCTTGATCACAGTGGACAAACATGACGCGGGACAGGAAAACGACACTGAGAAGTAGACTACATGGAAGGTAAGTATGACTTGTGTATGTTTATTTTGACTTTTAATTTTCAGTTCAGGTTTTCTTTAAGGCTAAAAAAAAAAAAAAAAAAAACCTGGGGCTTCCACCAGCCCCCTGCAGCTGTCCCGTGCCCACGCAGTCTCACTCGGATTCTCAGGGCCCTGCCGGCAGCTACTTCCGGTTTCAGCGAAAGGCCAGGGAGCGCAAGTGATTCTTTGCGTTCCTGGCCGCAATAGCAGTATAGAGGGCGCTATTGCGGCCAGGAGCACAAATAATCACTCGCGTTCCCTGGCCTTTCGCCGAAACCGGAAGTAGCTGGCAGCGGGGACAGGAGGATCCGAGCGAGACTGCGTGGGCCCGGGACAGCTGCAGGGGGCTGCTGGAAGCCCCAGGTGAGTAAAACTCATTTTTTTTTTGTAGCCTTAAGTGACCCTTTAAATACTTGTTTTTACCTTTTATTTATGTTAAGGAATATGGCCAGAGCTAAAACACTGCATCCCCGTGGCAGAACGAAGTTT
Organism: Hyperolius riggenbachi; assembly: GCF_040937935.1. Taxonomy (NCBI): domain Eukaryota; kingdom Metazoa; phylum Chordata; class Amphibia; order Anura; family Hyperoliidae; genus Hyperolius; species Hyperolius riggenbachi. The sequence goes on along the minus strand of NC_090655.1, from coordinate 9,160,833 downwards.
TATATACCCCCCATATCCCCGGGGCAAAATCGGGGAGAGCTTCCTGATAGAGGCAGAGATTTGCGCTGTAACTCTTGCTTTACTCGCGTCAATCTGTGCTAATCGCCGCCTCTCCCCGCCCCTCTCAGTCTTCTTTCACTGAGAGGGGCGGGGAGAGGCAGGGATCAGCGGTGATTGAATGGACTGGAGGCGGAGCTACAGCTCAAAGCTCTGCCTCCCCAGGCAGCAAAATCCACGATGTGGAAAGTCCATAATCCTTAACCGGAGCTAGTCTACTTTAGGGGACCCACCGCAAATCCCCATAGACAATTTCACCTGGGCTGCAAAACGGAACAAATGTCTTCCGTTTGCTTGTTTAAACCTCCACAAGCCTTATATCCCTGGGTAGCTAAGCAGGTCCTCTAACGAATTTTGCGGTTTCGGTCAAAAAAAAAGTTGGAACTGACTGTACAGGAGCCGCCGAACGGCCGCAATTTCGGGTCCGTCAGCCATCTTTGTTCTGCTCTGCAGGTCGTTTCTTCCTCCTCATTGGAGAATTGTTAGGTGGGGGCGTGCCAGCTTCTGTCGGCAGCTAACGAACCCTCCAATGAGGAGGAAGAAAGGACCTGCACAGCAGAAGGAAGATGGCCGACGGAACCGAGATGAAGGCCGTTCGGCGGCTCCTACACAGCCCATTTCAACTTTTTTTGGACCGAAAACCTCACAGTTCGTTACAGGATATGCTTACCTATCCGTGGGTATAAGGCTTGTGGGGGTTTAAACAAGGTGAAAGCGGACATTTGTTCCGTTTCTGCAGACCAGCTGAAAGTGTCTATGGGGATTTGCGGTGGGTCCCCTAAAGTAGACTAGCTCCCCTTAACCTAAATAAAAGGTAAAAACAAGTATTTAAATTCGCTTCAGACCCTGTGCCCAAATCTCCTGTCAGCAGTTTCATAGGTATGCGTCCAATTCCCCCTCATCTGTAAGTAATCACAAGTGTAATTAGATCTCTCAGCTGTGTCAGCACAGAAATGCGGCAGTCACAGCTAAAATGTAAACACAGGCCCTTAACCCCTTGTCTGCAGATTCACTGCAGGATTTGTATCAGCTGTAACAAAGAAATGTTTTCATTTAAAGGGTTAATATGCTGTTGCTTATCTTTTAGGGCAGAGAGGAAGTTGTGAGTTCAGGTCCGCTTTAGGTAGGACAAAAAAGCGATGTTTATGTCATGGTGGTTGCACTGGCCTGACGGGTTGATATGGCCGCTGCAATGTACACATTACGCCTGGTGTTTGCACAGATCTGCTGTATAAACCACATGAGTCACCAGCGAGTTCCGATCTGCCTGGATTCACTCATAAATAAACCAACTTCAAGTGAATCTGAAGTGAAACTAGCGAAGAGGAAGGAAACCATCTGCAGGTCGCCTACACTGCGGCCAACCATTGTATAATAGCAGCGCAAGACGGCGACTGATTACCCCCTGGCAGCTGATGATCTCAATTAGGTATTATTATTAGTATTTATATAGCGCTGACATCTTCAGCAGCCTTGTACAGAGTATATTGTCTTGTCACTAACTGTCCCTCAGAGGAGCTCACAATCTAATCCTACCATACTCATATGTCTATGTATGTATTGTGTATGTATCGTAGTGTAGGGACAATTTAGGGGGAAGCCAATTAACTTATCTGTATGTCTTTGGGATGTGGGAGGAAACCAGAGAACCCAGAGGAAACCCACACAGACACAGGGAGAACATACAACCTCCATGCCAAATTTTGCCAATAGCGCCCTGGCTGGGATTCAAACTGGGGACACAGTGCTGCAAAAGGAGAGTTCTAACCACCAGGGGAGCCTCTAGCCAATAATAATCAATAATTGATTAAACTCCTGCACCTATACTCCTATCAATATTTATGCTCAGTATTTGGATTCTCTTCTTAAATTGAATCAAGGGTGAATCCATTACACTTGGTGTTCCATTGATGAAAAGGGGTGGATAGCCACCTGACATGACATGCTGCAGCTCAACACAATAACGCACTGGCTGGCTGTGAGACTGTGACAAACGCACTGCTCACCCTCAGCCACTCCATTCCTCCTCAGTCAGGACAGAAGTGCCACCTCCTCCCTTCTGCTGTGCAAGTCAAATGTAACACTGCTGCTCTCCTGCCTCCTCCTCCTCACTCACTGTCAGACTCCTCACACAGCTCAACAAGCTGCTTTTCCCCAATGCTGCTCTCCTGCCTCCCCCCTCCTCACTCACTGTCAGACTCCTCACACAGCACAACAAGCTGCTTTTCTCCAATTCTGCTCTCCTGCCTCCCCCTCCTCACTCACTGTCACACTCCTCACACAGCACAACAAGCTGCTTTTCCCCAATGATGCACTCCTGCCTTCCCCTCATCACTCACTGTCACACTCCTCACACAGCACAACAAGCTGCTTTTCTCCAATTCTGCTCTCCTGCCTCCCCCTCCTCACTCACTGTCACACTCCTCAAACAGCACAACAAGCTGCTTTTCCCCAATGATGCACTCCTGCCTTCCCCCTCCTCACTCACTGTCAGACTCCTCACACAGCACAACAAGCTGCTTTTCCCCAATGCTGCTCTCCTGCCTCCCCCCTCTTCACTCACTGTCAGACTCCTCACACAGCACAACAAGCTGCTTTCCCCAATGCTGCTCTCCTGCCTCCCCCCCCCCCCACCTCACTCACTGTCAGACTCCTCACACAGCACAACAAGCTGCTTTTCCCCAATGATGCTCTCCTGCCTCCCCCCTCCTCACTCACTGTCAGACTCCTCACACAGCACAACAAGCTGCTTTTCCCCAATGATGCTCTCCTGCCTCCCCCCTCCTCACTCACTGTCAGACTCCTCACACAGCACAACAAGCTGCTTTTCCCCAATGATGCTCTCCTGCCTCCCCCCTCCTCACTCACTGTCAGACTCCTCACACAGCACAACAAGCGGCTTTTCCCAAATGATGCTCACCTGCCTCCTCTCTCCTCACTCACTGTCAGACTCCTCACACAGCACAACAAGCTGCTTTTCCCCAATGATGCTCTCCTGCCTCCCCCTCCTCACTCACTGTTAGACTCCTCACACAGCACAACAAGCTGCTTTCCCCCAATGCTGCTCTCCTGCCTCCCCCTTCTCACTCACTGTCAGACTCCTCACACAGCACAACAAGCTGCTTTTCCCCAATGATGCTCTCCTGCCTCCCCCTCCTCACTCACTGTCAGACTCCTCACACAGCACAACAAGCTGCTTTTCCCCAATGATGCTCTCCTGCCTCCCCCTCCTCACTCACTGTCAGACTCCTCACACAGCTCAACAAGCTGCTTTCCCCCAATGCTGCTCTCCTGCCTCCCCTCTCCTCACTCACTGACAGACTCCTCACACAGCACAACAAGCTGCTTTTCCCCAATGATGCTCTCCTGCCTCCCCCTCCTCACTCACTGTTAGACTCCTCACACAGCACAACAAGCTGCTTTACCCCAATGCTGCTCTCCTGCCTCCCCCTTCTCACTCACTGTCAGACTCCTCACACAGCACAACAGGCTGCTTTTCCCCAATGATGCTCTCCTGCCTCCCCCTCCTCACTCACTGTCAGACTCCTCACACAGCACAACAAGCTGCTTTTCCCCAATGATGCTCTCCTGCCTCCCCCTCCTCACTCACTGTCAGACTCCTCACACAGCTCAACAAGCTGCTTTCCCCCAATGCTGCTCTCTTGCCTCCCCTCTCCTCACTCACTGACAGACTCCTCACACAGCTCAACAAGCTGCTTTCCCCCAATGCTGCTCTCCTGCCTCCCCCTCCTCACTCACTGTCAGACTCCTCACACAGCACAACAAGCTGCTTTTCCCCAATGATGCTCTCCTGCCTCCCCCTCCTCACTCACTGACAGACTCCTCACACAGCACAACAAGCTGCTTTCCCCCAATGCTGCTCTCCTGCCTCCCCTCTCCTCACTCACTGTCAGCCTCCTCACACAGCACAACAAGCTGCTTTTCCCCAATGATGCTCTCCTGCCTCCCCCTTCTCACTCACTGTCAGACTCCTCACACACAACAATCTGCTTTTCCCCAATGATGCTCTCCTGCCTCCCCCTCCTCACTCACTGTCAGACTCCTCACACAGGACAACAAGCTGCTTTCCCCCAATGCTGCTCTCCTGCCTCCCCCTCCTCACTCACTGTCAGACTCCTCACACAGCACAACAAGCTGCTTTTCCCCAATGATGCTCTCCTGCCTCCCCCTCCTCACTCACTGACAGACTCCTCACACAGCACAACAAGCTGCTTTCCCCCAATGCTGCTCTCCTGCCTCCCCTCTCCTCACTCACTGTCAGCCTCCTCACACAGCACAACAAGCTGCTTTTCCCCAATGCTGCTCTCCTGCCTCCCCCTTCTCACTCACTGTCAGACTCCTCACACAGCACAACAAGCTGCTTTTCCCCAATGATGCTCTCCTGCCTCCCCCTCCTCACTCACTGTCAGACTCCTCACACAGGACAACAAGCTGCTTTCCCCCAATGCTGCTCTCCTGCTTCCGCCCTCCTCACTCACTGTCACACTCCTCACACAGCACAACAATCTGCTTTTCCCCAATGATGCTCTCCTGTCTCCCCTCCCCCCTCACTCACTGTCAGACTCCTCACACAGCACAACAATCTGCTTTTCCCCAATGATGCTCTCCTGCCTCCCTCCTCCCCACTCACTGTCAGACTCCTCACACAGCACAACAAGCTGCTTTTCCCCAATGATGCTCTCCTGCTTCCCCCATCCTCACTCACAGTCAGACTCCTCACACAGCACAACAAGCTGCTTTTCCCCAATGATGCTCTCCTGCCTCCCCCCTCCTCACTCACTGTCAGACTCCTCACACAGCACAACAAGCTGCTTTCCCCCAATGATGCTATCCTGCCTCTGTCAGACTCCTCACACAGCACAACAAGCTACTTTTCCCCAATGATGCTCTCCTGCCTCCCCCCTCCTCACTCACTGTCAGCCTCCTCACACAGCACAACAAGCTGCTTTTCCCCAATGATGCTCTCCTGCCTCCCTCCTCCTCACTCACTGTCAGACGAGTACATTTGAAATCGGCGCCGGTAGACTTGGGCGCAGGATACAGCGGTATATGGCTGATCCTGCTTCTGCACAAGTCCGGGCCGAGTTAATTACTATTCCCCCTCCAGGCCGACATGGATAGTGGGGGAATGAAATAATTCGGCTTCCAGCGATTGCTGGAGGCCGAATTATTATGTTTTTAAGCAACTTCGGCTCCGTCTTCTGACGGAGCCGACATTACTCACTGAGCTCTGCAATAGGAATGATTCCTATTGTAGTCTATGGAGGCGCCGGCTGCGCCCAAATCTAGCAGCGCTGAAGAGCACTGCTCCGCTGTCAGACTCCTCACACAGCACAACAAGCTGCTTTTCTCCAATGCTGCTCTCCTCCCTCCTCCTCTTCACTCACTGTCAGACTCCTCACACAGCACAACAAGCTGCTTTTCCCCAATGATGATCTCTTCACCTCACTCTCCTCTCACATCTCCTCCTACTCTGTACTGTGTTTACACTAACAGCATGCAGTCAAACATGCTGCCCTTGTAATATCTGCCGCTTGATGCAAATGCTTCATGGGAGAACCGGCCCTATCCGGGCACCACCATGGTCAATCACAGCACTCAATCAGTAGCAGTAACATCTGTTAGGTCACACTTCTCAGTCTGAATGGCTATGGTGATCTCTTGCCGGGGATGGGGTTTATATGGCGGTATATATGACAAGATATATATATATGTGTGTGTATGTCAATGGATCAGGATAAAAATTTTAAGTCAATTGCACAAGAATCACCTGTAAATTCTGTCGCTTTTGATCAACTGTAGATTGATTTATGGGGGTAGGGGGTAGTAATGGGTCGTTCGCGAACGAGCCGACTCTAAGAGCCGGCTGTTTGCTGCGAACGACAAGAGCCGGCTCTCCGTTTTGAAAGAGCCGATGCCTCAGCCGCCCCACACAGCTCTGCTTTGCTGTGTAATAAAGGGCGCTGAGGCATGCTGGGAGATGTAGTCCTCCTCTTGCAGCTTGTAGGAGTGTATGGGGCGGAGCAGAGCAGTAGCAGGAGGGATTGCCCCAGTCAGAGAAGCAGTCTGGAGTTGTCATGGAGACGGGGGCGGGGCTTTTACTCCGATTCTGAGTGGTGTCTAGTGATATTTAAAGAGAATCTGTATTGTTAAAATCACACAAAAGTAAACATACCAGTGCGTTAGGGGACATCTCCTATTCCCCTCTGTCACAATTTTGCCGCTCCCCGCCGCATTAAAAGTGGTTAAAAACAGTTTTTAAAAGTTTGTTTATAAACAAACAAAATGGCCACCAAAACAGGAAGTAGGTTGATGTACAGTATGTCCACACATAGAAAATACATCCATACACAAGCAGGCTGTATACAGCCTTCCTTTTGAATCTCAAGAGATCATTTGTGTGTTTCTTTCCCCCTGCATCTCTCATGCACTGAAGTTTCAGGCTGCTCTTTTCTTCCTGCAAACAGCTTTGCCCTTGTCTGTAATTCCTCACTATGTGAAAGCCCAGCCAGCTCACAGGACGATTTATCCAGCTTGTAAAAGATAAGAGAGAAGAGAGAAGCTGCTCTAATCTAAATAACACACAGGCAGTGTGCAGAGGGGCCTGGAAGGCGGAGTTCATAGCAGAACCACAACACTGAAGAACTTGGCAGCCTTCCAGACACAGGCTGACAAGTCTGACAGGGGAAAGATACATTGATTTATTACAGAGACTGTGATAGCAGAAAGTGCTGCAGTAAGCCAGAACACATTAGAATAGCTTTTGGAACTTGTAGGATGATAAAAAACAGGATGCAATTTTTTTTACGGAGTCTCTTTAATGAAGAGCCGATTGAGAGCCGTAAGAGCCGGTTCTTTAATGGGAGCCGATTCAGAAGAGTCGATTCTCTGAAAAGAGCCGGAATTCCTATCACTAGTAGGGGGGTATTGTGGTAGTCAGAAGTATGAGGGGATTATGGCAGTCAGCAAGGCAGGAGCTTGTGGCAGTATGAGACAGTGTTGCCAAATCATCCCTTTAAAGGGAACCTAAACTGAGAGGGATATGGATGTTTCCTTTTAAACAATACCAGTTGCCTGGCAGTCCTGCTGATCTGTGGCTGAATCACACCCTGAAACAAGCATGCAGCTAATCCAGTCTGACTTCAGTCAGAGCACCTGATCTCCATGCTTGTTCAGGGGCTGTGGCTAAAAGTATTAGAGACACAGGATCAGCAGGAGAGTCAGGCAACTGGTATTATTTTAAAATTAAAAGTCCATATCCTTCTCAGTTTAAGTTTTAAGTCACTTCTCACTCTGAATGGCTATGGTGATCTCTTGCCGGGGATGGGGTTTATATGGTGGTATATATGATAAGATATATATATATATATATATATATATGTGTGTGTATGTCAATGGATCACGATGAGAATTTTAAGTCAATTGCACAAGAATCGCCTGTAAATTCTGTCGCTTTTGATCAACTGTAGATCGATTTATGGGGGTAGGGGAGTATTGTGGTAGTCAATAGTATAATGGGGGGTTATGGCAGTCAGCAAGGCAGGAGCTTGTGGCAGTATGAGGCAGTGTTGCCAAATCATCCCTTTAAATACAGAGACATACTATGAGAGGTCTGGAGACCTTCCACTATCCTTATCAGTTTGTTTCTAACTGTTGTTTTTCCTTCTTTCCTCTCTTCTTCTACATAGAATCTGACTCCCGTGTCTCTAATTACATAAGAAATGAGTGGTATGTAATTACGTGTTTCAATTTCTCATGTTTATATTGCCAAATTCCACTGAATGAAATGCTTTGAAAACAAAGAAATATGGACACATATGAATTATACAGGTATGGTGGCTAGGTAAATGCCTTAAGGCACTGATGGGGGAAGGGGGGGGGGGGGGGTTATGGCAGTATGAGTGGTTATAGCAGTTAGTATTGGGGGGTCTTGGCAGTCAGTATTAGGGGAAGGGGTTATGACATTTGTGGTGGGATGTAGTGTTGTCCGGATCATGAACGATTCGTTCATTTGATCCGGGTCTTTTTTGTGAGTCGAATCATCCGGATCATCAAAATTAACGATTCGGTTCACAGAGGGGGTGGAGCCAGGAGCGGCTGGAAGCAGAGCAGAGATGGATCGCTCTGTTGGAGGGGAGGCAGCCTTGCAGGGAGACAGGTAGATGAGAGAGAGGGGACATGGGTGCCACTGCCAGATATGTGTAGAGCACACATACTGGCTGCAATGTGCTGCTCATTATAGGCTGGCTGTTCTGTAGTGCTGCACAGTGATCACATTGGAAACTTTTGGCTCAGCTCAGCACAGCTCAGTAACTCTGCAGACAGTGTGGTGGGCTATAAGGGCAGGACAGGCACTGTGATTGCTGTGCAATATGATACTCCTGCACTTTGCTCTAAACAGCTGCCCTTTACTTCTCCCTATATTTATGATGAGTGTTGGAGGTGAGAAAGGGACACATTGGGGAATGCTTTCTTTCACTGTGAGATGTTTGCATTCAAAGTATACAGATGAACATATATGTGAAATATATTTAAGGCATATGATTGCAACATGTGGGTAATGTGGGCAAAAAAACATTTCTGCTCTCTGCTCACCCCATTTTGTCCACCTCCTCCCTTCTCTGTCCACTCCTTGCCCTTCTCTGCCCACCTCCTCCCTTCTCTGTCCACTCCTTGCCCTTCTCTGTCCACCTCCTCCCTTCTATGTCCACTCCTTGTCCTTCTCTGTCCACCTCCTCCCTTCTCTGTCCACTCCTTGCCCTTCTCTGTCCACCTCCTCCCTTCTCTGTCCACTCCTTGCCATTCTCTGCCCACCTCCTCCCTTCTCTGTCCACTCCTTGCCCTTCTCTGTCCACCTCCTCCCTTCTATGTCCACTCCTTGTCCTTCTCTGTCCACCTCCTCCCTTCTATGTCCACTCCTTGTCCTTCTCTGTCCACCTCCTCTGTCCACTCCTTGCCCTTCTCTGTCCACCTCCTCCCTTCTCTGTCCACTCCTTGCCATTCTCTGTCCACCTCCTCCCTTCTATGTCCACCCCTTGCCCTTCTCTGTCCACCTCCTCCCTTCTCTGTCCACTCCTTGCCCTTCTCTGTCAACCTCCTCCCTTCTATGTCCACTCCTTGCCCTTCTCTGTCCACCTCCTCCCTTCTCTGTCCACTCCTTGCCCTTCTCTGTCCACCTCCTCCCTTCTCTGTCCACTCCTTGCCATTCTCTGTCCACCTCCTCCCTTCTCTGTCCACTCCTTGCCCTTCTCTGTCCACCTCCTCTGTCCACTCCTTGCCCTTCTCTGTCCACCATCCCCCCTTCTCTGTCCACTGCAGGGAAAGACCTGCCCTGCTAGTCATTTCACCCCCTGAATGCTTCCCTAGTAAAATGATTCGAAGATTCGGTTCAAAGATCCGGATCTTTTCAATGATCCGATTCGATTCATCCGAATCATTGAAAAGATCCTGACTTCCCATCTCTAGTGGGATGACAGGAGGATAATGAGGAGAGGTGGGCGGTACAGGTGTCGGAGCCCCGCCCCTCAGGCAGCAGCACTGGTTACATTGTACATGCTGCGCGGTGCCATAGTTACATTGGGCTCTATTCTCAAAGAGCCAAATTTTCCGCAAAATGTTACCGCTATATTCCCGCCAGCGGTAAACTCCGCATTTTTTCCACATTCACTAATATTTTCCGCATGTTTTCCGCATGCGGGAAAAAAGATGCGGAAACAGGCATTATTCATGCGGGAATCATGCGGTAAAAAGGTCGCATGAAAAAGTGTTTAAAAAAAAAAAGTTAAAGTCCACCAAGCACAGCCCTTAAGCCTCCACACTTCATTAAAGTCAATGGGATGCGGAATATATCACCTACTACTTGTAGGTGATAAAAATTCGGTAATTAACGAAGAAATGATGCGCCTGAACATCTTTGAGAATTGATCTTTTATTGCGGAAAATACCGACTTTTGCGGAAATTTTACCGCATGAATCCCGCACTTTTATCACACTTTTTCCGCATGCGGAAAAAACATGCGGAACATTTTGAGAATCCCAACTTGCCGGTATTTTGGGTGCAAACTTCCCGCATGTACTTTACCGCATGCGGAAACTCATTGAGAATAGAGCCCAATGTTGCAGTAATAGCGGTAGGCGGAGATTCGATGGACGCCGCTACTCCAGAGCTCCTCCCCCTCCTCTGGGATGCGATCACAAATGAGAAAACAATAAAGACCAGGGGCGGAGCTGGCTGCAGGGGGCGGGGTAATTCCCCAACAGATTGCTATGCAAATTGAACGCTGCGGGCGGTGCCGGAGAGGCGTCTCATGGATGGGAGGAGCGTAAGCGGCTGACGAAGAGGTGGGGGTGTCATCACTGTGATCGGGGGCGTAATATAGGAGGTGCAGTTACGCCCTTTGCCGATCATGCACCGCCCACTGCACGCCTCGCGGTGTAACAGGTGGGCGGGGCGAAGGGGGCAGGACAGTCAGCAATGGGAGTGTGTGGTGTAACAGGTGGGCGGAGCCTGAGTAGGGGCGGGATGTAGGCGGTAGAGGATCAGCAGTGGGCGTGCCCCGTGTAACAGGTGGGCGTGTCCCGGGCGGGATGTAGGCAGGGGGGCGGGGGCGACCGAGGCTTGAGAGCGGAAGGCGGAGGGCAGCGCTGCAGAGTCGCTGCAGGCAGAGCGGAGGGCGGCTGCTGGTCGGGAGTGTGCGGCGCAGGAGGGGGCCGCCGGTCACAGGTGAGAGGGGACGCCGGGGGGGGAGGAGTAGGAGTCTAGCGAGCTGCATGAAGTTTTCTGCTCATGGGAGACAAATTGTGATGGAGAAAAGTTTAGAGAAAGTGGGAGGAGCCAGCTGCCAGACTTGTGTCATCCTTTCTATCCCCTCCTGCTGTACAAGGAATGTGACAGCTCCTGTGGCTGAGGGGGGCTTGGTTATTTAGTCTGGGATTGTGGGGGCAGCTGGGGGGCCCTGGCTGGGGGGGAGGGACTCCTGAATGTTTGGGGACAGGTGGTGGGATTCCTGACTTGTGGTGGGATTCCTGTCTTGTGGGGAGTAGGTGGTGGGGCACTAGCTTGTGTGGGGGCCCCTGGCTTGTGTGTGGGCCCCTGGCTTGTGTTAGTGGCAGCTTGTGTGGGGGCCCCTGGCTTGTGTTAGTGGCAGCTTGTGTGTGGGCCCCTGGCTTGTGTTAGTGGCAGCTTGTGTGTGGGCCCCTGGCTTGTGTTAGTGGCAGCTTGTGTGGGGGCCCCTGGCTTGTGTTAGTGGCAGCTTGTGTGGGGGCCCCTGGCTTGTGTTAGTGGCAGCTTGTGTGGGGGCCCCTGGCTTGTGTTAGTGGCAGCTTGTGTGGGGGCCCCTGGCTTGTGTTAGTGGCAGCTTGTGTGGGGGCCCCTGGCTTGTGTTAGTGGCAGCTTGTGTGGCGGCCCCTGGCTTGTGTTAGTGGCAGCTTGTGTGGGGGCCCCTGGCTTGTGTTAATGGCAGCTTGTGTGGGGACCCCTGGCTTGTGTTTGGGCAGGTGATGGGGCTTGTGTGGGTGCAGGTGGTGGGATTCCTGAATGTATGGAGGCAGATGGTGGGTCCTTGACTTGTGGTGGGATTCTTGTCTTGTGTTGGGGGCAGGTGGTGGGACTCTGGCCTGTGTGGGGGTAGGTGGTGGGACTCTGGCCTGTGTGGGGGTAGGTGGTGGGACTCTGGCCTGTGTGGGGGCAAGTGGAGGGACTCTGGCCTGTGTGGGGGCAGGTGGAGGGACTCTGGCCTGTGTGGGGGCAGGTGGAGGGACTCTGGCCTGTGTGGGGGCAGGTGGAGGGACTCTGGCCTGTGTGGGGGCAGGTGGAGGGACTCTGGCCTGTGTGGGGGCAGGTGGAGGGACTCTGGCCTGTGTGGGGGCAGGTGGAGGGACTCTGGCCTGTGTGGGGGCAGGTGGAGGGACTCTGGCCTGTGTGGGGGCAGGTGGAGGGACTCTGGCCTGTGTGGGGGCAGGTGGAGGGACTCTGGCCTGTGTGGGGGCAGGTGGAGGGACTCTGGCCTGTGTGGGGGCAGGTGGAGGGACTCTGGCCTGTGTGGGGGCAGGTGGAGGGACTCTGGCCTGTGTGGGGGCAGGTGGAGGGACTCTGGCCTGTGTGGGGGCAGGTGGAGGGACTCTGGCCTGTGTGGGGGCAGGTGGAGGGACTCTGGCCTGTGTGGGGGCAGGTGGAGGGACTCTGGCCTGTGTGGGGGCAGGTGGAGGGACTCTGGCCTGTGTGGGGGCAGGTGGAGGGACTCTGGCCTGTGTGGGGGCAGGTGGAGGGACTCTGGCCTGTGTGGGGGCAGGTGGAGGGACTCTGGCCTGTGTGGGGGCAGGTGGAGGGACTCTGGCCTGTGTGGGGGCAGGTGGAGGGACTCTGGCCTGTGTGGGGGCAGGTGGAGGGACTCTGGCCTGTGTGGGGGCAGGTGGAGGGACTCTGGCCTGTGTGGGGGCAGGTGGAGGGACTCTGGCCTGTGTGGGGGCAGGTGGAGGGACTCTGGCCTGTGTGGGGGCAGGTGGAGGGACTCTGGCCTGTGTGGGGGCAGGTGGAGGGACTCTGGCCTGTGTGGGGGGCAGGTGGAGGGACTCTGGCCTGTGTGGGGGCAGGTGGAGGGACTCCTGTATGTGGCGGGGCTCTGGCCTGTGTGGGGGCTCTTGTATGTGGCGGGGCTCTGGCCTGTGTGGGGGCAGGTGGAGGGACTCCTGTATGTGGCGGGGCTCTGGCCTGTGTGGGGGCAGGTGGAGGGACTCCTGTATGTGGCGGGACTCTGGCCTGTGTGGGGGCAGGTGGAGGGACTCCTGTATGTGGCGGGACTCTGGCCTGTGTGGGGGCAGGTGGAGGGACTCCTGTATGTGGCGGGACTCTGGCCTGTGTGGGGGCAGGTGGAGGGACTCCTGTATGTGGCGGGGCTCTGGCCTGTGTGGGGGCAGGTGGAGGGACTCCTGTATGTGGCGGGACTCTGGCCTGTGTGGGGGCAGGTGGAGGGACTCCTGTATGTGGCGGGGCTCTGGCCTGTGTGGGGGCAGGTGGAGGGACTCCTGTATGTGGCGGGGCTCTGGCCTGTGTTAGGGGCAGGTGTTTGGGTTAGAGGGGAGGACTCTATGTATAATATGGTAAGCAGTACTTCCTTTCTATGAAGCATCCAGCATGTGTAGAGCGGTTCCTGAGTGTTTTTCATTGCACCTGATGGGATGTCTGACACATCGCTGAGCTATATATCTGCCTGTGTCTCTAGTGAAGACCTGCTGTATATCTGCTAAGGCCTGACTGGCCTGTGTAATGGGCGGTATGATGACTGATGGGCAGCAGACTTTTACTAATTTCACCATATAGTAGGAAACCTACTGATGGACTTGTAATGGAAGGCAGTGAATGGGTTGCTCTTATTTTTGGATTTCTTTTGTGTTGGTCTGCATTCTGGTTTCAAATTTTTTTTTTTTTTTTTTTGGTGGTAAAATAAACGACAGTTTTCTGTTTTTATTTCTGCGTATTGCTCACATTCATACCTATAGTGCATCTTGCCCAAAATGAGCGCAAATGAAAAACCTGTCTCCTGGAAACGTAACACGATTGCAGAGTTCCAGAAAGATGAATGGAGAAGTGTGTTCTCTGCCTTATTTCATCTGCAAGAACTGGAATTGGGGGGCCCGAGCCAGAACTTTACATGAGGCTATTCAGAAAACAATTGATCACTCCGGTTGTTGGTTAGTCTGAATCTTATTAGCTCAGTGTTGCATTTCTGCTAATGTTTAGTATTGTAGAAAGCGTGGCTGGATTTTCCATAAGGCAGTGTAGGCATGTGTCTACAGGCGCCTTATGTGGGAGTAGTTGCTCCTCCTCCTTATGTCACTGACCGCAGGAGCTTAGTCTACCTGGCTCATATGACTGGACCTCAGGCTTTTACACCTGATCCGCTGCATTTGGTACAGGGCTGTGGAGTCGGAGTCGAGGAGTCTGTCGGGGCAATTTTGGGCCCTGGAGTTGGAGTCGTTTATTTCATAAACTGAGGAGTTGGAGTCGGATAATTTTTGTACAAAGTCCACAGCCCTGTTAAAGGATACCCGAAGTGACATGTGACATGATGAGATAGACATGTGTATGTACAGTGCCTAGCGCACAAATAACTATGCTGTGTTCCTTTTTTTCTTTCTCTGCCTGAAAGAGTTAAATATCAGGTATGTAAGTGGCTGACTCAGTCCTGACTCAGACAGGAAGTGACTACAGTGTGACCCTCACTGATAAGAAATTCCCCTTTTTATCTCTTTCCTGCTCTAAGAAGCCATTTTCTGCTAGGAAAGTGTTTTATAGTTGAAATTTCTTATCAGTGAGGGTCACACTGTAGTCACTTCCTGTCTGAGTCAGGACTGAGTCAGCCACTTACATACCTGATATTTAAAGGGAAGGTCCAAGCAAAAAAAAAATGAGATTCACTTACCTGGGGCTTCTACCATCCCCATGCAGCCATCCTGTGCCCTCGTAGTCACTCACTGCTGCTCCAGTCCTCCGCTGGCAGCTTTCTGACCTCGGAGGTCAGGGCCAAATTGCGTACATTTTTACACATTCCCGCTAGTGCAGGAACATTAACACATACATTTTTACGCGTTAGTGGTGAAACGCGTACATTTTTGTTCCTGCACTAGCTGGAATGCGTAAAAATGTATGCAATGTGCCCCTGACCTCCGAGGTCAGAAAGCTGCCAGTGGGGGACTGGAGCAGCAGTGAGTGACTACGAGGGCACAGGATGGCTGCATGGGGCTGGTAGAAGCAGAACTAGCTGGAGGCGGGGGACTGGAGCAGCAGTGAGTGACTACGAGGGCACAGGATGGCTACATGGGGCTGGTAGAAGCCCCAGGTAAGTGAATCTCATTTTTTTTTTTTTTGCTTGAACCTTCCCTTTAACTCTTTCAGGCAGAGAAAGAAAAAAAGGAACACAGCATAGTTATTAGTGTGCCTGGCACTGTACATACACATGTCTATCTCATCATGTCACATGTCAGTTTGGGTATCCTTTATTAGACTAAGGAGTTGAAGTCGTGGTTTCATAAACTGAGGAGTTGGAGTCGGAAGATTTTTGTACCGACTCCACAGCCCTGATTTGGTAGTACGTGTTCCCCCCCCCCCCCCAAATGAAATAGAAAACCTATTTCTTACAGTCCCCACTCACTGGTATCTGGCAAAAAAAAAAGTACAGTACTCAGATTTTTTTTTTTTTTTTTTCCGGATGCAAGAGTGTGGGTATTGTATCAAATGTTTGTTACATTTCAGGAAGAAACGCGCAGTAATGCGTACCAACGCAAACTCATGCCAAACACAACGGATCAGGTGTAAAATGAGTCTAATCCCAGTATCATGTAGTTATTACATGAGTTATTCAATTCTAAAAACCTAAGGACAGTTAGTGACACAAGGCAGGAATTAGAGTTAAAGGGGCCCATACACTGGTCGATTTCAGCAATCAATTCTCTAGATCTCTCTGAGAGCAAATTAAAACTTTTGACTCTAAATACATACAGGGTGCATTTTCCCCCCCCTTTTGTCCTGTGCCAGAGTACAGGTCTACGTTAACACACGACTGTCTGCGCTGCACAGGAATGAGACTGCGCCTGTGCCCTTAGTGCACATTGCGAGCTTAAGCCCAATCTACACGATACGATTCTTTGTATGATTCAATTACAATTCTATTTACAATCTGATTAAATCCAACATGTCCGATAGGGTTTCTATTCGATTTGCCATTGCACAACAATGGCAATTCGAATTGAATGGAATCGAATGCCAATCGGACATGTCGGATTTAATTGAATCATAAATAGAATCGTAATTGAATTGTATCGTGTAGATGGGGCTTAAAGGTAGCCATACACTGGTCGATTTGCCATCAGATTCGACTAACAGATAGATCCCTCTCTGATCGAATCTGATCAGAGAGGGATCATATGGCTGCCTTTACTGCAAACAGATTGTGAATTGATTTCAGCCTGAAACGATTCACCATCTGCTGAGCTGTCGCCTGTACCCCCCATACATTACCTGAAGCCTGGTCCTGGGCATCGGCTCCCTGCGGGCATCTTCTCTGCATCACGACATCTGCATCCACGTATAACTTCCTGTCATTCCAGTGACAGCGGAAGTTCAAATAGAGCGCCCTCTATTTGTACTTCCGCTGTCACTGCAGTGACAGGAAGTTATACACGCATGCCGTGATGCGGAGAAGATGCCGGAAGCCAGCTTCATTTAATGTATACCTGCGTTGATCGTATGCCGCTAGCGACGCGCTCCCTACCCGCGGTTGATCGACGGTAATTTCCCGTACGGAGCGATTGATGGGATCTTTTACGTTTAGCGTGAACGATTTGACAGCAGACTCGATCCCAGTGATCGAATCTGCTGTAGATCGGCAGGTAATCGGCCTAGTGTATGGCCAGCTATAAGGCCCATACACACGTCTGATTTTTGCGAACGACGGGTCGTTTGAACGTACCGTCCAGTTGTTCGCACGCCAAATCGGGTGTGTGTACAGACTGTTGTTCGGGTGATAAGACTGGTCCTGAGCGATCTGCCGGGTGGATCGCTCAAAAACAGTCTCATCACCCGAACGACAGTCTGTACACACGCCCGATTTGGCGTGCGAACGACGGGACGTTCAAACGACCCGTCGTTCGCAAAAATCAGACGTGTGTATGGGCCTTAAGAGCTATTTTTCCCAGAACGTCATTTCGGACAGCACCCCTGGAAGAGACTTGTCTCCCTCCCCACTGTGGACAGGAAACTGTTAAAAGAAGAATTTGCATAAGCAATAGGCAGCCACATATAAGATACTACACCTGCCACAGTACCTCAGTTTAGTTTCCTGTCCCGGACGGGATGCATGGGAGAGGTCTCCAGGAGTGCCATCCATGTCAGGCGGCAGGGGCAGCGTTTTCCAGGGCTCCAAGCAGCACTGTTCAGTGAACAGTCGGAGCCCTGCAGCGTGGAGGAGGCTTCTCCATTGGAGGCAGCAACTTTATGCGCGCAGGTGCGTGCATTGGAGAGAGTTCACTTCCGGTTGAACCGGAGGTAGTCACGCGCTGGCGTCCCGCGTGATCTGAAGTCTGAGCCGGGCGGCAGGGGCCGCGGCGGTGATTAGGAATCGGCATACAGCTGATTCCTTAAGGTAAGAAGCTGATTAAGCATATGCTTAGCCGGCAGGGGCCGCATGCATAATTGGATCAGCTGCATCAAATCAGCAGCACAGGTATAAGTTTGTAGAGTCCATGATGCACTCTGGTTTGTGGCTGGGATCATGGAGGACGCCTCTGGGTCAGCTCCTGCACAATCTGCTGAATCTGCCCAGGATCCCTCTCTGGCAAGTAGATGTGATTATGTTTCTTCTGCTTGGCTGGATGTATGTTATGTATAGAGGGATTTGTCTAATGGCTGGCTATCGTTTATTATGTTTTATACCCCAAAAGACATAAGACTGAGAAGGTTGAAAAGTCTGAAAAATCTTCTACTCAGTCCAGTCAGCATGGATTGGCAACTCTGAATGGAAATTGTGCCAGTATTGTACAGAGAAGGTCCACAGCAATAGGAAATTAAAGATTCTGCTATTGCTTCTACCGCCTCAGCTGCTTCAGATGGGCCTGGGACTTGTACTGCTATGGCTTATCTACCTGTTATAGCTAATCCATCATCTCCTATGTTGTCTGCACCTCTAACTATGCCTCCTGCTTCCAAGAGACATAGGCCTCTATTTATTGAGCATTCCTGCATGCGGTAATGCTCAAAACAGCTGACTTTACCCACCATTTAGTAAAGTGTGCATTCATAAAACCTGTGTCCGCATGAAAATTTATAATTCCTGAGCAGGTGCGGGAAATTAACACCTTGTGCGGAGATTATCACAACACAGGTCACTGAAGGTTAATTCATAAAAATTAAAGCAGGCAAATGTGAGCAGAGAAACCCTGGCTGTTTAGAGAAGGCGATAAGCCAGCCATAACAGGCAAGCTAATGGAGAGACAGACCTCCCAGGCAGCTGCAGTGAGAGCAGAACAAACTGCATCCCAGAATACCCAGGCTGTGTTTTTAACCCCTTGGGTACCTGTTTTCAGATAAATTTCACATCAGAAAGCCTGCATGTGTAACATTCTTGAAGTTCTTCTAAGCTGCAGCAATTAAATAGATTGTTTAAAAGAACTAGACAGATTCAGGGCAAGGAGAGGCAATTTAAACAAAAATGCACATGTAAAGGAATGCTGGGGCTGCCTCCTTTATAGTAACTCTCTCTGCACAGAGAAAATGTATCAAACTAGGAGGAAGATTTGAGTAAAACTGACTAAGGGCCTTTTTTTCATTACTCTGCGAGTTACGATTTGATTCTGATCACGAGGTACGTTAAACTAATGGAAACTGCAGCAGCAATTTCCATTAGTGCAATCTGATTGCGATGCGATTTGGACAAAGCACAATCGTCATCCTCCTGCATTGTATGCAATTGAGCTGTACTATAAGTATAGTAGCGCAATCGCATAGTGGAAATTGAAGTGCGATTGGGATCGCAAATGCGGTTGCGATCGCATTTCATAGTAGAAAAGAGCCCTAACCGCAATGTTTTTTCCTGAATTAATGAAAGACTTACTAATAGGTATTAAGTCTGAGCAGAAATCTTTGACACCTTTGGATCAAATGTATGAGAGTTTGGCGGATCCTCATTCTCGGCTTATTCCAGTCCATTCTACTCTTAAGATTAGGATTAAGGAGTGGGATAATCTAGGAAAAGTTTTTTTTGGCCCAGATCATTATCTAAATGTTGTTTTTCTCCTGAAGATCAGGGTTTTGGGGAACCCCGCCTAAATTAGATCCATATTTTTCAAGGGTATCAAACAAAACTGACCTACTTTTTTGAGGATTTCTGGGAAATTTTGAATGATTTCCCTAAAGTTTGGAATGCTTCCAATTATCTAGTGGACGCTTCAGATGATAGTTAAACTTATGGCCAGAACTACGGCATTAGTTAATTCAGCCAGAAGAGGTGTATGGGTAAAAACTTGGAATGATGACAATTCTTCAAAATCAAGTTATGTGGTGTACCTTGTGAAGGGGGTCTGCTGTTTGAGTCAGTTAGACAACCCTCTAGACAGAACGGCAGACACACATTAAAAAAAAAAAAAAAAAAAAAAAGTATTCCTGTTAAAGGAATTCTATCGATTCACATATTTTCAATTGACACAGGAATTGTTTGGGAAGTGTTGCTAAGTACTGGTGTATACATTTTAGTAGCAACCTCTTTGTTTACTGTTATCAAAATGCTTTCAAACTTTACTGACAAAACTGACTCTGAGCCATGAGGAGAGGGGAAATTCCCCTCACACTTGATCAGATAACTCTGTGTAACTGTGTGTGACAGAGAGAACAGCTGCAGCTTCTGTGTCCTGTTTCGGACTGAAGTGTCTGTAGAGAGCAGAGGAAATGTAACTAATTGTTACAGCTTTTCATACTGTTTTTTGCTTTCAGAGTTTGTTTGATATTTGCTTTCTGTAGTCCGATATGCAACTCTGGCTGTGCATTGAAGTAGACACCCCTTCTGCAATTGATTTGTCCCAATATAGCTAATCCTACCCTCAGTAAATTACAGCTTTTGCCTCTGATATTTAACATGAAAGGTAGGAAAATGTTTACACAGCAACTTAGACATTATTTGTACATTGTCATTTTAGAACACTTGGGTATCGATAGTATTCCTTTAAGAAAGGACCTTTTCAAAGTAAACGGTCCTTTCGTCCCTCCTTCTAAGAATAAGTCAGATCCCTAGTCCTCTAAGGGCAGGAGATGGGCTCTCTACAAGTCACAGAAGCCTAAGGGCCTGTTCAGATTGCACACGTTTCCAGCTGCGTTTTGGAAACGCGTGCAGAAGGCCAACACGCACGACATCAGACAGTGCATAGAGTGCACTGTCTGATGTTCACACTGCATGCGTTCCGGACCTGTGCGGTCCGGGAACGCATGCTGCACGCAGATTTAGCAAAAACGCGCGGCTGTCCCATTCACTTTTCAGTGATGGGATCAGCCACGCAACGCATGCAAACGCGGATGGCGTGCGTTCGTACGCGTTGCGTTCCGCATGCGTGGCCGTCCGCGTTTGTAATGTGAACCGGCCCTAAGTCCAACTTCACTTTTACCAAGAAGTCGGATAAGCAATGACGCTAGTATTCCAGTGAGATGGAGAATTGCAAATTTCAAAACATGGCAACTACAGTGCACAAAATATTGGTTATTTAGGCTTCTTTCACAGTGGGACGTTACAGGCGCAGGTTAGAGCAGCTTGTAACGCAGCCCAGCTCACAGTAATGAAAAATCAATGGGCTGTTCACAGTGCCCACGTTGTGTTACACTCTAACGCTGGACGTTTAAAGAAAGTTCATCATGCTGTGCGTTATACACGGTTTTAGCCGCATTAGACTGTTTGCATATGCTCAATGTGTGTTTTTTTGTTTTTTCTTGCAGGAGGAGAGTCCGCTGTTGTGGCCAGCCACATGACTAATTAATATGCACTGCAGTGTTAACTTCCTGGAGCGGCCGCTTATTGGCTGGCAGGACCACGTGATGCGGAGTTTTCCGATCACGTGCTCTCCACAGTCTTTTGCCGCATGCGCCGTTTTCGTCCGATAGTATGCGTCAAAAAGTACGCATCACAGACCCATCAGGAGACGCATAACGTGGCTCTAAATAGCATCCAACTTCAAAGCTCACATGCGTTGCGTTGGGGGCACGTTATGTGACCTTAGCGTCGCATCTAACGCAACGTCTTAGTGGGAAAGAGCCTTTAAGGTGTTTTTTGTTGGAGGGATACAGAATAGAGTTCAGCCAGCCTCCTTTTAAGAGCTTTTGCATTACTCCCCGTTTGCAGGACCAAATAAAGTTTTCAGCCCTACAATCGAAAGTCCTTTCCTTGTTTAGAAAAAAAGGGTAATTCGAGAAGTACCGAAATGTCAGAGGACAGGCATTCTATTGCCCTGTGTTTTGTCTAGTAAAGGAGCTACAGGGAAATTATCAGTTCATACTAAATTTAAAGAGTCTAAACCAGAAGGTAAAATACAGAAAATTCAGGATGGATTTGATCTATTATTCATCTCTTACAGAAGGACGATTTCCTAGCCTTTCTAGACTGAAAAGATGCGTATCTTCAATTACCGATACATCTGACTTCTCAATAATGCTTAAGGTTTGCCTTCCAGATGGAGGAAGAGGTAAGAATGTATCAGTTTAATGCTTTGCCCTTCGGATTATCCTCAGCTCCAGGGTTGTTTATGAAGGTAATGTCTGGGGTTCTAGCTACACTTAGACAGAGAAAGGTTAACATTTTGGGTTACCTTGATTTTCTGTTTTGGGGGACATCTCCCAATTCGGTAAGAGATCAGATTGTTTCGACAATAGTCTTACTACAAGATCTAGGTTGGATCATTAATTGGGAGAAATCTTCCTTAATTAAATCCTACACAGATTATACATTTGTTTGGGCTATTTCATTAGCATATCAGACACAGGGGGAGCAATTCAATTCTATCATGGCTTATTCCACAAGAGGAATTTCGACTTCTTGGGCAGAGAGGGCAGGGGCCTCTATAGATCAGATTTGCAGAGCTGCGACCTGGTCAAGTCACAATAAGTTTGTAAAGCACTATCGCCTTAATGTATCTGCCTCTGCAGGTTTATCCTTCAGAAGGAAAGTTTTGCAAGCTGTGGTCCCACCCTAAGGTTTTAACTCTTGTATATCGTCTCATCCAGGGGTGCTGTCCGAAATGACGTTCTGGGAAAGACCACTTTACTTACGGTAAAGTCTTTTCCAGTAGTCATGAGGACAGCACCCCTGCAACCCGCCCTTATTTGGGTAGGAAAGAGAAATAAGTTTGTGTAAGCATCATTAAATGTCCGTGTCATCTTTTTATTAACTGAGGTACTGTGGCAGGTGTAGTATCTTATATGTGGCTGCCTATTGCTTATGCAAATTCTTCTTTTAACAGTTTCCTGTCCACAGTGGGGAGGGAGACAAGTCTCTTCCAGGGGTGCTGTCCTCATGACTACTGGAAAAGACTTTACCGTAAGTAAAGTGGTCTTTTTTGGGCTGCTGCATGTGACTGAATGGGACAAATTGGATTTGGAAACTGATGAGCTGCTGAGTGTCATTAACCACCTGAGCCTGATTATCCCAGTGCAACACAGGCTCATTGTAGAGCAAATATCAGAAAGCTGCAGTCTAGATAAGATTACTACATCCTAGCGATAAAACTGTGAGGTCAGGGAGAGTGTTTGCTTTCCATGTCACATCCAGTGTGTATAAAAACTGTATGCACTCCTACTTCTGATAAACTAGCTACTGTGTGCAGGTTCTCTTTGAAAAAAAATTACTAGCACAAATCCCTGCTAGTTTCTCCTCTTGTTTGCGTTGCTTATCATCCCTGTGCAGCTCTTATGCTGGATCCACAGTGCGTTCGCGCACTCGATTTCCCGCTCGATTCGGAGACCAATGATCACCTTACCACTGCCCCCCTCCTCCTGAACGAGACGTCACAGGACGACGCGGCTTTATAGTTCCATAGTTAATTGGGTTAAAAAAAAAAAATGCATGCGTCCATCGAGTTCAGCACTCCGCCAAGCGTTCGTGTGTACCAGCCCTTACTGTCAGATCGACTATTTCAACTAATGTCCGATCTAATTTCAGATTTTTTTTTTTTTCTAAAGTGAAGTCAGATCAGACATGTTGGAAATGGTCGATCTGACAGTAAATCTGTCAGAAAATTGCATCGTGTGTACCTAGTATCATGCCTGGTACACACCATGCAATTTCCCGTCAGAAAGACAGGTTGAATTGAAATGATCGATTTGACCCATCTATCTGACAGGAAATTGCATGGTGTGTACCAGTTATTACTGCACTGCAGCACATGCTTGAGGTGCCCATACATCTAACGCTGTTTGGGCAGATCGACTACGAGACAAATCTCTCTGATCAAATCTGATCAGAGATCTGTTGGCTGCCTATACACCACAGGCTGAATCCTAATCTTTCAGACTCCATCCCAAACGTTATAGAGAATCTGTATTAATAAAAATGCCCGTGGGGTAAGCCTCTGGATCCTACTGAGGCTTCTCATGTTCTCCTCTGTCCCGCAGCGATAGAGCTCCCTGAACAGCGGGGATGTAAATATTAACTTTCCCGGCTCCAGGTCAGGCGCAGTTCTCCTCTGTCCCGCAGCGATAGAGCTCCCTGAACAGCGGGGATGTAAATATTAACCTTCCGGCTCCAGGTCAGGCGCAGTTCTCCTGTTCTCCTCTGTCCCGCAGCGATAGAGCTCCACGAACAGCGGGGATGTAAATATTAACCTTCCCGGCTCCAGGTCCGGCGCAGTTCTCCTGTTCTCCTCTGTCCCGCAGCGATAGAGCTCCCCGAACAGCGGGGATGTAAATATTAACCTTCCGGCTCCAGGTCAGGCGCAGTTCTCCTGTTCTCCTCTGTCCCGCAGCGATGGAGCTCCACAAACAGCGGGGATGTAAATATTTACCTTCCCGGCTCCAGGTCCGGCGCAGTTCTCCTGTTCTCCTCTGTCCCGCAGCGATGGAGCTCCACGAACAGCGGGGATGTAAATATTAACCTTCCCGGCTCCAGGTCCGGCGCAGTTCTCCTGTTCTCCTCTGTCCCGCAGCGATGGAGCTCCACGAACAGCGGGGATGTAAATATTTACCTTCCCGGCTCCAGGTCAGGCGCAGTATCTGCTCTCCGCTCGGAAATGGTCGATCCCAGTTTAGTCTGCTATACTGCGCAGCTGCGATGTCTCCTGCGCCGTACAGTGGACCTGGCTGTGATTGGCTATTTCTGAGCGGAGATCCGCAATAGCGCCCCCCGCTGGAACAGGGAAATGTACATATTGACCAGCTTGACAAAATTGTGGGACGGGGTAAAGGGGCCCATACACCTAACTATTTTCTGGCCGAAATACGGCCGTTTCAATCACAGTGATCAAAACGGCCGTTAAAATCGCTGCGCACACCGCTGACAGAACGATGGATTTCTGTCCGAAATCCATCGTTCCCGTCGATCCATCCGTGCGGAAGATTTTTCTCGATCGGCGGGTCGGGAGTGCGTCAAAAGCGGCGTTCGAATGCCCGACGACTGACACAATACAGCGGGTATACATTACCTGCTCCGCCGGCACGAGTCACCGCTGTCGGCTGCTGGCTGGCATCTTCTCCGCATCAGCTTCCGCATCCGGCATAACTTCCTGTGTCACTGCAGTGACAGCGGAAGTACAAATGGAGGGCGCTCTATTTGAATTTCCTCTGTCACTGGAGTGACAGAAAGTTATACGCGGATGCCGGATGAGTGATGCCGAAGGTGATGGGAGAAGATGCCGGGACCAGGCGGAGAAGAAGACATCGGTGGACCAGGGGGACTCGCGCCGGTTGGAACATGTAATGTATGCGGGGGGGGGGGGGGGGCAGCTCCACAGATTGTGATTGGTTTCAGGCTGAATTCCATCAGAGAGGGATCTATCTTTTGGTCGAATCTGATGGCAAATCAACTAGTGTATGGCCACCTCAATCCTCGATGGGATCCAGAGGATTCCCCCTCCCGAGATGAGTACCGCCCCCGGGGGGGTGGGGGAAACTTATTTTTTTTTTTGTGTTTTTGTTTTTTGTTTTTTTGTTCTGTACAGAGTTTCTTTAATGTGACTCCTAGTGGCCAGCTGCTCCTTCTGCCATATTCCCACGTGGCTGCTACAAATAGCACGTGTGATGTCACGCACATGTCAGTGCTATAGACGCCATAAGACCCAAACATGCCAAAGAAGGCTCAGCTGGACACTTGTGGTGGCCGGACAGAAGTGAGTTTTTAACGCGTGGGGGGGGTGGGGGGTGGCTGGGGAGTTTGTCACTTGTCCCGATAATGCACGACGGTTTTGCCACACACCCGATCGACCACGTTGGCCTGAGAATTTCCAGATTGCTCGACAGATGCATTTGACTGATGTGGACCTGAAATTGATGGGATCACCCGGGCATGTTTGCTGCCGCACCGATTTTTCACACGATTCGATTTAATTGTCTAGTTGGATGGTCGATCAGGCCGCAAAATCGATAAGGTATGGCCACTTCTAGTATAGAGTAGAACTAAAGTTACTTCCCAGTGTAATTAGTTATTCCGATTTAATGCAGGTTCTGTGCAGTTTGGAATTAGGCCAACGAAATGCACTTCCTGCAGATCTGATTGGCCGGACTCCAGGCTGCATACAATTTGCATCACATTTCCTTGTAAATTGGAGTGGTTGTTGTCTGAAATGTCTGCTAATGAGTTTTTATCTAACTAGACTTGTGGATAATTTCTCAATAAAAGTTTGTGTGTGTGTGACTGATCTGCGGATCTGCTCGGCGTATCGGTCAAAACCAGCCTCATCCGCCTGCTGACAGACTGTACACACTGGCAAACTGTCGTCATAAAGGCCGACCAGTTGTTTGAAGAAATCCAGGCGTGTATATGTTATGGCCAGAACCCGAAGTGTGGCCACTTCGCGTTCTGGCCAGCCACTTCGGGTTCTGGCCGGCCAATTTGCGAAGTGGCCGCAGCACAGCGGCCAATGTTAGAAATGCAAAGCTACACTTATTTTACGGCCGTCTCGCTGCGGCCAAATGTATTAAAAGTTGCTTAAATTTAATTAAATATAGTCGGCGGCGATGTGATAGATGAAGCCGCCGGCTTTCGCACTGCCTCCCCCCCCCCCCCCCCCGATTCTCCACCCCCCCCCCGCCTCTCTCCTTGTCCCCGCCTTCCATACAATACGGAGCCGCCGGGAGAGTCGTTCGTCGCAGCAGGGGAAGCAGAGCGGGGAGGCTGCAGACATTGCTTCTGCCAGCGCCCGCTCTGCAGGAACGGCAGGATTCCCCTGCCACGACGAACGACTCTCGGGGGACACGCGTGTCCCCGCCCGGCTGCTCCGTATGTCGTATAGGAGGCAGGGAGAGGAGAGAGGCGGGGGGGGGGGGGGGGAGGAGGAGAGGAGGCAGTGCGAAAGCCGGCGGCTTCATCTATCACATTGCCGCCGGCTATATTTAATTAAATTAAGCAACTTTTAATACATTTGGCCGCAGCGAGACGGCTGTAAAATAAATGTAAACTTTCCATTTCTAACATTGGCCGCTGCGCTGCGGCCACTTCGCACATTGGCCGGCCAGAACCCGAAGTGGCTGGCCAGAACTAGAAGTGCCCACACTTCGGGTTCTGGCCGTAACATATACATGCCTGTGTAGTGTCTGAATTCTACCAGAAACTAGCATGCAGCTAATCTTATCAGTTCTGACAATGGCAAACACCTGATCTCCTGATCAGACAGCAGGACAGCCAGGCAACTGGGGCTGTTAAAGGGGCACTACAGCGAAAAACTGTAAAACTTAAAATATCTGCAAACATATACAAATAAGTATGTTTCTTCCAGAGTAAAATGAGCCATACATTTTCTTCTATAATGCTGTCCCTTACAGTAGGCAGTAGAAATCTGACAGAAATGACAGGTTTTGGACTAGTCCATCTCTTCATAGGGGATTCTCAGCAAGGCTTTTATTCTTTTTAAGGCTACTTTCCCAAGACGTTGCGTTTTAGGGTACGTTATGGTCGCATAACGTGCCCCTAACGCAACTGCGTGGTGGTGTTGAAGTTAGACGTCAGATTGAGCCGCGTTATGCAGCTCTCAAAGCAGCCGCTCCAGGTTAGTGATAGGAAGTCCGGATCTTTAAGTATTCGGATCATTTGAATCGGATCATTGAAAAGATCTGGATCTTTGAACCGAATCATTTGAATCCTTTTACTAGGGAAGCAGACTGGGGGTGAAATGACTAGCAGGACAGGACTTTCCCTGCACTGTACATTCTGTATGTTCCTGTTTCTTCCAGACAGACATCCACTGTGAACCGAATCTTTCATTGTGGTGATCCAGATGATTCGACTCACAAAAAAGAGAAGGATCAAATGAACGATTCGTTTATGATCCGGACAACACTACGAGTCCTACCAGGAGTCACCATTGTGCAGTGAATATTAATTAGCCATGTGGCTGGCTGTGGAGGAGGAGGGGAGACCTCCTCCTCCAACATTACTGAGCATGTGCAAACAGTATAACGTGGCTTAGCCTAGTATAACATACGGCATGCAGCACTTTGTTTAAACGTGTGGCGTTACACTGTAACGCAACGTGTGCACTGTGAACAGCCCATTGATTTTACAGTCCTGTGAGTTATGCTGCTTTACTGGCTGCTGTAACGTGGGACTTTAACATCCCCACTGTAAAACCAGCTTGAAGCTATTCCCTCAAAGGGATTTAAACAATGATGCTGGCCAGCTTCCCTGCTCCCTACAGTTTTTTCAGTTGGACAGAGCAACTGCCATTGACTAAGTGCTTTTGAAAATAAATATATCCCTGAGAATCCCTTTTTTTTTTTTTTTTTTTTGTGCATTCATATAGCGATGACACCATCTGCAGCACTGTACGCTTTTCTTGCCACTTAAAGGGACTCCGAGCACCTCTTATAGGCATGCGTTTAGGACTCTGATCAGTACTGCAAAGTACTTAGAGATGCATACCTTTCTGTAGCTTGTGCTCTCCTCTTTCATGTGATGCCATTCTACACCAAATAATTTTCGTTCCATTTCAATATAAAAATCCTGGCTGCCATCTTTTCACCCGTCTTCTCTGTTAGAGAAGTGCATCACTGAATGAAGCAGGAAGAGGAAGTGACACGCATGGCCATTGCAAGAGGCTCCTCCAGAGGGGTCATAGCACGACTTTGTTGGAAGTCGTCTGGCTTAAAGGAAACTTCCAAGCAAATAAAAAAAAAAACATCCACTTACCTGGGGCTTCCTCCAGCCGTCCTGTGCCCTCGCCACAGCTGCGGTGACTCCCGGTCTCCTGCGCTGGTAAAGCCGACCTCGCCAGGTCTGGTTCTGGGTCAGCTGCTGCTGCGTTCCACGGTACGGGTCACGTGGTCTCACTGACGTTAATAAGACAGTACTGTGCAGTAGTAGTATGACTAGTAGTAGTAGTTCTGCTTCTGCGCCTGCGCAGTACTGTCCTATTGATGTCAGTGAGACCACGTGACCCGTACCGTGGAACGCAGCAGCAGCTGACCCAGGACCTGAACTGGCGAGGTTGGCTTTGCCAGCGCAGGAGACTCTGAGCTGCGGCCAGGGCACAGGACGGCTGGAGGAAGCCCCAGGTAAGTGGATCTTTATTTTTTTTATTTTTATTTGCTTGGACCATCACTTTAAAGGCATGCCCATGAGAGGTGCTCAGAGTCCCTTTAACTGTCTCTCAGAAGGGCTCACAACTGAATCTCTCTCATGGTCTTGTCTCTGTATGTATCATACTCTAGGGGCCAATTTAATTGGGAGTGCCTGGAGGAAACCACACTGCACAGAGTTTGTATGTTCTTCCTGTGCCTGATAGTGCCCTGGCTGGTATTTGAACCTGAGGACACAGCGCTGTAAGGCGAGTGCTAACCACTACACCACCGTGCTGCCCAGGGTTTTTGTCTGGGGGCTGCACAGCGGAAGGTATGGGGTTTGTATGTCCCGTGTTGCTACATGGTATCCTTGTGAGCGATGAGGGGATGTAGTGATCGCATGGTGGCTGGCACCTGTTGCTGGGCAGAGCTGCCTGGCTGTCGCACGTCCCTACTGGCGTTTCTTCCTCTCTGGTATGCTGCTGGATATCACCGGTACCTGTTGCTGCGCAGGGCTGCCTGACTGTCGCACGTCCCTCCTGGTGTTTCCTCCTCTCAGGCTGAATATTGACACCTGTTGCAGGGCTGGCTGTTGCACGTCTCTCCTGGTGTTTCCTCCTCTCTGGCTGGATATTGGCACCTGTTGCAGGGCTGCGTGGCTGTCGCACGTCTCTCCTGGTGTTTCCTCATCTCTGGCTGGATATTGGTACCTGATGCAGGGCTGCCTGACTGTTGCACGTCTCTCCTGGTGTTTCCTCCTCTCAGGCTGAATATTGACACCTGTTGCAGGGCTGGCTGTTGCACGTCTCTCCTGGTGTTTCCTCCTCTCAGGCTGAATATTGACACCTGTTGCAGGGCTGGCTGTTGCACGTCTCTCCTGGTGTTTCCTCATCTCTGGCTGGATATTGGTACCTGATGCAGGGCTGCCTGACTGTTGCACGTCTCTCCTGGTGTTTCCTCCTCTCAGGCTGAATATTGACACCTGTTGCAGGGCTGGCTGTTGCACGTCTCTCCTGGTGTTTCCTCCTCTCAGGCTGAATATTGACACCTGTTGCAGGGCTGGCTGTTGCACGTCTCTCCTGGTGTTTCCTCCTCTCTGGCTGGATATTGGCACCTGTTGCAGGGCTGCGTGGCTGTCGCACGTCTCTCCTGGTGTTTCCTCCTCTCAGGCTGGATATTGGCACCTGTTGCAGGGCTGGCTGGCTGTTGCACGTCCCTCCTGGTGTTTCCTCCTCTCAGGCTGGATATTGGCACCTGTTGCAGGGCTGGCTGGCTGTTGCACGTCCCTCCTGGTGTTTCCTCCTCTCAGGCTGAATATTGGCACCTGTTGCAGGGCTGCCTGGCTGTTGCACGTCTCTCCTGGTGTTTCCTCCTCTCAGGCTGGATATTGGTACCTGTTGCAGGGCTGGCTGTTGCACGTCTCTCCTGGTGTTTCCTCGTCTCTGGCTGGATATTGGCACCTGTTGCAGGGCTGGCTGGCTGTTGCACGTCACTCTCCTGGTGTTTCCTCCTCTCAGGCTGGATATTGGCACCTGTTGCAGGGCTGCCTGGCTGTTGCACGTCTCTCCTGGTGTTTCCTCCTCTCAGGCTGGATATTGGCACCTGTTGCAGGGCTGCCTGGCTGTTGCACGTCTCTCCTGCTGTTTCCTCCTCTCAGGCTGAATATTGGCACCTGTTGCAGGGCTTCCTGGCTGTCGCACGTCTCTCCTGGTGTTTCCTCCTCTCAGGCTGGATATTGGCACCTGTTGCAGGGCTGCCTGGCTGTTGCACGTCTCTCCTGGTGTTTCCTCCTCTCAGGCTGAATATTGGCACCTGTTGCAGGGCTTCCTGGCTGTCGCACGTCTCTCCTGGTGTTTCCTCCTCTCAGGCTGGATATTGGCACCTGTTGTAGGGCTGGCTGTTGCACGTCTCTCCTGGTGTTTCCTTGTCTCTGGCTGGATATTGGCACCTGTTGCAGGGCTGCCTGGTTGTTGCACGTCTCTCCTGGTGTTTCCTCCTCTCAGGCTGGATATTGGCACCTGTTGCAGGGCTGCCTGACTGTTGCACGTCCCTCCTGGTGTTTCCTCCTCTCAGGCTGGATATTGGTACCTGTTGCAGGGCTGCCTGGCTGTTGCACGTCCCTCCTGGTGTTTCCTCCTCTCAGGCTGGATATTGGCACCTGTTGCAGGGCTGGCTGTTGCACGTCTCTCCTGGTGTTTCCTTGTCTCTGGCTGGATATTGGCACCTGTTGCAGGGCTGCCTGGTTGTTGCACGTCTCTCCTGGTGTTTCCTCCTCTCAGGCTGGATATTGGCACCTGTTGCAGGGCTGCCTGGCTGTTGCACGTCCCTCCTGGTGTTTCCTCCTCTCAGGCTGGATATTGGCACCTGTTGCAGGGCTGCCTGGCTGTTGCACGTCCCTCCTGGTGTTTCCTCCTCTCAGGCTGGATATTGGCACCTGTTGCAGGGCTGCCTGGCTGTTGCACGTCCCTCCTGGTGTTTCCTCCTCTCAGGCTGGATATTGGCACCTGTTGCAGGGCTGCCTGGCTGTTGCACGTCCCTCCTGGTGTTTCCTCCTCTCAGGCTGGATATTGGTACCTGTTGCAGGGCTGCCTGGCTGTTGCACGTCTCTCCTGGTGTTTCCTCTTCTCAGGCTGGATATTGGTACCTGTTGCAGGGCTGCCTGGCTGTTGCACGTCTCTCCTGGTGTTTCCTCCTCTCAGGCTGGATATTGGTACCTGTTGCAGGGCTGCCTGGCTGTTGCACGTCTCTCCTGGTGTTTCCTCCTCTCAGGCTGGATATTGGTACCTGTTGCAGGGCTGCCTGGCTGTTGCACGTCTCTCCTGGTGTTTCCTCTTCTCAGGCTGGATATTGGTACCTGTTGCAGGGCTGCCTGGCTGTTGCACGTCTCTCCTGGTGTTTCCTCCTCTCAGGCTGGATATTGGTACCTGTTGCAGGGCTGCCTGGCTGTTGCACGTCTCTCCTGGTGTTTCCTCCTCTCAGGCTGGATATTGGTACCTGTTGCAGGGCTGCCTGGCTGTTGCACGTCTCTCCTGGTGTTTCCTCCTCTCAGGCTGGATATTGGCACCTGTTGCAGGGCTGCCTGGCTGTTGCACGTCTCTCCTGGTGTTTCCTCCTCTCAGGCTGGATATTGGCACCTGTTGCAGGGCTGCCTGGCTGTTGCACGTCCCTCCTGGTGTTTCCTCCTCTCAGGCTGGATATTGGCACCTGTTGCAGGGCTGCCTGGCTGTTGCACGTCTCTCCTGGTGTTTCCTCCTCTCAGGCTGGATATTGGCACCTGTTGCAGGGCTGCCTGGCTGTTGCACGTCTCTCCTGGTGTTTCCTCCTCTCAGGCTGAATATTGGCACCTGTTGCCTGGCTGTCAGATGCCTCTCGCAGTGTTCCCTCCTCTCTGGTGTGCTGCTGGATGCTGGAGGAAAGTGCGGAGGTTTTTCAGGATGAGTCACCGGCAGTCATGAATACTTATTCCTGATATTCTTGCTAGAATCACAATGACCGCAGCTGATGGATCCGGTTATACGTCGCACGTGATTCCTCCGATCACAGCCCTGCTATGCACAGAATGTCAATGCCTGGCAGTATCTGGGCTGTTAGACAGTCTAATGATGCTTTGCTGGTAACACAACGACCGGCCTTCACAATGGGGTCTGCCCCCCCCCCCCCCCCCCAAACCAATGACCGGCCTTCACAATGGGCTCTGCTCAGTTTCTGTTCACTTTTTTACCCTCAAAAAACGGACAGAAAATGTCTCTATCATTAGGAAGGTAGTGGGAGGATTTTTTGGGCCAATAATAAAGTTCAGGCTATCCGTTTTCTTTCTTTATTTTTTTTTCCATCCGTTTTTGGTGCTATTTTGCCTGTGGAGATGTGTTTTCTGATTGCTTTTCACTACCCATTAGTGTATCCGTGGTCCATAAAAATGCAGCAATTCTGGACCTTCTGTTCAGGTTTTGAGAAAGGGTCCCTGCAAACGCAGACTGATCCGTTTTTTCTTGGGTGAGGACGGCTGCTATTTTTAACATTAGTATCAGTTTTTCATCAGGGCTGAAAAACGCAGCCACGGATACGTTTCCGGACCTAGTGTGGACTAGCCCTAAGTGCTTTTGAAAATAAAGAAAACCCTGAGAATCTCCCATGAGATGGGCTAGTCCAAAACCTGTCAGTTCTGTCATTTCTACTGCCTGCTGTAAATGACGGCAACATGGGAGATACGTAATTTATAGCACATTTTAGTCTGGGAGAAAAGTGTTTTTTTATTTTTTTGTTTGTTTTTTTTTTTTTTTCCTCGCAATTGTGATCCTTTACTGTTACATGTACAGTATGTTAAACTAATCATACCATTACTGCGTGTAGGAGTCATTAACTTTTTAATTTAAAAAAGTTGGTTTCTATTTCTGCTTTAACTACTTGGGCCTCCTGGACGTACTAGCTACGCCCAGGAGGCCATGTGCGCGCTCCCGCGGCCGATCGCGCGCGTGCACGCTTGCTCCCGGCCGTGGATCGTTAGCCCACGAATCAGTGAATCGGGCTATGGTGCCCGATCACTGATTCCTCTCCCCCGCAGAAAAAGCGACAGCTTCTCTCAGAAGCTCCGCTTTTTCTGACTGTTGCGTCCCCCTAAGCGTATGCTACGCTTAGAGTGACATCATGTAAACAAACTCATGGCCGCCATCTTGTGGCCAAAAAGTAAAACTACAACTAAAAGTAAAAAAAAATTAAACTCAACACACATTTACATTCTAAAAGTACTGTTTACATCCCACCCTCCCAAAAAAATACCCAAATAAAATGTTTAATATAAAAAAAAAAAATTACAATAATAAAAAAAATGTAAATATTTACCTAAGGGTCTTAACTTTTTAAATATCAATGTAAAGATGAAATATTATTTTTTTTTTTTTAATTCTAATCTTGTAAATAGTGATAGATGCAAAACGGAAAAAATGCACCTTTATTTCCAAATAAAATATTGTCTCCATACATTGTGATAGGGACATAATTTTAACGGTGTAATAACCGGGACATATGGACAAATACAATATGTGAGTTTTAATTATGGAGGCATGTATTATATTAAAACTATATAATGGCTGAAAACTGAGAAATAAAGAATTTTTTCCGTTTTTTTTTTTCTTCCTGTTAAAATGCATTTACAGTAAAGTGGCTCTTAGCAAAATGTACCCCCCAAAGAAAGCCTAATTGGTGGCGGAAAAAACAAGATATAGATCAGTTCATTGTGATAAGTAGTGATAAAGTTATAGGCTAATGAATGGGAGGTGAACATTGCTCGGATGCATAAAGTGAAAACGACTGAAGGCTGAAGTGGTTAAAATAATTCCACATCACCCGCATAATATTTAATGAATGTATTTCCATAATGTGCGGAAACTGCTCATTAAAACTCCCCACATTCTTACACGTGAGTAACTAGCCTGCAATAACTATCCGCCTGTGTGATTATAGGTGCACAGAACATTTGCATGCGTAATATTTGAATCTTTGAGGCTACGATAGTTGCATGGCACACAGCCTGGACTGCTGGATATAATCTGCACAAATCTCAGGCACAGAAAGTGCATGATCTGCATAAACTTGCATGCAACAGTTCCTTCGCATATACAGTTGTGTGCAATGCAACTATTGTAGCCTGAAATCTGAAACAGTCTGTATGCATGTTGGATTATTGTGGCTCTGTACAATTAACAAGCTGACAGATCATTGCAGTCCAGCGGATCTGTCTGTAGATGTGGTGATCTGTCAGGGAAAACAAAGGCTGATTTTCATATTTACCACGCACGCACACATGATCTACTTGCATAAAACATGTATTGTACTCTCTGATTTCAGTGAATTGTATATAGTAAATAAAGAGAATTCTGTTCCTAGTGGGGGCCATGTCTCTTGCCCACAATTTGAGGCTAAATCCTGAAGGCATTTCTGCCCTTTTCACCTCAGCCTTGCTTGTAAACACAAATGAGCAGAGGATCGTGTTTCAGACAGGCAGCTAGGCAGGGAAATAAATGGAAGAGGAATATATTAGATTTAACCACTTGAGGACCCAGCCTTTACCCCCCCCCCCTCCCCTTAAGGACCAGCGCTGTATTTGCTGATCTGTGCTGGGTGGGCTCTACAGCCCCCAGCACAGATCAAACACCAGGCAGAGCGACCAGATCGCCCCCCTTTTTTCCCCACTAGGGGGATGATGTGCTGGGGGGGGGGGGGGGGTCTGATCGCTCCTGCCTGCGTGTGGCTGGCGGGGGGGGGGGCACCTCAAAGCCCGCTCCACCGCACGATTCCCCCCTCCCTCTCCTCTCTCCCTTACCCGGAGATCCGAGGCTGCACAGGAACGGATCTGTCCTGTGCAGCCTCTAACAGGCGCCTGCCTGTCATGTGACAGCGATCCCCGGCCGCTGATTGGCCGGAGATCGCTGATCCAGTACAACGCGGCTACTGTTAGCAGCATTGTACAAATGTAAACAAAGCGGATTATTTCCGCTTGTGTTTACATTTAGCCTGCGAGCCGCGATCGGCGGCCCGCAGGCTATTCACGGAGCCCCCCCGCCGTGAATTGACAGGAAGCAGCCGCTTGCGCGAGCGGCTGCTTTCTGATTAATTAGCCTGCAGCCGGCGACGCAGATGTGCGTCGCTGGTCCTGCAGCTGCCACTTTGCCGACGTGCGGTATGAGTGCGCGGTCGGCTAGTGGTTTAAAAAAAAAAAAAAAAAAGCATGCATCTGTTTGGCACTGACTATTAAAGGACCAGTGCTCCTAAAGTGTGTGGTAACTACAAACCATAAGGGCTGGAACCCACAAGAGCGTTTTTTGAGCATTATGGCAGCACTGCGATACGCTAGCAGTTTGCCAAAACGCTTAGCTGATAATGGATGGGGCAACTTCCACAGGAGCGTTTGCGTTTCCCAGAAACGCAAACGCAGGACGTGCAGCATTTTGGGAGCGTTAGCGCTTCAATGTAAAGTATTGAAACGCTAGCAGAAACACTCAGCAAAACCTAAACTGAGCGGTTTTGCTAGCGTTTTGCGGTTCAGCACACTGTAACAAAATGAAAAATTATTCACAGGACCAATCAGGATAAAAACGCAAAACGCTACACAACCACTGAGCAAAAAAATACTGTTGCAAAACGCGACCGAAAACGCGCATGAATCCGCTTGCAAACCGCTCAGACAAAACGCTAGCGGTTGCGTTTGCAGATTTCAGTGGGTTCCAGGCCTAACAGCAGAAAGTTTTGAATGCAGGATTAGCATCTTTATAACTTAACCACTTCACCCCAGAGGGGTTTTTACCCAAACGAGCGTTTTTTTTTCCCCACCTTTCATTGCTCATCCCTTTCATTTGCCAATACCTTAATCACTACTAATCACAATGAAATGATCTATCTTGTTTTTTCCACCACCAATTGAGCTTCTTGGGGTTGATATTTGTTTTCGGTAATTACTTTATTTTCGATGCATTTTAAAGGGAAAAACAAGGAAAAAAATGAAAATATACACTTTCTTCAATTTCATCCCGTATAGTTTTAATATAAACACTGCTACTGTATATAGAACCCACACATTTTATCTGCCTATTGTCTGGTTGTTACAAGATTTTAATTATGTCCCTAGTACAAAGTATGGTGACAATATATTAATTGGAAATAGAGTTTTTTTTATTTTCTCTCTATGGTGGGTTTTTTCACTATTTTCACGTGCACGGTAATGCAAACGCAGGATCGCGCACGTACACAGCGGCAGCAGCACTGTCTGACTTATAAAAGCGTCCTGGAGCCATTAAGAGGCTCTAGCAGGATGTTTTTATAAGTCAACTTGTCATTTAGTGGTTAATACACTCAGACCAGTTGCTGTTAACATTTGATTTTTATGGTGACAATCCCGCTTTAACCTCCTTAGCGGTGTGACTGAGACTGTCGGGCATACCGCTCTGTGGCCCCAGGTGTCCCCATAAATGTACCAAATGGCTGTAAATCCTCTAGCTAGCACTAGTAAGAGTGTCCGGCACCCCTGGATCCCCCGCGATCCCCACCGTTTATACGTTACCCCCCCCCCTTGATCCAGCGATCACGCAGCCTCCCGGCACAGCTCCCGTCTCTCTCTGGGGAGGATCGGGTTTGCGCATGACTTCATCTGCGATCCTCCCCAGAGAGAGACCGGAGCTGTACGGGGAGGCTGCGCGATCGCTGGATCCAGGCTGGGTAGTGTATAAGCGGGGGGATCCGGGGCGGTTGGGGGGTGCCGGAGACTTCTTCTAGCTAGAGGGTTTATCGCCATTTAGCACATTTATAAAATCAGGCAAAAAGTAACACAACCTCCTGAGCGGCGTAACGCTCAGGAGGTGAAGAAGGCAAACCTCTGTTTTGCGTAACGTTTCAGTGAGGCCTGGTGCACGCCGAGCGGTTTTTGAAGCGATCAGCAAACCGCTTCCGCCTTGGAAAACGCTTGGCTAATGTATTTCGGTGGGCTGGTGCACACTGGCGTTTTTTAGCAAACCGCGAACATGGGTCCTGCAGCACTACTGCGGTTTGCAGAAGCTTTTCTGCCTCAATGTAAAGAATAGGAAAAGCTCAAACCGCTCTGAAAAACGCTAGATCAGGGCTCTTTCACATTAGGGCAGACTTTGTGCGTTAACCAAGGTAAGATGAAAGTCCATAGACTTTTATTTTACCTTTCACACCCGACGCTGCGTTTCATTGCGGTTCCGACGCACCCGGGCGCAGTTTTTCATCCAACGCACCCGCGAGCCGGCGTTTTCCGTCAGGTTTAATTACCAGCTACCGCCGCCGATTGCGTCGCACCGCAGATACCCGAAGACACGCCGCAGGCAGACAACGCGTACAGGAGAACGGCTCCTGTTCGCGTTGTCTGATGTGAAAGAGCCCTCAGAGCTGTTTTCCAGGCGTTTTTGTTACAGAAGCTGTTCAGTAACAGCTTTACTGTAACAATATTTGCTACACAAAAACACTCCAAAGGCTAGGCATGTGTAGAAAACCTCTCTAAACATGCTTAGAATCGCTCTGAAATCTGCTTCAAAAACCTCTAGTGTTTTGGTGTTCACTGGGCCTAAGAGAGCTTGTTGGCCCTTTTCAGCCACTCACACACTCCTAGGGGTTCTGGTTCACCATGAGCTTGCTGGGTAGTCTGGAGCCTCAGAGATTCAAATACAGTGAAACCCCCATTATGCGGTACCAACGGGAATTGGCTGATTCCAGATAAGTGTAGTTTCTGGTTGCTGGAGAGTCATTGTGAAGAATATGCATAGCTTAAAAAGTGCTATGCCCTACACCATAGGTCTCAAACTCAATTTACCTGGGGGACGCAAGAGGCAAAGTCAGGATGAGGCTGGGCCACATAAGGAATTTCACAATCGCGGCGCATCGCCGCCTCTGCCTGCCTGTCTCACTCTTCCTTTACAGAGAGGGGCGGGGAGAGGCGGCGATCCGTGCGGGGATTGATGTCAGGAGGGGCAGAGCTGAAGCTGAAAGCTCTGCCCCTTCCAGGAAATGCCGGCGGATTGCCCCCCGGGTGATTTGGGGGCTCTGCAGCCCTCGTTTAGCAGCGGGATGCGGCAGATTACTTGGGAGCACTGAAGCGAACTATAAGGAAGCTTTTGCCGGCGAGGGCCACAAAATATTGTATCGAGGGCCGCGAGTTTGAGACCCCTGCCCTACACTGTATACATACCATAAACTGTCTGCATTATTAAAGTACAGTATTTAATAACTAAAAGGACACACTGACTACAGGTACCACTGTCACGAAAACTAAAATTTAGAATAGAATACATGCAAACTAATACAAATAAGTGCATTTCTTCCAGAGTAAAATGAGCCATACATTACTTTTCTCCTATGTTGCTGTCACAGTAGGGAGTAGAAATCTGACAGACCCAACAGGTTTTGGACTAGCCAATCTCCTCATGGGGATTCTCAAGGTTTTTGTAATTTTTAGTGAATAGCTGTTCTGTCCCACTGCCAAAAAAGTGTAGTGAGCAGGGAGGCTGGCCAGAACACTCAAACACTCAAAATCCACAGTAGCGATTGCGATTAGCAATCACAGGACATACAGCATTTTGGGAACGTTTGCGCTTCAATGTAAAGTATTGAAGTGCTGGCAGATCGCTTATGAATCGCTACACAACGATTTGTGATTTTAAACTAATGCAAACTGTAAACCATTTTAATAAACGGCCAGGCAGAGATGAAATCGCAAATTGCAATCAATCGCTGGCAAAAAGCTTAACTTTTTAAAATCCCTTCCGAAATCATCAGAAAACGCTCAGCAATTGCGATGGCAAATTGTGATTTGTAATTGGTTCCAGGCCTCAGGGAATGTCTTTATAAATGGTAAAGGTCATGCTGAGAATCCCCCATGAAGAGATGGACTAGTCCAAAACCTGTCGCTTCTGTCAGATTTCTACTACCTACTGTAAGTGACAGCAACATGGGAGAAAAGTAATTTATGGCTCATTTTACTCTGGGAGAAATACTTGTATGTAATTTAAAATTTTACGTTTTGTTTGCTACAGTGGTCGCAGAGGTCGCAGAGGTTTGTGTAAAGAGGCGTAAAGGTAGACTCATCCATCTGCGAGATTGAAAGCATACCCGAGGAGACAAGGGGCGATAGACCTATGTACAGTGCCTAGCATGCAAATAACTAGGCTGTGCCCCCCCCCCCCTTTTTTTCCCTCTGCCTAAGAGTTAAACATCAAGTATGTTAGTGGTGGTTCCTGTCTGAGTCAGGACTGGGGCAGCCTACAGTGTGACCCTCACGGATAATAAATTCCAACTATAAAACACTTTCCTAGCAGAAAATGGCTTCTGAGAGCAGGAAAGATAAAAAGGGGCAATAGTTCATAGATTTTAGCTCTGGCATACTTCAATGAATGTGTCATTGAGCAAACACAATAACACAGTAAACTTAAGGGCTCATTTCCACTATCGCGAATTCGCATGCGTTTTTCGCATACAAATTCGCATAGCAATACAAGTGAATGGGACTGTTTCCACTTGTCAGGATTCCTTTGCGTTTTTCTGTGCAGAAAAAATACACATGGCAGAGCCATCAGAATTCGCATACCGCATACCGCTATGCGAATCGCATACAATGTATTTAATAGGAAATTCGCATGAGGTTTTTTGAAACAATGGAAAAGCACACCAGCACTGCCATGGTTAAATTCGCACACATCGTCATCCATGCGAATTCGTGTGCGAATTCGCGTGAAAATTCGCATGGACCCGCATACAAATTTCGCATCCGCATGCAAATTTTTACCGCGGCGATTCGCACCGCACAAGTGGAAATGCAGCCTCAAATGTAGATTTAAATATAAGAAACCTGTGGCATATCTTAAAGCGGTATTGTCACCATAAAAATCAAATTTCAACAGCAACCGATCTGAGTGTATTAAGTGATAAAGATGCTAATCCTGCATTCAAAACATGCAAAACTTTTTCTGCTGTTATGTTTTGGAGTTATCACATACAGGTCCTTCTCAAAAAATTAGCATATTGTGATAAAGTTCATTATTTTCTGTAATGTACTGATAAACATTAGACTTTCATATATTTAAGATTCAAATACACACAACTGAAGTAGTCCAAGCCTTTTATTGTTTTAATATTGATGATTTTGGCACACAGCTCATGAAGACCCAAATTTCCTATCTCAAAAAATTAGCATATTTCATCCGACCAATAAAAGAAAAGTGTTTTTATAACAAAAGTCAACCTTCAAATAATTATGTTCATTTACCGACTCAATACTTGGTCGGGAATCCTTTTGCAGAAATGACTGCTTCAATGCGGCGTGGCATGGAGGCAATCAGCCTGTGGCACTGCTCAGGTGTTATGGAGGCCCAGGATGCTTCGATAGCGGCCTTAAGCTCATCCAGAGTGTTGGGTCTTATGTCTCTCAACTTTCTCTTCACAATATCCCACAGATTCTCTATGGGGTTCAGGTCAGGAGAGTTGGCAGGCCAATTGAGAACAGTAATACCATGGTCAGTAAACCATTTACCAGTGGTTTTGGCACTGTGAGCAGGTGCCAGGTCGTGCTGAAAAATGTAATCTTCATCTCCATAAAGCTTTTCAGCAGATGGAAGCATGAAGTGCTCCAAAATCTCCTGATAGCTAGCTGCATTGACCCTGCCTTTGATAAAACACAGTGGACCAACACCGGCAGCTGACATGGCACCCCAGACCATCACTGACTGTGGGTACTTGACACTGGACTTTAGGCATTTTGGCATTTCCCTCTCCCCAGTCTTCTTCCAGACTCTGGCACCTTGATTTCCGAATGACCTGTAAAAGTTGCTTTCATCCGAAAAAAGTACTTTGGACCACTGAGCAACAGTCCAGTGCTGCTTCTCTGTAGCCCAGGTCAGGCGCTTCTGCCACTGTTTCTGGTTCAAAAGTGGCTTGACCTGGGGAATGTGGCACCTGTAGCCCATTTCCTGCACACGCCTGTACACGGTGGCTCTGCATGTTTCTACTCCAGACTCAGTCCACTGCTTCCGCAGGTCCCCCAAGGTCTGGAATCGGTCCTTCTCCACAATCTTCCTCCGGGTCCGGTCACCTCTTCTCGTTGTGCAGCGTTTTCTGCCACACTTTTTCCTTCCCACAGACTTCCCACTGAGGTGCCTTGATAAAGCATTCTGGGAACAGCCTATTCGTTCAGATATTTTTTTCTGTGTCTTACCCTCTTGCTTAAGGGTGTCAATGATGGCTTTCTGGACAGCAGTCAGGTCAGCAGTCTTACCCATGATTGCGGTTTTGAGTAATGAACCAGGCTGGGAGTTTTTAAAAGCTTTAGGAATCCTTTGCAGGTGTTTAGAGTTAATTAGTTGATTCAGATGATTAGGTTAATAGCTCATTTAGAGAACCTTTTCATAATATGCTAATTTTTTGAGATGGGAATTTTGGGTTTTCATGAACTGTATGCCAAAATCATCAATATTAAAACAATAAAAGGCTTGAACTACTTCAGTTGTGTGTAATACATCTAAAATATATGAAAGTCTGTTTATCAGTACATTACAGAAAATAATGAACTTTATCACAATATGCGAATTTTTTGAGAAGGACCTGTACTTCAGAAGCACTGGCCCTTTAATAGCCATTGCCATTCAGTTGCATGCTGGGGGTTCTTTTTATCTATAATATATTCCTCCTCTTCCCTTTATTTCCCTGCCTAGCTTTCTTATCAGAAACACCCTCTGATCACTTGTGTTTACAAGCAAGGCTGACGTGACTCAGTGATGGGATGTGTCTCAGTGCAGTTCCTAATATACACCTCAGTGGGAGTGTCTGAAGACTCTGGGAGGAGGGCAGCTAATGAATACACAATGAGCAAGAGAAGGGAGGGGGGGAAACAAGAGTCAGGGAGGATATGATGTCAGCATTAGCTTGGCAAGATGGCCACTGCCTAGAATAGGATTTTCTGCTTTTCCTTTATCCAAAGAAAGTAGTAATGACCATCCAGGCAGTATTATAGCTTTTTTATTGTAAAGCAATCATGGAAGATGCACAAAGCTTTTCCTTTATAAAATTCACATGAATCATTACGTGGATAGCACAATACATCTGTTATGGAAGTAGAACTAGTATTTATTTACTTGTGTTTTTATTTCTAGGTTAGCACGGGTGTCGCTTGTTTGTCATTTTTAGGAGGAGGAGGATGGATACAATTGTTAATTTTAATTAGTTTATTTTCACCTCGGGCGTCCTTTAACTCAGTGTTCCCCAAACCTGTCTGCAATGCCCAACAGTGCATGTTTTGTGGAAATCCAGAGGTAGGTAATCAGTCCTGTTGAGACACTAAGGCCCTGTTCAGACTATGTGCGTTCCTAGCCGCTTTTCCAGAACGCGTACGGGCAGACTTTGCACATAGAAACGGCTACTAACGTTTTCTAATGGTCTCGTTCACATGTGTGCGACGCATACGTTTCTCATCCGCATTGCTGCACGCAGTTCTGTACGTCACGCACAAACGGACGCAATGAAAGTCTATGTACGAGTATCAAAACTGCGTACTATTGCGTTTTTGCGCAAGTTTCTCTCTGCGTTTCCCATAATTCTTTTCTGTTTCCTGTGTGAAAAACTCAATAGAAAACGCATTTGAACGCAAGCAAACACATGCGTTTTTCAACTTGCGTTTTCTTTGCATCTCTATACGTTCTGCAAGCGCGCATAGTATGAACAGGGCCTAATTACCCCACCTGTGCATGTTTGTGGTTTCCTGCAAAATGTTGGTGGGCCTTGAGGACAGGGTTGGGGAGCTCTACTTTAACTGGATAACTTGGGTTTTTACTATAATACCGTATATTATGCGAAGGAACTTTTGCATGCAAGTTTATGCAGATCATGCTGTTTGGGATTTTGTGAATAGGATTATATCCAGCAGTCCTGATTGTGTGCAGTGCAACTAACATAGCTTTAAAGATTAAAATACTTTATTATGCATGCAAATGTTAGGTGCGCATATAATTGTACAGGTGGATAGTTTATGGCTGCTAAGTTTGTTGCAGGCTTGTTGGTACTCATGGGTTAGAATGTGCAGTGGTTTTTATTGAGCACTGCTGTTCACTTTATGAAAATGAATGCTTTTTATTCAGGTGATGTGGAAATAGTTTGACGCACAAATATAAACTTTAAAAATAAAATTAACCCGGGGTGAGAAGGACATGGAGGCTGCCATATTGGTTTCCTTTTCCTAAAGAAACTGGTTTGTCTCCCTACACCCAGTAATGTTGTTAGTTTATTGTAGTATCGCTGTGCATTGAACAGAAATGCCCTGATTTGGTAGTGTGATAAAGATGATTAACCTTAAATTAAACCAGACAAAGCACCCTCATGTATTTCACCATATATATCAGTGAGAACATTAGAGAAAACGCCTACCCTTCTCTCTGTTTCATCCTTCACTGCTCAGTCTGCTTGTTATCAGCCCTGATAAAATCCTTGACTGAGCATTCAGTCTGGCTTTGCTCAGGAATCATTATAGCTGAGTCTGTCTTCTGTATTTTCAAGCCCAAGCCTGCCCCCTTCTGGCTCTGCTTTCCTGTTCTGTATGTTTGCAGCATCACAGAGAGCAGTGATGATGAGATGGGAGGAGCTGCTAATGTAAGGGCATATTGAAAAACTTTTTTTAGCCTATATTAGTCATAAGAGGTTTTTAGAAATGGTGATTGTGTTTTGCACACATCACAAAAACATTTAGGGCTCGTTCCCACTGTTGCGACGCGATTTCGGCCGCATTCCGACGCTTGTAAAAACGCATGCGGATGCGTTTCCACATGCGTTTTTACCCGCGATTTCGCATGCGATTTCGCATGGCAGGGTGCCATGCGAAATTAACCATGACACTGCCAGGGCTAAATAAAATTGAAAAAGGTGCGAAATCTCACGCGAAATCGCGGGTAAAAACGCATGTAACAAACGCATGCGTTTTTACTATTAAATACATTAGCGGCGATTCGCACGGATTCCCGACGCAGGCGAAATCGTTGGCTCTTTTGTGCGTTTTTTCACGCTGAGAAAAACGCACCTCAACAACGCTACAGTGGAAACAGGCCCATCCACTTGTATTACATGTGCGGATCTGCATGCGTTGGACGCATGCAGATTCGCGATAGTGGAAACGAGCCCTTAGTGGGAACTGTTTGGCATGGAGCTTTAGTAAAAAACACAAACTGCACACCAGAGCGGTGATAATACCAGGTATAGTATTTATTTTGAAAAATCTATTGGGGGATGTGTTTATTTTGTGCCAAAGATTTAATCTCTGGTTTCCTTTTAATAGTGGTGCTACCGGTTTAGTGAGAAATATTCTATATTCTTTTATACATTCACTTAACCTCCCTGGTGGTACGCAGTTTATGAGGCTGCGTCCGCGGGGGGGATTTT
Organism: Hyperolius riggenbachi; assembly: GCF_040937935.1. Taxonomy (NCBI): domain Eukaryota; kingdom Metazoa; phylum Chordata; class Amphibia; order Anura; family Hyperoliidae; genus Hyperolius; species Hyperolius riggenbachi. Next base: position 9,116,606 of record NC_090655.1, on the reverse strand, counting down.
TAGAATAAAACTTGTTGTAATAGTTGTAGCTAGCACTAGGCTAGCTCCCTGTACCACCCCCCCCCCCCGGCACCTATCTGATTTCCCCCCCCCCCCCCTCTGATCGCTGCCGCTTATATTTACCCAGCCTCGATCCCGCGAGAGCCGCAGCTTCCCATTTAGCTTCAGTCGTCGCTATGGCGACCAGACATGACGTCATGCGCAATCCCGATCCTCCCCATAGTGAAACCTGGAGCTGATTGGGATACTGCGCCATCACAGGATCCCTGGGGGGTACGCATAGCGGTGGGGATCGGTGGGAGAGCGGAGGCACTTGGAGGGCACAGATAGCTAGCCTAGTGCTAGCTGAAGAATATTGCACAAATTTTATTAAAAATAAATCCTCCCGGGGCCATGCGATCCCCTGCGGCGGCTAGCCCGATACTGTCTGGCTTACCGCCAGGGTGGTTAAAGTAACTTTAAGCCTCGTACTCATTTACTTTTGACTGGTAATGGTTACCCGAACACGGTAAATCCAGCGCTGGACACTTGGGCGCAGCCGGCGCCACCATAGGCCGTAATAGGAACTACGGCTATCACAGGCACAGGGAGTAACTTCAGCACCGTCAGAAGACGGACCTGAAGTTGCTTTTAAAACAATAATTCGGATTCCAGCGATTGCTGGAAGCCGAATTATTTCATTCCCCCACTATCCATGTCGGCCTGGAGGGGGAATAGTAATTAACACGGCCCGGACTTGTGCGGCAGCAGGATCAGCCATATACTGGCTGTGTCCTGCGCCCAAGTCTCCGGCGCCGTTCTCTCTCGTACGCATGGTTACCACCTCTGTGCAGTATGAGGGCCTGCCTACACCTTCTTCTCACAGTAGTCAAAATCTGACCTTCATACTACATGGAAGTGATTTTAAATTGGCCAATCAAAATTGGATGTATAGGTCCCCTGAAGGTGGCCAATTATCACTCTATGTATGGCCAGATCGACCATTAGATGGATACCTCTCTGAATCTGATCAGGGAGAGTTCTATTGCCGGTTCATGCTTTACACAGTGATCTCCCATGGATTTCAGCATGAACTCTGTTGGAAATTGTGCTGCCAATGCACTGCCTGCTGGGTCTCCCCCCTCAAGTGTCTATCATACCGCCTCCTTCCCCACCCTATGAATCTGACTAAAGTCTGGTGGTACACCTCCAATTTTAATTGGCTAATTTTACCACTTTTGTATCAGAGTTGTAATTCACCTTCTAAACAGATCACAATCATGTGTTGGTCCTAGGTGGCCCAGTGTTGGCCCAGGTGTTGGGCATGGGTGCTGGGTGGCCAGTGTTGGGTGCGGGTGTTGGGCATGGGTGCTGGGTGGCCAGTGTTGGGCGCGGGTGTTGGGCATGGGTGCTGTGTGGCCCAGTGTTGGCCCAGGTGTTGGGCATGGGTGCTGGGTGGCTAGTGTTGGCCCAGGTGTTGGGCATGGGTGCTGGGTGGCTAGTGTTGGCCCAGGTGTTGGGCATGGGTGCTGGGTGGCCAGTGTTGGGCGCGGGTGTTGGGCATGGGTGCTGGGTGGCCCAGTGTTGGCCCAGGTGTTGGGCATGGGTGCTGGGTGACCAGTGTTGGCCCAGGTTTCTGCAGGTTTCTGGAATTTGACAGGAAGTAGTGACACCTGCAGTCTTTGGTAAGGAGGTATGGCCAATGACTTAGTGATTCCAGCTAGCGTGCAAATGTCTCCCAGAGCATTCTGGGAGAACAGTATATTTTGTACTGGCTTCGGAATTATCAGAAACAACCCGCAGAGCTGCACCTGACAGGAGTGGAGATGTCACCACCTGTGACAAATTTCAGAATGTAAAATCTATTTATTTATTTTTTTCCTCTACAGTTCCTTTGAAGTGTTTAAAAAGCCAGCAATTTTAGCTAGGCTACCATGTTTATTTCCTTTTAAACAATACCAGTTGCCTGGCAGCCCTGCTGGTCTGTTTGGCTGCAGTAGTGTCTGAATGAAAGTAATCAGCACAGAACTAAACATGAACAATTCTCACATTGCTTACTGCCACTATACTTATAATGTCCTTAACTTGTAATAGTCACACTGCCTGTCCTTGTATTGTTTTTGTTTGTGTTTGTTAAGCAACTGCCAAGACAAATTCCTTGTAGGTGCAAACTTACTTGGTGAAAAAGAAATTGATTCTGATTACACCAGAAACAAGCATGCCGCTAATCTTGTCAGTTCTGACAATGCCAGAAACGCCTGATCTGCTGCATGCTTGTTCAGGGGCTATGGCTCAAATTATTAGAGGCAGAGGATCAGCAGGGCTGCCAGGCAACTGGTATTGCTTAAGAGGAAATAAACATGGCAGCCTCCATATACCCCTCTCTTCAGTTGGGCCTTAATGCTCAAACCACACTAGGAGTTGTGGTATTTTGCACTGGTCTGGCAGGGCTGTGGAGTCGGTACAAAATCATCGGACTCTAAGGGCCCTTTTACACTTAATCAGTTGGTACGCGTTAGTGTGCGTTAGTGCGCGTTGGTACGCGTTTTTTCCATAGCAGTGCATTGGGAAGAAGATTTCAGTTAAAACGCGTAAAGTGTGAAAGGAAAAACATGGGCATTACTTTGAAAATCAGTTTTCTTTCCATTTTAACTGAGAGCAACTGATTGAAGTGTAAAAGGGCCCTAACTCCTCAGTTCATGAAACCTCCAACTCTGCTACCCCAAATTGCTCTGACTCCACAGCTCTGCACACAGCCCTGGGGACTGTTTGCCACTGTTTTTCCATCACCGTGGTTCCACTACGCTCTGTTGGGTGAACATAATTTCCCTCAGATTTGATCAGATTTTTTTTTCTGATTGAATCGTACAGAAAACCATGCAGCATGTGGAGAATATAGATGTGAAAAGATTGTGTGGTCAATTGGAATCCAGAATTACCTGCATTATGTTGGGTATCTTATTACCTGTACTGTTGTATCTATTGTCTGTTACCTGTATTGTGCTGTCACCCCTGTTATCATTGTCTGTAATCCTATTTATTGTACAGCGCTGCGTAATATGCTGGTGCTATGGAAATCCTAATATAATAATAAATTGTGGGTCTTGTGACGAGAGGAAATGCCCCCAAATATCCTGTTTATGGGAACCGTCTCTAATTGCCTTCCAATTGTTTACGATCCTGCAAAAAATATCCAGTGAACGATTGAGGGCTTGTTTCCACTATCGTGAATCCGCATGCGTCCAACACATGCGGATTCGCACGTGGTATGCAAGTGAATGGGCCGGTTTCCACTGTTGCGTTGGTGATGTGCGTTTTTTTTGAGCGGTGAAAAAACGCACAAAAGAGCCGCAGAATTTGCCTGCGAGTGGAATGCAGGCGAATCGCATGCAATGTTTTTAATAGGGAAATCGCATGCGTTTTCCCCATGCGTTTTTTGCCGCAAATTCGCATAGGTATGATGTAAATTCACACAGGCAGTGACATGGTTAAAATCGCATATACCCTCACCTATGCGAATTCGCGGCAAAAAACGCATGGGGAATCGCATCCGGATGCGATTTCATCAGTGGTGGAATCCAGGCGATTCCGCACCGCAATAGTGGAAACGAGCCCTGAGGGAAATATTGAGCCATTAGTGGGCACTGAAAGTGTACTTAACGGTTTACGATCAATCATTATTGCCTCAACACTCAGTGGAAAATGTCCCTAGCACAGAGATGGAGCTTTTAATCTGTCCTGTATAGGAAGTGAGGTAATTCAGGCCACACCTCTTGTAGGACCTCGCTGTATATGATGTGCGTGGTAGTCCAGGCCACACCTCCAGGCGTTTCTGTGGCCCTGAGCCTTGCATACATTATGAGCAGGCATTTCTCTGGACCTTGCAGGCATTTTTCGGGCCCTGAGCCTTGCATACATTATGAGCAGGCATTTCTCTGGCCCCGAACCCTGCATATATTATGAGCAGGCATTTCTCTGGCCCTGAGCCTTACATACATTATGAGCAGGCATTTCTCTGGACCTTGCATACATTGAGGTGGCATTTCTCTGGCCCTGAGCCTTGCATACATTAGGAGCAGGCATTTCTTGGGCCCTGAGCCTTACATACATTATGAGCAGGCATTTCTCTGGACCTTGCATACATTGAGGTGGCATTTCTTGGGCCCTGAGCCTTACATACATTATGAGCAGGCATTTCTCTGGACCTTGCATACATTATGAGGTGGCATTTCTTGGGCCCTGGACCTTGCATACATTGAGGTGGCATTTCTCTGGCCCTGAGCCCTGCATACATTATGAGCAGGCATTTCTCGGGCCCTGGACCTTGCTTACATTGAGGTGGCATTTCTCTGGCCCTGAGCCCTGCATATATTCTCAGCAGGCATTTCTCGTGCCCTGAACCTTGCATACATTATGAGGTGGCATTTCTTGGGCCCTGGACCTTGCATACATTGAGGAGGCATTTCTCTGGCCCTGAGCCCTGCATACATTGAGCAGGCATTTCTCGGGCCCTGGACCTTGCTTACATTGAGGTGGCATTTCTCTGGCCCTGAGCCCTGCATATATTCTCAGCAGGCATTTCTCGTGCCCTGAACCTTGCATACCTTATGAGGTGGCATTTCTCGGGACCTGAAATGACATGAAGATGAATATTTCGCTCACAATAGCGGTTTACATAAGCAGTGTGTGGCGTGCCTCTCTCTGCACGTGTTTGTATGACAGTTCTGGTCTTAATGATATGATTGTAAAGCGTACACAGGTTACTAAGCTGACATAATCTACAGGAATGCTGCTCGGTTAGTGCTGCGCTCGAAGCCATCGGTAATGACCGATCTGGAGTGCGAGGGAATGTCTACGGGCAGATTTTTCACGCAGTCAGAATACCAAGAAATTGCATCATGGGACAATTCTATGAGAGCTTTTATGACCAGAGATTTGGTGTGGGGAACGATTAATGATTTTTCCTGTTTCCCAACAGATTTCATCACTTCTTCTATTGCCCCAACACAGCTGATCTGCAGTAGTTTTGTTTTTGACTTAAAGGACCACTATTACAAAAATTGTAACCTTTAAAGTGCTCGCAACCCTTTACCAATAAGAACATTTCTCCCACAGTAATAGGAGAAAAGTAATTTATGGCTCATGTTGCTGTGATTTACAGTAGTTAGAAATCTGACAGAACCGACAGGTTTTGGACTAGCTCATCTCCTCATGGGGGATTCTCAGGGTTTTCTTTATTTTGAAAAGCACTTGGTGAATGGCAGTTGCTCTGTCCAACTGCCAGAAAAGTGTGTAGTGAACAGGGAGGCTGGCCAGCATATTTGTTAAAATCCTTTTCAGGGAGTGTCTTTATAAAGCATAAAAGCCTTGCTGAGAATCCGCCATTAGGATATGGGCTAGGCCAAAACCTGTCGGTTCTGTCAGATTTCTGCTACCTAATCAATCTGATTATGAACAGTGTGTGGTCATATGTCCCCACCCCAGCCAGTGGCCTGATCAGCCATTCATATGACGAGACCATAAGGGCTGGAACCCACTAGCGCGACTTTGTGAGCGTTTAGGGAGCGATTCAAAGCTCTAGCGATTTTCCTAAACGCTCAGCTAATGTTAATGGATGGGCTAAATTCCACTGGAGCGATTGCGATGATCACAAACACAGGACATGCAGCATTGTTAGCGTTTCTGAAATGTAAAGTATAGAAATGCTGGTGTAATCGCTCATGAATCGCTATACAGAGCAATTTGCGAGATTTTTTAAATTACTGCACACTAAAAAAAATAAAAATAAAAGGACCAATCAGAATAAAAAATGCAAATCCCTACACAATTACTGGTGAAAAGCTTACACTTATTAAAATCACCAGAAAACGCTCAATAAAAAAACCGCTAGCGCTTGCGATAAGGATTTGCGCTTTGTAGGGGGTTCCGGGCCTGAGTCTCGTTTTCCATTATGAAAATGGCCGTTACCCGACAACAGCTTCCTGGTCAGCCCACTATTTAAACTGTAACATCGCCCACTTGAGCCAGAGGGAAACGTGGACATTACCTTGTATATCAGTTGCTGTCAGTTATAACTGACAGGATAACTGACAGCAACTGATATTTCATTTCTGACAAAATCTTGTCAGACCTGGAGGGAATGGTTGTAAGAAGAATGGTGAGCTTCTGAGAGGAACTGACGGCAAGGTAAGTATGTAATAGTCATTTGCAGCTACATCAGGTGTTTTTACATTTTACTCTGTTCAGGTTCCCCAGCAAACCCCTCTTTCTGCTTTATCGTCTGGTATAACAGGTTTTTGTTTTGCTGGCTGGCATTCTTGTTTTGCTTTTATACCAGGGTGTGGCTTTCATTTCACAAAATATGGGAGATGGCAATCATAAATTATCCGTGCGAGGAAACCGTGCGTGTTTCAGTGAGCGCGGTGTGTAGTCATGGAATGTGGAGCTGCCGTCCAGGCAGGTCTACGAGGTGACAGAAAGCAGCAGGACTGTGAGTATAAAACTTACAAAAAAAACTGTGAAAATTAGTAATCTGTTAAAATCTGTCAGAACCAATCAGTTTTGGACTAGTCCATCTCCTCATGGGGGATTCTCATGGTTTTCTTTGTTTTCAAAAGAATTTCTTGAATGGCAGTTGCTAAGTCCCAACTGTCTAAATAGTGTGTAAGGAGGCTGGCTGGTATTTTAGTATTTTGGCAGTTTAACCACTTCAGGATGAGAGCAATTTTCACATATCTGCACTGCTTCCATTCAGTTGCCAATAACTTTATTACTACCTATCTCACCTGAATGATCTATGTTGGTATTTAATTTTTTCTTTTTCTTTTTTATTTCAGGACAAATTAGGCTTTTGAGTGAAATTTTTGTTTAATTACCTTATTTTCGATGCATTTTAAAGGGAAAATAAGGGGGGACTTTTTTTTTTTTTTTAATTTAATAATCTTTAGCATTATAGCCTAAGTTGAATCGCCGCAAAACGAGTGTTTCTTCATAGAGATACAATCCCTGCAAAGTGCCTGGCCTTGCAGGGCTTTACTTCCTTGAAGAGGCAGAGCTTTGAGCTGAAGCTCTTCCTCCTCCGCAGTCAATCTCTGCCGATCGCCGCCTCTCCCAGCCCCTCTGTCTTCTTTCACTGGGAGAGGCAGAGATCCGCAGAGATTGATTGCAGAGAGGCAGAGCTACAGCTTAAAGCTCTGCCTCTCCAGGGCAGCACCATCTGCGACCTGCAAAGTCATGGAATTTTGCAGGTCGTTTTCTATAAGAAAAAACTCGTTTTGCGGCAATACAACTGAGGCTATAATGCTAAACATGATTACGCTGAAAAAAGTAAAATACTTTTTTTTTTCTTTTCTGTAAACCCACTAATTGTATTTGCTTATCCATCCTGGTTATTACAATGTTTACATTATGTTCATAGTACAATGTATATTTGGAAATAAAGGTGTGTTTTTGTTTTTTTTGTTTTTTGCTTTCTCATTGTACACTATCTATTACAAATCCTTATTTGCAAAAATAACTGTAATATTAATATATATATATATATATATATATATATATATATATATATATATATATATATATATATATATATATATATATATATATATATATATATATATATTATAATACCCTTATGGCACACGTATTTAAAAAGCCAAGTTCCTAAGGTAACAATATAGTTTATTTTCTTTTATATTGTCACTTTGTTTTTATTTTGCAAGTCTTGCTTTTGGTACAGAATATACAAAAAATTGTATTGCTTTTAATTCAGTTTGTTACTAAAAATACACAAGACATGGGCCTCAACCTTAAAATATATTCTACTACTTATCACGGTTGAAATGTTACCCCGTATGTCTTGTGTCGTTTCACTAATACTCTCCCAAGTTTGATTATAAATTTGAAAATTAATTTTTGTTTGAGTTTGTCCCTACCTATTTCCTATGTGACATGTGTCCAAGCTTTAAAACGCACCAAAATGTATTCTACAACTCGCCCCGGTTAAAATACCATATGTGCCTCTTTCAGTGCACCCCCACAACTACACGGGACATGAATACACATCCAGTTAGGCTGAAGTGATTAACTGCCGCTCAGAAAATGCTGTTAAAAACTAAGAAATCCCCTGAGAATCCCCCATAAGGAGATGGACTTGCCCAATACCTATCGGTTTGGTTAGATTTTAACTGCTCCCTTATTTGTATTTTGCTAGAGGCGTCCTGTAAATCCTTTATTTGATCAATCACTGGAGATGGTTCTCTGGGCCTTTTCACATCATTGGCTTTTTGATTTGCGTCATTTTGTCTGGTGGTTTTTGGCGTGGAAAGGGCCGCCAAGTGATCTAAGCTGAATGCGTTGTTTATCGGATATTTTATAATCTCCCGCCGCTTTCTCAAATCACTTATGCTAGGTACACACTATGCAAGTTCCCATCAAATCGACGGGTGGAAATGGTCATTCAGAATTGTCTAGATCGATTTGTAGTGATCTGAAAATTGCTTCTGTTCGGGAACAGATTGAACATGTCAATTATTTTTTTTTTTTTTTTTGACCCATTGGTCTGATGGGAAAATTGCATTGTGAGAACCTAGCATTGCAATTCAGTGCGCCCTTTGCTTTTATGAATGACAAATCGCACAATGCGAGATCAGGTGTGTGTGTGCGCAGTGCCTAATCCAACACGAGTGTGGTTCTGCCTCGCACCTGATTGGCTGTCTTGATTCACTGGCAGTTAGTGGTGGGCTTGAATTGCAATGAGGATGAAGGAATACTGTTGCAGTGTGTTAATCTACTGCAAGGATAGTCTAGCTTTAGTATTGGAAAGGAGAATAAGCAATGTTTATACCGTCTTTACTTGGAGTGCAGTACAGGTAGTTCCCGGTTAACGAACAAGATGGGGACTGTAGGTTCGTTTTTAACCTGAATCTGTTCTCAAGTTGGAACATTGTGCCATCTCTGTCCCCTGTACCTCCTCTGTACCCCCTCTGTGCCCCCAGTGTCCCCCTCTGTGTCACCTCTGCCCTCTGTGCCTCCAGTGTCCCCCTCTGTGTCACCTCTGCCCTCTGTGCCTCCAGTGTCCCCCTCTGTCACCTCTGCCCTCTGTACCTGCTTATACAAGTTTAACCTCCCTGGTGTTGCAATAAAATCGCCAGGGGGGCGGCGCAGCACTTTTTTAATTTTTTTTTACCTTTATCGTGTAGCTAGCCTAGCGCTAGCTACATGATGGCCACTGTGCATCGGCATCCCCCCACCCCTTCCGATCGCCTCCGGCAATCAGAGCAAACAGGAAATCCCGTTCAGAACGGGATTTCCTGTTTGGCTTCCCCTGTCGCCATGGCGACGATCGGGATGACGTCATCCACATCATAGCATCTGGGGGAGTTCCGATCTACCCCTTAGTGTAGCCTGGCGGTGATTGGCCAGGCTGCGCAAGGGGTCTGGGGGGGGGGGTGGCACAGTGGGTAGCGGCGAATGGGCGTGGAGCGGCAGCGATCGGGTACTACACGCAGCTAGCAAAGTGCTAGCTGCAGGTAACAAAAAGAGAAAAATTCTGCAAATCGGTCTATCTGGGCCTGATAAATCCTCCTCCGCAGCGGCTTACCGCCAAGGAGGTTAAAAGCCATTTTTTGTTTGAATTTTTTAAAATCTATTTTCTCAAGCTACAAGTCCAATTTGAAAACACTATTTTTTTTTTATTTTTTTTTGACTTGTTCCCATGGAAACACTGAATCCATGCTGTTCGCATCGGCGGGTTGTTTGTAAGTCGGACTACCTGTACTGTATTGCGGATTTATGCAAAGGGTCCAGTGTGCATGGACCCACGATGTGAGTGTTAGCTTTGATTTTTGTTCTATTGCTCAACGTGGCCAACTCTTTGCATGTGAGAATTATAGGAATGGAACGCAGAAAATTATACACCTAAGAAAAAAGCTCCTTTGATTACATAATGTCCCCCCCCCCCCCATGTTGCAATTTCAATTTAAAACGATACATATCGTGCAGACCTACCTCACATATCCCAAAAACATACAGATAGGTTAATTGGCTTCCCCTTATATTAGCCCTAGACTACAATACATGCAATACACACAATACTTCATAATAATGGTCTTCCTGCCAGTACAGCTGTACAGTCAGGCAGCGGTCGCTGCATTGTGTCAGTGATCAGCCGCTGGTTGCTGCGTCGTCCTTTCCTCTGAGCTCAGCGAGCGGAGGACAGTGTGTGGGCGAAGGAGGAAGTGACTTATTGCGCATCGCAGAAGAGGCCGCAGGAAAGCACCTGGGAGTCTGAAGTCGTTATCTTGTTTTTATATGTGTTTTTAACCTCTGTAATAATCACCCCTAAAACTCAGATTGGTACAAAAAAATGAAGACTGTATTCCAGCGAGGCTTCGCAGGCGTGCGCTGAGTGCGATTCCACTTCTTATTTAGAGTTGGTCCATAAGGTGCTTTACCTGATTTTCTTAGCTTTGTGTTCTATTTCAGGTCGCTTGTGGATAGCAAAATGCAAATAATGGAAATCTCACAGGAACGTTCACATTTTGCGATTGCATTGCAATTTTTTTTTGTTCTGATTGCAGTTGGGCATTATTATTATTATTATTATTATTATTATTATTATGGCAACTTGTATTGTTGGCCACCTTAAAGCGGAACCCAAACCAAACCTATTTTTTTTTTTTTTTTTTAATTCAAAATATTTAGTTGCACCACTCTGACACATACAAAGATAAATAAACACTCCTTCAAGCCTATAAGCATTTCAGTGCATGCTTTTCACCCTTCTCTTTTTATAACTAGCAAAAAATCTATTAACCCTTCACACTCTCTCATGCAAATGTTCAAACAAATGCATTCACAGATTCACTCATCCGGGCACAACTGTTATCCCTACAGCTAAGTTACAAGCCGGGGTTTTAGTTCACAGAAGAATGCATTCTTATGCTTAGTCACCTATACTGCGCTGAAGTACCCAGGTAAACATAGGTGTCCTAACTCTGGCCCTGTAACATGCATAGTGCAGACATGCAAACACATTCATTGCATCAAACCTATCAATGGATTAGGAGCACGCATCCTGACGTCCTCTCCTGGGACAGATAGTGCATCTTACCAATCGCACAAGGGAGCCAACGCAATGTATCCATGTGCACCATGCGCATACACCAGCATAAGCTGTGTGCATGCTGACAAACACTGTGAACTAAGACCCCGGATAATAGATTTTTGCTGTTTTCTAGCCACACCCCCTTCAGCACCTCCCCTTCCTTAATAACCTATTTAATGTCCTAACTAGATGCGATGTGCCTGGATATATGTGTTTTTTTTTCTTGTTACTGACCCCTGTGGCTAGGGTCTAATTCAATGCACTCCCTCCTTCCCCTGTATGGCCTGGTGCACACCAAAAACCGCTAGCAGATCCGCAAAATGCTAGCAAATTTTGAAATGCTTTTTCTTATTTTTCTGTAGCGTTTCAGCTAGCATTTTGCGGTTTTGGGAAGCGTTTTTGGTGTAGTAGATTTCATGTATTGTTACAGTAAAGCTGTTACTGAACAGCTACTGTAACAAAAAACGCCTGGCAAACCGCTCTGAAGTGCTGTTTTTCAGAGCGGTTTGCGTTTTTTCTATACCTAACATTGAGGCAGAAACGCATCCGCAATCCAAAATCTGCAGCAGCCCGGGAGTATGCGTTTCTGCAAAACTCCTCCCGCTCTGGTGTGCACCAGCCCATTGAAATACATTACCCTAGCGGATCCGCACACGCAAGCGGATCGCAAACCGCAGCAGGACCGCTCTGGTGTGCACTAGGCCTTAGTGTTTGTCAGCATGCGCACAGCTTATGCTGGTGTATGTGCATGGTGCGCATGGATACATGACGTTAGCTCCCTTGTGCGATTGGTAAGATGCACTGTTTGTCCCAGGAGAGGACGTCAGGATGTGTGCTTCTAATCCATTGATAGGTTTGATGCAATGAATGTGTTTGCATGTCTGCACTATGCATGTTACAGGGCCAGAGTTAGGACACCTATGTTTACCTGGGTACTTCTGCGCAGTATAGGCGACTAAGCATAAGAATGCATTCTTCTGTGAACTAAGACCCCGGCTTTTAACTTAGCTGTAGGGATAACAGTTGTGCCTGGATGAGTGAATCTGTGAGTGCATTTGTTTGAACATTTGCATTAGAGTGCGAAGGGTTAACAGATTTTTGCTGTTTTCTAGCCACACCCCCTTCAGCACCTCCCCTTCCTTAATAACCTATTTAATGTCCTAACTAGAGGCGATGTGCCTGGATATATGTATTCTTTTCATAACTAGGGTTATACAGGTGGCAGCCACTACTTTTGAGCTGCTTAGGAGGTTTTAGATCATGGGTGTGTTTGTCATCAGCTCCCCTCCCTCACAGGGGCGTCGTCTATGTGAAATCTCACACAAGCTGAGATCACCTCCCCTGTGACATCATCAGTAGCAGCCTGTGTTTTGTTTTTTATCTCCTCCACCAGTCTGCCGGATTCTGTCCCGGCAATATGAAAAGAAGGGAGGGGTTCCTCCAATAAATGTAAAATATTTTATATTTGTCATCATGCAGCTGAAAAAGCTATTTATCATTATAATTTAGAAAATAGATTTTATTTCTGAAATCTTGTATTTTTAGTTTGGGTCCACTTTAAGGCTTGATTCTTGTGGGGGATGAAGCTGACATGTTTGCTTTATCACCGCATCTAAGTGTCTGGCAGTCAGACCTGGCGCTAGGCTTGAGCAATTTTAGGAAAAATTTAAATTGAGCGATATCTGTCAAAAAATCATGATTTCGGTTTACTATTTCCTGCAAATCAAGCTTTGTTCCCCCTCTGTCTGTGCCCCCTCTCGCGCTCTCGCCCTGTGCCCCCTCTCGCGCTCTCGCCCTGTGCCCCCTCTCGCGCTCTCGCCCTGTGCCCCCTCTCGCGCTCTCGCCCTGTGCCCCCTCTCGCGCTCTCGCCCTGTGCCCCCTCTCGCGCTCTCGCCCTGTGCCCCCTCTCGCGCTCTCGCCCTGTGCCCCCTCTCGCGCTCTCGCCCTGTGCCCCCTCTCGCGCTCTCGCCCTGTGCCCCCTCTCGCGCTCTCGCCCTGTGCCCCCTCTCGCGCTCTCGCCCTGTGCCCCCTCTCGCGCTCTCGCCCTGTGCCCCCTCTCGCCCCCCCCCCCAGATGCAGCAGTGCTGGACATACCTTCCAGTGATGTCCATCTATCCACTTAGCAAGGAGGCCGCAATGGCCGCATAGGGGGCGATATACAGGCTCGGAACGCGAAAAATCACTCACGTTCCCATGCCTGTCGGCCGGTGACAGCGAACCCGGAAGTGTTCGCCGGCATGTCCTGGAGCATCGGAGCGGGGCTGCGAGGGCACCGATTGGCTGCAGGGGGCTGAGGGAAGCCCCAGGTGAGTAAAGCTCATTTTTTTTTTCCCCCTAGACTTAAGGATCACTTTAAGTGTAAAGCCCAGTGCACACCAAAACTGCTAGCAGATCCGCAATATGCTAGCGGTTTTGGGAGCTGATTTCAGAGCAATTCTAGGCATGTATAGAGAGGTTTTCTAAACATACCTAGCGGTTTTGGGTGCGTTTTTGTGTAGCAGATTACACATATTGTTACAGTAAAAGCTGTTACTGAACAGCTTCTGTAACAAAAATGCCTGGCAAACCGCTCTGAAGCAGCGTTTTTCAGAGCGGTTTGAGCTTTTCCTATACTTTACATTGAGGACGAAACTATTCTGCAAACCGCAAACGTGCAGCAGGAGGCGCGTTTGCGGCTTGGCAAAAACCTCAAACCGCCGGTGTGCACCATCCCATTGCAATACATTAGCCAAGCGTTTTTCCAGGCGGATGCGGACGGCGGATCACACCAAAAACCGCTCGGTGTGCACTGGGCGTAACTGCTAAAATGTGTAGGGAGGCTGGTTGGTATCTTACTATTTTGTCAGACTTACCAACTGCCATTCAGGAAATACTTTTGAAAACCCTGAGAATCTCCCATGAGGCGATGGGACTAGTCCAAAACCTGTCGGTTCTGTCAGATTTGAACTGCTTTCTTTTCCGCTATAGTGGTCCTTTGATGCTATCGCACCCCTCGGAAGCTCTGGTATCGGCACTGCAGAAATGCGACACAGTGTTGCGCTACTCCCTTGCAGCGCTTTGTATATAAATGATGGCGACTGTTCCGTGGTAAATCCCTCCAGATGTACAGGAACGGTCTTGTCTCGTGTTACTTATTACTTTTCGGGGGTGAATGTGTGACAAGGGACTTGTTGGCACTCTGTAATCAGGTGACCTCCTCTGTACGCTGTCACTGTATCTTCATCTCCCGGCGTACGGTTGCCTTATCTGCTGCCTCTGCTCGATTCATTGTCCTAAATCGTCTTTACACTCCGTCTGAGACCCGAGACTTCCACACAAGTCTGCAGTGTTAGCTGCGCGCGCTTTACTGTCCCTAAAGAATGCCTGTGCTCTGTGCGTTACGTTTGGGAAACTGATGCCCATTAATGTGTGTTATCGGTCATGGTAGCCGCAAGAACCAGATCACTTTATTTTCTGCACTACAGCCCAGCACACACATCCAATCCTGATTGGCCACATTTATCACTCCATGCAGTAGGAGGGCCAGCAGATTTTGCATGTAATGAACTGATTGTGTAGGTAAAACCTTTAATGACTATAACTGTACGAGATTTGTTTGCAAGCTTTCAAAACTTTACATTTCTTCTCCAGGCATGTTTCAGAGCTGGATCAGAACCGTACAAAATACTGTAACATACACTGGCTTTATATATCATTTTGTTGAGTCTCCTGCAATCTGATCTCATGTCTTCCCTTTTTTTTTTTTCTTTTTTTTTTTTCTATGTAAATTATCTCATCAAAGCTTAGATCTATTCACTCTAAAGGGACTCAGACGATTTTTTGATCGATTGATCGCAAATCAATTGATCAATTTGTAGTCTATTTCGATCGATTTCAATCGATCTGACATGTTGGAAAATTTAGGCTTCTCTCTTGAGATTGCTTATCATTTTGCATTGGACCTAATGGAAATCTGGTGGCGACAAACTGCCATCAGATTGATTTTCAATAGATTTCATACTGAAATCTGTTCCTAGTAAAACATGTTCCTAAACACATCAGATCAGAAAATCTGTCTGATCTATCTGCTGCTAATCTAATGAGTGTATGGCCACCTTGAAGGCTCTATACAATAAGTAGAAACATACACACGTTAAACCAATGCTAATGCCAGCACCTAACCACAGGCATACACAAACTCTCTAATTTAAATTAGCTGTTAAAGAACAGATGGTTAACAGGTGCTACAACAGGGCATAAAGCCCCATCTACATGCTACGATTCTTTGTGCGATTCGATTATGATTCTATTTACGATCTGAGTCCTCCATGCTGTGGGAAGATGTCTCGAAGTGCAGTCCTGCAGCGGTCTCTTTGTTTTTGTCCGCAGTCTGCACCGTGGCGCGATGAGTGTTGATGTGTTTCCATAGTGTCTGTTTCGTTTCCCCAATGTGCAATATCCTGTCTGGGCATTTCATGCACCTGATGGCGTAGACCACATTCAATGATGCGCATGTGTATACACCCCGGATGTTGTAGGCCTCAGATTTATCTGGTATTGGCAGGCTATCAGTGCACATCGCTCCCAACTGTCCCTTTTTTGGAGGGACATTCCCTCTTTGGGGACATTGGCCTCAATTCACTAAGATCATGCTGGAGATAAGGCAAGAGAAAACTTGCCTCCACACAGTGAGAGAGTAATATTATCTCTTCATTCCTTAAAGGGGAACTGAAGAGAGAGGTATATGGAGGCTGTCATGTTTATTTCCTTTTAGACAATACCAGTTGCCTGGCAGCCCTGCTGATCCTCTGCCTCTAATACTATTAGCCATAGCCCCTGAACAAGCATGCAGCAGATCAGGTGTTTCAGTGGTTCAGACTTATAAGTCTGATCTGACAAGACTAGCTGCATGCTTGTTTCTGGTTTTAATCAGATACTACTGCAGAGAAATAGACCAGCAGGGCTGCCAGGCAACTGGTATTGATTAAAAGGAAATAAACATGACAGCCTCCATATACCTCTCTCTTCAGTTCCCCTTTAAGTTACCTCCTCTGTAGTTGTTTTCACACGCAGTCAATTAACAGCCTGTCTAGAACTCTGGAGTTATTTTAAGGATTGGAGAGTTAACTTAAAGACAGAAGAGGTAACTTTAGATTTGCCTGAGGTAAAAATGTTTCCTGAATACTACATGCACCAGGGGTCCCCAAACGTTTTGGGTGGAGGGCCGGGTCAACATACTTCAGACTGCTGGGGGGCCGGAGTATACATGAAATGGTGTGGCTTGAGGACCACTGACACGCCTCATCACCATGGTGCTAACTCTAGAAACGTTATTGAAGACAGGTGATAAGCTTAGTGAATTGAGGCCATTGTCCCTCTGTCCCTCTTTCTCCATTTGTCCCTCTTTTATGACTCTTGTACAGATCTATGTAAATGTATGTTTTGTTTTTTTTTTTCTACTGAAAAAATGTGTTTAATATACTCTTAATGTTATTTATATCCTTTAAAGAGAACCTGAACTGAAAATTAAGTCAAAATAAACATACACGCGTCATACTTGCCCCCTGTGTAGTCTACTCATCAATCTTTCTTCTCTCATGCGTCCTGTTTGTCCGCTGTGATCAATGGAATTCTGTCCTCCATTTTGAAAATGGCCGTTATACCATAACCGCTTCCTGGTCAGCACACTGTTAAACTGTAATATCTCCCGCTTGAGCCATAGGGAAACATGGACATTACCTTGCACATTCAGTTGTAACTGACAGCTGCTGATCTATTTCAGTTTTTTTTTTCAAATTCTTTTATTGAAGTATTAATACAGTGTATAATAAGAAATGCAGTGACTTCCATCTACAAAAAATAAAAGCTCCTGGTATAAAGGTAAGCAGTTTAAAGGCAGATGCAATTCCTAGATATATAAATCCAACATGAAATCGGGTTTAACAGGCAAATAAAACTTCAAGGTCTTACTATAGTAAAGATTGCGTCAAGAACTGTGTCATCTAGGTATATACCCCTAACATAAGGAGCGGTATATGCTTCCGAATTTTCATGACAACATTGAGTATGTATAATACTTCTAAATTTTAAAGAATGAAAGAACATTAAACCGGCTGGGTCCAAGGTTTCCAGACTAATAATCCTTCCTTACGCAAAGTAGTTCGACACCTAGGGGGGTCAGTGGTGTGTGGGAGTGAGATTTAGACCAGCATTTGTGCAAATTCTTCCGAGTATCGGAATACTATCCAAAGGCGCCAGATTTTTTGAGAACTTTTCCTCTCTCCCCTGTATATTATAAACTGTGCGCTCTAGGTCATATATCGTATCTAGTTCTTTTACCAATTCGCGCAGTGTAGGGAGGTCTGTGGTACCCCATTTCCTCACTATTATAGTTTTGGTGGCATTAAGTATATGGCGCACCACTGAACCCTTGTAGGCCCTCATACTCCAATTATTTAAATTGAGTAAGTAGGTTTGGGGATTGAAGTCCAGAGGTCTATTGGTCATTTCCTTTATCAATTTTTCCACTGTATTCCATAATTGTGTCAAGGCTGGACAACTCCATAAAATATGGAGTAAGGAGCCAGTGTGAGCTGTACATCTCCAACAGGAGGAATCTTTCAGGGAATATTCTGGCCAGTTTGACTGGGGTGTAGTACCATCTCGCTAATATTTTGTAATTAAGTTCCTGAATTCGCGACGTGGTAGATGTTTTATGGGCGTATATGCACATTTTAGACCTCTGGGCTTCAGTGAATGTGGTGTTTAGTTCTTTTTCCCACACACCAAAATATGGTAGATTGTCCATATCTTGGGTTACGAGCATGGAGTAGATAAGTGACAGGGTTTTCTCCATGGGCTCAGTGGCTTGACATATCTGCTCAAACTCCGATAAATTACGCATATCTGAAGGGCGAACACCCAGTGAGTATAGAAGATGTCTACATTGCAGATATCCCCACCAATCAAGTCTGGGTTCTCCAACGTTAACTCTCAGAGCGGCTAAGGAGTGCCATTCTCTTGCTGTACAAAAGTCTTTTGCCCTCAGTGGTGTATTAAGCTTCCAATTCCGAAGAGGGGCATTTAAACATCCCATTGTAAATTCAGGATTGCCCAATATTGGAATTAATGGGGATGGCCATGGAGAAAAATTGGACAGTGTCCGTATTTTGGAAAACACCTTCAGGGTATTGCCTACCAACTCTGAGGTTGACCAGTGAGTTTTTGGGGCCCGAGATGACCAGGGCAGATTCGTCAAGGGGAACTGGGCAAGAGACTGCTCCACCCCAACCCATTGTTTGATATGGCTATGCCTATGCCAGTCGAGCAACCTGGTCAGAACTGCGGCTTGATAGTACCTTTGAACATCAGGGACAGCCAATCCTCCTGCAAGTTTGGGTCTGAATAGGACATTTCTATTTATCCTGGGTGGCTTCCCCTTCCAGATGTAGCTATTAAATGTCCTCTGTACCTTTCTCAAAAATGCTGTGGGTATAGAAATAGGGAGGGTTTGAAATAAATATAGTAGCCTAGGCATTACGTTCATTTTTATGATCGCTATCCTACCCATCCAGGTGAATTGTGGTCGATCCCACTTTTTCAGATCAGCAGTGAGAGCATCTAACAAGGGTGGGAAATTTTTGTTGAATTAGTCTGCTAGTCTCGGGGTGATTTTAGTGCCCAGGTACGTGATCTGATCTTTATTCCATTTAAAGGGGAAGGACATGTTCAGGGAGGTCTGAATGTCATTTGGTAAGGAAATATTAAGCGCCTCACATTTATCCAGGTTAATTTTAAAGAGTGAAAGATTACTGAAGGCATTGAATTCTGACAACAGATTGGGTAGTGTAATCACTGGATTGGAGATATAGAATAACAGATCATCTGCATAGGCAGCAATTTTGTGATTTTGACCCTTAATGGAGAAACCAGAGATGTCTCTGTTTTTACGAATTTTGCACAGAAAAGGCTCCAGGGCCAGGGCGAATATGAGCGGTGAAAAGGGGCATCCTTGCCTCGTTCCGTTTGAAATTTGTAGGGCCTCTGATAAAATCCCATTGACCCTTACCTGTGCAGTAGGGCGAGAATAAACTCCATTTATCATTTTTCCGCCAAGACCAATGTGACCCAATACTTCAAACATCCATGTCCAGTCGACCCGGTCAAACGCTTTTTCAGCGTCGGTTGATAATAGCATCAGTGGGGTGTTGCCCGACCGGGCCGACTGGACAATATCAACGTTTTTATAGTATTTCTTCCCTCTCGTTTTGGGATGAATCCCACCTGGTCCCAGTGCACTAGGTGGCCCATCCACTCCGCCAGTCTGTTGGCAAGGATTTTTGAGAAGATTTTTAAATCTAGGTTTAGCAGAGAGATGGGCCTGTAACTTGCACAAGCTGCTGGGTCTTTTCCCTGTTTGTGTATCACTGATATGTGAGATTCAAGCGTCTGAGTCGGGAAGGACTCACTCTTATCCGGGTCTAATATGTTGTTGAAGGCGGTGCACATATGGGGAATCAGAAGATGACTAAACCTCTTATAATATTCAATTGGTAGGCCGTCTGGCCCTGGAGCCTTGCCCGCTTTAATTTGAGTGATTACCTGTGCAATTTCTAGTGGGGAAATATCTTCTTCCAAAGCTTGTACCATCTCAGGTTGTAACTGAGGCATACCAGCCTCTTTTATATAGTCTCTCATAGCCTTTCCAAGAGTCACCTTACGGTTGTCTGCCTGATCTGGTAACAGGTTATATAGTTTATGATAAAACATTTTGAAGGTATTGGCAATGGATTCACTACGTATATGTTTTTGGTTGTGTGGGTCTACGACTTGGGGAATATAATTCCGTTGTTGCTGCTGTTTTAAGGCCCGGGCCAATAACTTCCCTGGCTTGTTCCCTGACATATAAAAAGCAGATTTACATCGGAAGGCTGCCTTTAGCGTTTTATCTCTCATTATAGTTCTTATCCCCTCCCTAGCCTTCTGCAGTTGTTCCAATGTCTGTGGGTCCCCAGAGCGCTTATGGCTTCGTTCCAATTCTTGGACTTCAATAGTTCAGTGAGATCTTTCTCTTTTTCTCGCTTTAATCTCGAGCCCAATTGAATTAGGAATCCCCTCAGAACACATTTGTGTGCCTCCCACACTGTGGTAGCTGGCGTCTCTTCCGTAACATTCAGCTGGAAATATGATTCAATTTCTGCCTCTATTTTACGTGCAGTATCCTTGTCAGAGAGCATTGAGGAATTAAGTCTCCAGCTGAACGGCATGTTTTATGTGCGCAGTTGAGATCCAGTACCACTGGGGCGTGGTCAGAGTAAGAGATTATACCAATGTCTGCCTTGAGAGTTTCTGATAGGAGGTTATGCGATATCAGGATAACATCTATTCTGGAGTAAGAATTGTGTACCCCAGAATAGAATGTGTAATCTTTGGTAGTTGGGTTGAGCAATCTCCAAACATCTACTAGCTGCCTTTCATGAAATGCCTTCTTAATCTTATTTATTTTGGAGAAGGACAGATATGATTTGTTCTGGGAATAATCCAGTTCAGGATTTAGCGTGACATTAAGGTCTCCCCCGATTATAACACTACCCTCAGCAAATGTGTCTAACGTGTCTAGGAAGTGCATTAAGAAGGGCGTTTGTTCAAGATTTGGGGCATAAATAGAGCATATTGTATATTTGCGCCCCAATATGAGACCTTTGATCATAACGAATCTGCCCCGGCCATCTTTCAGCACCTCTACATTTTCTAATGGTAAATTGTTGCTCAACAGGATCGCCACTCCTTTTTGTTTTTGAGTCTGGTGAATTGCTCGTGTAAATATGTGGGAAACGTTTATTAGTTAAACGTGGTGTCTTCACCTCTGAAATGTGTCTCCTGTAACAGAATTATCGTGGCCCTCTGTTTCCACACATCACTTAATAGGGCAGTCCTCTTTTCTGGTAGATTTAACCCCCTGGTGTTTATAGATAGAACCTTTATTTGTGCCATCTGATAAACCATTCAGTGGCACCTGTAACTGGAATACACTTGGACCCATAGTATAACTTTAACTCAAATTTTTGAACAAAAGTAAAAACAATGAACATGGTGTGTAAAATTTTACAAAACTTAGGTTGTAGCATAGTACTGTAAAGTGATAGAACATAAGCATTCATAGTCACAAGGACTGACCTATGTGGGAAAGAAGGAACCATTAAGGGCAAAACTCCCCTCCGAACCCTCCCTCCCCGCTCCATTAGTGTTATAAGGTTTTCATGTTCTCACCCTAACCCGGTATCCCCATCTTTTGAGTTTGCGTGGCGGTATGTTAAAGAGAGCATGAGTCTAGGGCCTTTAATCCCTCCCCCCTGATCTCACCCCTTCCCTACAGCCCATCATTTCCAGTAGTGTTCCCCTTAATGGGTTTTCCCCTTGATTGTTATCCCCTGGCGACCCATTCCTGTGCATAATGCCCCAATCCCATTGGGGTTTGCATGATATAACCTACAATGCATGTCAAGTCCTCTGCACGCTTCGGCTCATCCAAGGACAGGGGGGCGCCGGTTCCAAGTCACCAGTTGTATATTGCAGTGGAATCAATCTGGGAATTATGGCTGGGATCGGTTATAATATATCAAGCCCTTAATTGAAGAGCTTTCTGTCGCCCAACAGACAAACTAGGTATTGTAAGATTGTGAATATAGGCATAGGGAGATTACATTATAAACTCATCTTCCCGTGCCCCCATATACTCCAGACAATCAAAGCGTGCAGCGGAAGATCATTTTGTTAGCCCTATTTATATATGTATGTTCTAGTTGCATATAGACAATAGGTAGGTATAAGCTTGACAAGTAGCTAAGTTCAGCAAACTAAGAACCATTAAATTCTACCATACAAGCTAGTAGTCAAGTGTGATCAATTCAAAACAGGCACCGGTTCACAAGCTGCGCTGTGTAATAGCTGTTTGTGGCTGTTTCTGTTGTGAATACGGAGCCTGTTCGTGCTCCGCCACTTATACTGTAATAGCTACCCAGGGGCACAGTGCCATTATATGATTCCTATTGATCCTCTGCAGACCTGGGGGCATCCAGATTAGAGCTGAGGAGAGGCAGGTAATCCCTAGCCCACCCAACCTATGCTGGAGCCCTGTGTATCAGTAGGCGCGCTAAATCGTGCAGAATTTGAGCTCTAGTGCTAGCATTAATGTCTCTTTGTCGTTTTTAAATGTTCAGACGGGTAAGAGTTCTTGCGTGCGTAGATAAGCCATCTGCCCGTGCATTACACCATGCCAGGTCGGGTCACCCAGGTTCAGGCCTGTGCTGGCGCCTCTGCAAAATGTGGCTAAGGGACTGAATGTTATTCGTGTAAGTATGGGGGGGTATAAAGCCGGCAAATCTAAACCAGTATAATAAAGATAGACTTATCTGGTATCCGATGGGGATATGGGTGATCTAGAATATTTCTTACATTTCCTCGCGCGATTTTCTCCGGTTCTGCTTCTGTTTTTTCGGCCGTTGCGGAAGGCCTATAGCCAGCTGCTCGGGGATCCATTCCGGCACTTCTACTTCAGGGAGGTCTAGAGTCTGGAACAGGTCTGGCAATTCAGCTGGGCTTTTCAGGGTGAAGGACTTGTCTCCCTTTGTAATGATTACCTGGAAAGGGAATCCCCAGCGGTAGGTGGCCTCATTTTCATGCAGAAGTTTCAGAAGTGGCTGTAGGGCCCTGCGCTGGGCAAGAGTGCTTGGTGCCAGGTCTTGGAAGAAGGTAAGTGGATGCCCTTCGTGGTGTATTTCTACTCTATTTCTCGCTGCCTTCATTATACATTCTTTTACCCCGAAATAGTGTAGCCTGCAAATGACGTCTCGCGGCGGATCGCCCTCCTTCGGCATAGCTTTGAGGGAGCGGTGGATTCTGTCGATCTCCATTGCCTCCTCTGCTCTGTTTCCCAGGAGACCATTGAAGATGGCGGTAACGGTATTAAGTAGTTGTTGTGAGGTCACAGATTCAGGCAGACCCCGCAGGCGTATGTTATTGCGTCTGCTCCGGTTCTGCATATCTTCTAGTCCCACTCTCAGGTGTGTGTTCAGTGTTTGTTGCTGAGAGTGTGCTGCCTGTAGTTTCGCCAGGTCTGCTTTTACAAGCGCCATGTCTGCCTCCAGAGCCACCAACCTGGTGTCATGTGTTGTTACCTCCGCTCTGAGTATCTGCAGGTCTGCTCTCGTGGCGGCTGTGATTCTTTCGGCGAGATCCGTTAGATCGCTTTTTGTAGGTAAGCTATGCAGATAGTCCCGGATTTCATTCAGTGAGCGAGCCGTGGCTTCTTGCTGCGTAGTATCAGAGGCCTTCTCGCTTGTGGCAGCCGTAGCAGCAGCGTCGGCCATCTTTGACTGAGTCTTCTCCGTGGACCTGAGGTACTTGGTGACGGATTGCTGTACCGTAGAATCTTTTTTTGAGTCTCCTGTTTGTGTTTTTCTCCTCTTAGAAGCAGTAGCCATACTCTGGTATAGTTTCGCCGAGGTAGTCTAATGTTTTCTAGGGTGTAAAGCGTTGTAGAGCGGGGAGCTCAGCTTCAGCACGTCTTTACCCGCTCATGGCTGACTCCGCCCCCCCGATCTATTTCAGTTCTGACAAATTGTCAGAACTGAAAGGGATCCCTGTAAGAAGAAAATGGTGAGCTTCTGAGAGGATCTGACCGTGAGGTTAGTATGTCATATATTTATTTGCATCTACGTCGTGTTTATTTTCAATAATTTTACTCAGTACAGGTTCCCTTTAAATTGATAGATTTCTTATTTTCAAATGTTAATATGAAGGAAAATGAACCAGGATAGAAAGGACCAGTGTGGTTTGAATTATAAAAACTCACATTTTTCTAATGAAATCTTTATGGCATGTGATTAGGGGTGTGGCCTATATGTCACTCTTTCGGATCTCAAAATGTTGGGAGGTATGTCAGTGCATAAAATGTGGCCGCAGGTCCTGCAACTCTTTACCCCACGCGGAAATGTGCCATTTTTCTTCTGGCGGCAGTAAGGCGCTCCTGACCAGATGTTTTCTCAGGTTTGCTGGCTGTCTGTAGGCAAGAAGTGGCGGTTGAGGGAAGATTTCTTTGAGCCAGTTGTCCTTGTGAAGTAGAGGTTGTAGTTCTCTGGCTACTTTTCTCAGCATACCCAGTTGTGGGTTGTATGCAGAGCCGGGACAAGGTCCTCCAGCACCCAAGGCTGAGACACCAAAGTGTGCCCCTCCATCCCTGCCTCCCCAGCCGTCACACACTGATTGCTATTAGACTAAGAGGGCCACAGGGCCCACAACCTCCCCAACACCTTACTATCTAGTTATCTGGCTTGCAGTCACTGTCATGTATCCTCTTTTCTTATTTCTTTCTGCTTCAAACACAATTAGGAATGACCGCTGAATGAATTGTGCGCCCCCTCCTACACTGCGTCCTGAGGCTGGAGCCTCTCCAGCCTATGCCTCGGCCCGGCCCTGGTTGTATGTTATCACTAAGGGCTCTGTCTGGCTTCTGTTTTCCTCTGTACTGCAGAAGTTCTGCCCTGGGTATGCGAGTGGCTCTCCTGATTTGGTCTGCTATAGTCTGTGGTCTGTAGCCTCTGTTTAAAAAGAGGTTGAGGAGCCGGTCCCTTTCCCCTGTGTTTGAGCAAATGCGATCGCTGGAAAAAATTAATACAGAATATATAAATATACTGTGTGTATATATAATTATATTATACATTTTTTTTTTTCTCCTGTAAAGAAACTGATTGCTCTAGTGTGACATTTCATAGGATTACATTTGTCGAAGTGTTTTGAAAAACTCTATTTCGGTGAGAATCCTCCTCCTAAACGCTGTAAGATGCATCTGGAGACATTGCGTGGAAAGTCCGAAATACTAAGTGTGTGATCGTTCAGCGCTGTCATGAAAATCGTCTGCAAGCGTTCTGCACCTTTCCAGGCAGTTTATAACCTGTCCGTGTAACCGATGACTCGCCACACGGGCGCTGGTTAGACAGTGCAGTAATTGTGTGCTGTATCTCTTTCCTTGTCTGTGTATTCTGGCCGGCTGCGGTATTAGCGAGGTTGCTGGCATACAGCGCTATCTGCAAGGCTTTGTCACTTAGGTTGGCTCTGACTTGTGTGTTTGCAAATTAATTCCATATGGTTTGCATTGCAAACAGGCGGCAGCACATCCAGGCAGGCGTTTCTGCGTACGGAAGGAAGCTGCTGGGATTATCACAGCAAAATGTCACAAGACCTGTCGCCATCCTCCTCACAGCTGCTCTGATAATATACTATACAGTGTAATCAGGAGCGGCTCCTCTCCCTGTTGGGAAGCAGTGGGATTGGGAGCGGCTCCTCTCCCTGTTGGGAAGCAGTGGGATTGGGAGCAGCTCCTCTCCCTGTTGGGAAGCAGTGGGATCGGGAGCGGCACCTCTCCCTGTTGGGAAGTAGTGGGAAGGGCCCCTCTCCCTGTTCGGAAGCAGTGGGAAGGGCCCCTCTCCCTTTTGGGAAGCAGTGGGATCTGGAGCGGCACCTCTCCCTGTTGTGAAGCAGTGGGAAGGGCCCCTCTCCCTGTTGGGAAGCAGTGGGATCGGGAGCAGCACCTCTCCCTGTTGGGAAGCAGTGGGAGGGGCCCCTCTCCCTGTTGGGAAGCAGTGGGATCAGGAGCGGCTCCTCTCCCTGTTGGGAAGCAGTGGGAGCGGCTCCTCTCCCTGTTGGGAAGCAGCGGGATCGGGAGCGGCTCCTCTCCCTATTGGGAAGCAGCGGGATCGGGAGCGGCTCCTCTCCCTGTTGGGAAGCAGTGGGATCGGGAGCGGCTCCTCTCCCTGTTGGGAAGCAGCGGGATCGGGAGCGGCTCCTCTCCCTATTGGGAAGCAGCGGGATCAGGTGCAGCTCCTCTCCCTGTTGGGAAGCAGTGGGATCAGGAGCGGCTCCTCTCCCTGTTGGGAAGCAGTGGGATTGGGAGCGGCTCCTCTCCCTGTTGGGAAGCAGTGGGAGCGGGAGCGGCTCCTCTCCCTGTTGGGAAGCAGTGGGAGCGGCTCCTCTCCCTGTTGGGAAGCAGTGGGAGCGGCTCCTCTCCCTGTTGGGAAGCAGTGGGAGCGGCTCCTCTCCCTGTTGGGAAGCAGTGGGAGCGGCTCCTCTCCCTGTTGGGAAGCAGTGGGAGCGGCTCCTCTCCCTGTTGGGAAGCAGTGGGAGCGGCTCCTCTCCCTGTTGGGAAGCAGTGGGAGCGGCTCCTCTCCCTGTTGGGAAGCAGTGGGAGCGGCTCATCTCCCTGTTGGGAAGCAGTGGGAGCGGCTCCTCTCCCTGTTGGGAAGCAGTGGGAGCGGCTCCTCTCCCTTTTGGGAAGCAGTGGGATCTGGAGCGGCACCTCTCCCTGTTGTGAAGCAGTGGGAGGGGCCCCTCTCCCTGTTGGGAAGCAGTGGGATCGGGAGCAGCACCTCTCCCTGTTGGGAAGCAGTGGGAGGGGCCCCTCTCCCTGTTGGGAAGCAGTGGGATCAGGAGCGGCTCCTCTCCCTGTTGGGAAGCAGTGGGAGCGGCTCCTCTCCCTGTTGGGAAGCAGTGGGAGCGGCTCCTCTCCCTGTTGGGAAGCAGTGGGAGCGGCTCCTCTCCCTGTTGGGAAGCAGTGGGAGCGGCTCCTCTCCCTGTTGGGAAGCAGTGGGAGCGGCTCCTCTCCCTGTTGGGAAGCAGTGGGAGCGGCTCCTCTCCCTGTTGGGAAGCAGTGGGAGCGGCTCCTCTCCCTGTTGGGAAGCAGTGGGAAGGGCCCCTCTCCCTTTTGGGAAGCAGTGGGATCTGGAGCGGCACCTCTCCCTGTTGTGAAGCAGTGGGAGGGGCCCCTCTCCCTGTTGGGAAGCAGTGGGAGGGGCCCCTCTCCCTGTTGGGAAGCAGTGGGATCAGGAGCGGCTCCTCTCCCTGTTGGGAAGCAGTGGGAGCGGCTCCTCTCCCTGTTGGGAAGCAGCGGGATCGGGAGCGGCTCCTCTCCCTGTTGGGAAGCAGTGGGATCTGGAGCGGCTCCTCTCCCTGTTGGGAAGCAGTGGGAGCGGGAGCGGCTCCTCTCCCTGTTGGGAAGCAGTGGGAGCGGCTCCTCTCCCTGTTGGGAAGCAGTGGGAGCGGCTCCTCTCCCTGTTGGGAAGCAGTGGGAGCGGCTCCTCTCCCTGTTGGGAAGCAGTGGGAGCGGCTCATCTCCCTGTTGGGAAGCAGTGGGAGCGGCTCCTCTCCCTGTTGGGAAGCAGTGGGATTGGGAGCGGCTCCTCTCCCTGTTGGGAAGCAGTGGGATCGGGATCAGCTCCTCTCCCTGTTGGGAAGCAGTGGGATCAGGAGCGGCTCCTCTCCCTGTTGGGAAGCAGTGGGATCGGCTCCTCTCCCTGTTGGGAAGCAGTGGGATCGGCTCCTCTCCCTGTTGGGAAGCAGTGGGATCGGCTCCTCTCCCTGTTGGGAAGCAGTGGGAGCGGCTCATCTCCCTGTTGGGAAGCAGTGGGATCGGCTCCTCTCCCTGTTGGGAAGCAGTGGGAGCAGCTCCTCTCCCTGTTGGGAAGCAGTGGGATCAGGAGCGGCTCCTCTCCCTGTTGGGAAGCAGTGGGATCGGCTCCTCTCCCTGTTGGGAAGCAGTGGGATCGGCTCCTCTCCCTGTTGGGAAGCAGTGGGATCGGCTCCTCTCCCTGTTGGGAAGCAGTGGGATCGGCTCCTCTCCCTGTTGGGAAGCAGTGGGATCGGCTCCTCTCCCTGTTGGGAAGCAGTGGGATCGGCTCCTCTCCCTGTTGGGAAGCAGTGGGAGCAGCTCCTCTCCCTGTTGGGAAGCAGTGGGATCAGGAGCGGCTCCTCTACCTGTTGGGAAGCAGTGGGATCAGGAGCGGCTCCTCTCCCTGTTGGGAAGCAGTGGGATCAGGAGCGGCTCCTCTACCTGTTGGGAAGCAGTGGGATCAGGAGCAGAAGATGTCAGTGCTATATAAATACATAATAGTAATAATAATAATAATATGGGGGAGCTCACAATATACCTGTAATCGTACCATTGTCATAGTGTAAGCTCCCCTGAGGGCAGTCAGTGACATGACTGTATGTTTGCCTCTTGCCATGTTGGTAGGTAGAGCAGTGATGACTTTGTGCTGTTTATTGCCCTGCGGTGATCCGGTGGTGGTTGCCGGGCAGCAGACGTGCAGTAGAAGCAGTTGCCTGGAGTCGGAGCTGTGAAGTTGTTGTGATGTGTTTGAAGAATGACAGATTAGTCAAATAACATTAGCTATGCTGGAAGATAAACAGAGGACGGTGTGAGTCAGGTGCAGAGAATGGTTGTGTAACCTCCGTGGATTCTATTGCCTGTATGTCGTCGCTAACTTGCCGCGCTGTCTGTTGTCGATCACTAATGTGTGTGACGTTTCTGAGCAGTACATCTTGTTTTATGGCCGCTTCATGTTTCTCTGCGTATAAATGCTGTAAATTGCGGCTTGCTTCAGATTTATAGACTTGAACATAATCGCTCTCAGGTGAGGAGTAGCTTTTTACTGATAATTGCATACTTGCCATTTTATTTTTACACCATTCCCAAGTTTGAGGTTTGGTTTTGTTCTTTCACACATGTAGTGTCTAACTTTCTCCTGCACAATAAGACCATTTCTGCTCTTGATAAACTTTATTCCTCCTGATACAAGATATAGGCCCTGTTAACAGTGGTCGTTTGCGTTGCATAATTCTGCCAGTCAGCCCATATAATTCTATGGGCCTGTTCACAGTACTGCGCTGTAACTGATTGCGTTTAACTCTCTGCATGCAGGTTTTGTATTAGTCTATGTCCAGTCTCCATTGCAGTTCAGTCATTTTTAAAGTGTGCGTTGTGTAACTGACCAATGTGAGCCCAGCTTGAACATAGCTCTGTGCTTGGCTGTAGCTGGAGTCGGGTATACTGGGTACCAAGCATAGATTGACACAGAAGAGGCTTGATCCCTTTTACCTCTCGGACAAAATGTGCGGATTGTAGGTTAGAGGAACTCCTTAGTCTATTTATTTATTTATTTTTTTTACAAAGGCTATGGATTTGGGTCAAAAATCATCAGACTCAGACTCGGTTTATGAAAACCTCTGACTCCAGGTACCCAAAATTACTCTGACTCCACAGCCCTGAAAGGAACTGTAGTGGAAAAAGTAATAAAATTGCTTATTTAAAAAAAACAAAAAAAAAACTATAGCTTAAAGGTGCGTACACACGCACAACCAACGGCAACAACTGGTCCTCCAGACCCTCCTGTTGGGCGGTCTTTTAGCCGACAGTAGTGCGTGTGTACGCACTGGCGGTGGACTGATAAGGCTGTTTGTGAACGATTCGATCCCATGGGCAGTTGAACTGTGTGGGCAGTTGCCAGGCAGCAGTCGGCAGTTGCCAGCAGGGCTGTGGAGTTGGAGCAGTTTTGAGTACCTGGAGTTGGAGTCTGATTCGGTGGTTTTATAAACTGAGGAGTCTGAGTTGGATGATTTTTGTACTGACTCCACAGCCCTGGTTGCCAGGCAGCAGTAGGCAGTTGCCAGAGTTTGAGGCATTTTACATCTTACTGCTGCCTGGTAACTGCCCACTGAGCCACAGTTCAACTGCCCGGGGAAATGATCCGTTATTTTTACCCCAGATTTCGTGACAAATCCATTATAATCGGACTCTCTACAGTAAACGCAGGAGATGGTCGTTACATAGCAGGTCCTCCACAACCTGCGTCTGGCCTGCGATCGAACAGGCGTGTGATTTTGATAAACGTCCCCCTGTGTGTAGCTGCCTCGCAAAGTCGGCCTCTATAATGGGCCTGTGCAGAAAATCCTCTTCATCGCCCTCAGCCAGAACTCTCCACATATAGAAGAATCTAATATAATCTTATCTGAAGGGCTGCCTTCTCTGTATGCTGCTATTTAAGTGCCTTGTCCTATTGCTTTCATATTATAGATGAAATTGTAGCAGGATTATCCCTCTCATATCTTATTGCCTCCAGTCCTCATTCTGGATTTGGAGATTTTTTTTTTTATGCTTAAAGAGGAACTCCAGTGAAAATAATGTAACAAAAAGTGCTTCATTTTTAAATAATTATGTATAAATGATTTAGTCAGTGTTTGCCCATTGTAAAATCTTTCCTCTCCCTGATTTACATTCTGACATTTATCACATGGGGACATTTTTACTGCTGGCAAGTGATGTAGTTGCTGCTTGCTTTTTTTTTTTGGCAGTTGGAAACAGCTGTGAAACAGCCATTTCCCACAATGCAACGACGTTCACAGACAGGAAACTGCCAGGACCATGGTCCTCAGTTTCCTGTGGGAGGGGTTTCATCACAATATCAGCCATACAGCACCCCCTGATGGTCTGTTTGTGAAAAGGAATAGATTCCTCATGTAAAAGGGGTATCAGCTACTGATTGGGATGAGGTTCAGTTCTTGGTCAGAGTTTCTGAACCCAAGGGGGAAATTAAAGCGCTCTATCCTCCTTCTTCTAGAAATTACTTTAGGCAACTCATGTGTTTTTGTTTTGTGTATAAATATTTACAAAATAGATTTTAATGTTTCGTCTCTGCTCAGTTGTAGTGTCTGGAGTCCCAGAGCCAAAATACATGAACGATATTGACCTGATCTATCCCTTGCAGTTAGTAGCCCAGTTATCTGCTTAGGAAAGTGTTTTTTAGCTGTAATTGATCAGTGAGGGACGCTATAGCCCAACTGGGTCATGACTGGAGAAAAACCTGTTGCATGGCTGGGTATTATCTCTTTCAGGCAAGGAAAAAGTAAAGGGCGCAGCATAGGTGTCTGTGTTCTTGCCACTGTATGTCTGTCTTGACACGTCACAAGTCATCTCGGTTACACTTTACCCACTATCCGATCACTGTTTTATAATGGCCTGTTGGTCCCTCTTAACGGACCACAGTGTGTTGTGGTGTTTGGTTTTGTTTTACTGCAGAGCCGTGATTGGCGAAAGGGAAGACTTCCCTGAACCAATCAAAGTGCCCGTAAGCAAAACATCATGGCTTCAACGAGAGGCCAATGATCCTTGTCGTAAGAACTCAGAGACTGATTAGGAGAATGTCTAGTGTTTTTTTCCCCTCTTGCACAGGACAGAAGGAAGACATTGAGAAGTACACCCTGTATGTATTTAGAGTTTAGCCAGTCTAATCTCCCCCCCCCCCCCTCATCTGTGACTAATCACAAGTTGTAATTTGATCTATCCCATGTGTCAGCTGACTGCCATGGCAGATGAGCTCATTTCAAAAGCGCAGGATGTTAACCCTATGTCTGCTTCCATGAAAGCAGGAAGTAAAAACAGGGCAGATGTATTGCAGGATTTGTATCAGCTGTAGCAAAGAAATGTTTTTCTATAAAGGTTATTATGCTGTCTATCTTTTTAGAGCAGAGAGGAAGTTCAGAGTTCAGGTCCGCTTTAATAGATGCATATGGCAGCCCCCAAATCCCCTCTCACTTCAGTCTTTTTTTGTTTTGTTACTTTTATGTATGTCCTTTTAAAGGGAACCTAAACGGAGAAGGAGATGGATTTTTCCTTGTAAAATACCAGTTGCCTGACTCTCCTGCTGATCCTCTGCCTCTAATACTTACAGCCACAGCCCCTGAACAAGCATGCAGCAGATCAGGTGCTCTGACTGAAGTCACACTGGATTAGCTGCATGCTTGTTTCAGGGGTGTGATTCAGCCACTACTGCAGCCACAGAGATCAGCAGGACTGCCAGGCAACTGGTATGGTTTAAAATGAAACCTCCATATCCCTCTCAGTTAAGGTTGCCTTACAAAAGTGTGTGTGTGTGTGTGTGTGTGTGTGTGTGTGTGTGTGTGTGTGTGTGTGTGTGTGTGTGTGTAACCCCTGCTACGTATGTGTGACTGTCTCTCAGCGATGACCTTGATATTTCTGGAGTTGCTGCTGCAGATTCTGCTATACGTAGTTTGAACCTCCTGCTGACCGGTTTTCTTGCTGACGGTGTGAATGTGATCAGCGCTGCGTGTATTTAGTCATTTGCTGTGCGTAGCGGACAGATGCTGGAGTTCCAGGTAGATGGATAATTATTCATTAGATTTCTGATCCATAATGGAGGAGGGGAGAAGTTCAGTGCTGACACGTCTAACAAAAGTTTTCTTCTTTCTTTTTTGCTCTTTCTTCCCACTTAAGCGTCACCTTGAGTCCCTGAAGGATGCGATGGACTTTGAAGCTGCGGAAAGCGATTGCCGGAGCGACATAATGCACAGGAAAGATCTGAATCTGCAGGTACGGCTACACTGCGCAATGCTCGCTGCTATTAGATTCCTCAGCGCTAAAAAGACAGAATGCTACTTGCCAGGACTATGGGAATTTCTTTTAATTATAGTAACAAACTTATCTCAGCGTGCAAATGACAAAGCTTCCTATTTTGGATAAGATAAGGACACTCTGACCAGAAAGTACTTGAATTCCCCCCCCCCCCCCCCTCCCCTCCCTTTGAAGGGCTTAGATGGTGATGTAGGCCTGTTGACTAGTTGATTGTTGTGGGTGGGACAGTAAACTGTGGCAGTAGGGAGGGGAAATTAATACTGAGCTGGGTTGAAAGGGGGGGGGGGGGAAAGGGGCAGTAGTAATGGCCTTTTTGGTATCCCAGAGAAACCGTAAAGATGGAGACCAGCAGATAGGGTTTTTATTTTTCTCTCTCCTGATGTCTCTGCTATGGTTTACACTAGAAAAAATGAATGATTACATGGCCAGGCAACTGGCATGTTAATTTCCTAATTCATGTTAAGCAATACCAGTTGCCTGCCTGTCCAGCTGATCCTTTGCCTCTAATACTTTCAGACCTAGCCCCTGAACCAGCATGCAGCAGATCAGGCGTTTGATATTGTCAGATCTGACAAGATTAGCTGCATGCTTGTTTCTGGTGTGATTCAGACACTACTGCAGCCAAATATGCCAGGCAACTGTATTGTTTAAACGGAAATTAATATGGCAACCCCTGATACATGTCCTATGTGTTTAAATCAGGCGTTTCTGACATTATTCTCAGATCTGACAAATTGGCTGCAATCCTGGTGTGATTCAGACTCTACTGCAACCAAATAGATCAGCAGGGCTGCCAGGCAACTAGAATTGTTTAACAGGAAATAAAATATGACAAACTCCATATCCAATTAATTTTAATTGGATTATGGTCACGTACAATTACAAGTGTTAAGTTTTTAGAGTTGTGCCTGAGGTTTAGAAATAATGGATAGCAATCGCGGTCAGCACATCACGCTATACAGGTCCTCTTTAGCGATAATGACGGTGGGCATGATGGACAGTTTCTGGCCTGCAGCACTTCCAGAATACACAGAACTCTCGGCCTTCCTGCGGAGTGTTGGCAGCCCTGAACATGACTGTATATTTTATGTTTTGCTTGAAGGAGGAAGAAATAGACTCCGACTCATCCGATGATGGCCAGACCAGACAAAAAGCTGAGCGGCGCAGAGCTAAGAAGAAGGTAAGGCATAGGAAATGTCATAAGAACGTTCTAGGATGCGAGAGAAGTGAGACTTCTGTAGAGTTGTGTACCAGCTTGTGATTAATGAGCTGTGGTTATTTAAGACTGCTAGAAAATGGTGGGATCTCCTAGTGAGGGAGCTGCTGGTGTTACTCTCTTCAGTCTGTTCATACAAGTTATTTCTATAGGTTTATATTTAAAGGACCACTATTGTAAAATGTAAAATCATACAAATAAGTACATTTCTTCCAGAGTAAAACGAGCCATAAAATACTTTCCTCCTCGGTTGCTGTCACTTGCAGTGGGTAGTAGAAATCTGACAGAAGCGACAGGTTTTGGGCTAGTCCATATCTTCATGGGGGATTCTCAGCATGGCCTTTATTCTTTACTAGTTAACGTAAGCCCGTTTAGAAATGGACTTTAGGTCTCTTCACGCCGCCAGTCTCTGCGTGCGCACGTCTGTCCGCGGCCTTCCCCCCCCCTCGGCCGTCCCGCCCACCCTGCGTCCTGTCCCAACGGCTGTCAGTGCTTGACATGCACAGTAGCGCAAAGCACAGACACTTGCATTTTATTGTATAGGATGATAGACACTCCCTGAAAAGGATTTATACAAAGATGCTGACCAGCCTGACTGCTCAGTTTTTTTGGCAGCTAGACAGAGCACCTGCCATTCACTAACTGCTTTTGAAACTAAAGAAAACCCTTAGGCCCCGTGCACACTGCAAATCCGATTAGCGATTCTGATTTTTCCTGGATGCTATCAAAAGAAAAATGCATAAAAAAGAGCATGCAGTACCAATTCAAAAATCGGAATCGCATGTGAAAATCGATTAAAAATCGGAATGGCATGTAGTGTGCAAGAGGTCTTGAGTACCTGAACTGAAAATAAGTCACTATAACCATACACAGGTCATACTTGTCTCCTATGTAGTCTACTATTCAATCTTTCTCCTCTCCTGCGTCCCCATTGCCCACTCTGATCAATGGATTTTCCGTCCTCCATTTTGAAAATGGCCATTACCACATAACAGCTTCCTGGTCAGCACACTGTTAAACTGTAATATCATCCACTTGAGCTATAGGGAAACATGGACATTACCTTGCACATTCAGTTGTAACTGGCAGCTGCTGATATATATCTGACAGCAACTGGTATCTTTCAGTTCTGACAAAATGTCAGAACTGGAAGGGATCACTTTAAGAAGAAAATGGTGAGCTTCTGAGAGGAACTGACGGTGAGCTAAGTATGTCATATTCAGGTTCCCTTTAAAAGAGATTCTGAAGTGAATAAATGTTGCAATTTTTACCTTGTAATTCGCTTCAGGAGTCTCAGCAGGAGTAAACGCCACATCCCCGCCACAAAACGAGGGCTTTAGACCCCCCCCCACAAATCCCCGGGGGGCAATCTGCCTGGAGCTTCCTGAAAGAGGCAGAGCTTTCAGCTGCAGCTTTGCCTCTACTGATGTCAATAGCCGCCTCTCCCCGCCCCTCTCAGCCTTCCTTCA
The DNA here is from genome assembly GCF_040937935.1 of Hyperolius riggenbachi. Taxonomy (NCBI): domain Eukaryota; kingdom Metazoa; phylum Chordata; class Amphibia; order Anura; family Hyperoliidae; genus Hyperolius; species Hyperolius riggenbachi. The sequence goes on along the minus strand of NC_090655.1, from coordinate 9,081,597 downwards.
CAGAGAGGGGCGGGGGGAGGCGGAGATCTGTGCAGCGATTGATGTCAGAGGCAGGGCTACAGCAGAAAGCTCTGCCTCTCAGGGCAGCGCAATCCAAGACAAAGTGGGTGATGGATTTTTGCCCCTGGATTTGAGGGGTCTAAAGCCCTCGTTTTGCGGCGGGGATGTGGCGGTTTACTCCTGCTGAGACTCCTGAAGCGAATTACAAGGTAAAAATGGCAAAATTTATTTGCTTCAGTGTCTCTTTAAAGTGGCCACATACCAGATCCAATTTTTTTTTTTTACCAATTTCATAATTTCGACTGTCCCTAAAAATCTAGAGCTTTTTCTTACGCATCACGTATCAGTAACCCGTAAACATTAGTATGTTTATGCGCATCGTGTATCACCCAGAATCAGTGACACCCGGCGTATAACACGACCCCCGACTCTTCTGTAGATTTTCAAGGGTTAAATAGTCGTCTTATACTCCAGAATATACATATTTGTATCTGGGGCTTGTTCACCTTGCTGGTGGTTCTGAGCAGCGTCCAGCAATGTGCGAAACTTTAAAAATGCTGTTGGCTGCATCTGTTTTTAGTGGCCCTGTAGTGACATGCAGTGTAATGCAGTAAATTATTCAGGATATCCACTTTTACTTATCCTGGTTTCAGAATCTGAAACGCTACTTATATCTATATATTGGTAGGTAGGTACCCCCCTCCCCACCAGTGATGTCACACCCTGGACTAATCAGCTATGCAGAATTCTCAGTAAATGTATTTATTGTACTTATAAAGCGCCAACATATTACGCAGCGCTGGACATTAGTTTAGGATACAGACAATATTTAGGGGTGACATACAGCAATATGACAATACAGGAATACAAGAAAACCAGATAACACAGCACAGTATGAGTACAAGGTAATGCTTAGTCACTGGATGGAGCATGGAGATCACACAGCACAGTATGAGTACAAGGTAATGCTTAGTCACTGGATGGAGCATGGAGATCACACAGCACAGTATGAGTACAAGGTAATGCTTAGTCACTGGATGGAGCATGGAGATCACACAGCACAGTATGAGTACCAGGTAATGCTTAGTCACTGGATGGAGCATGGAGATCACACAGCACAGTATGAGTACAAGGTAATGCTTAGTCACTGGAGGGGAGCATGGAGGTCACACAGCACAGTATGAGTACAAGGTAATGCTTAGTCACTGGATGGAGCATGGAGATCACACAGCACAGTATGAGTACAAGGTAATGCTTAGTCACTGGATGGAGCATGGAGATCACACAGCACAGTATGAGTACAAGGTAATGCTTAGTCACTGGATGGAGCATGGAGATCACACAGCACAGTATGAGTACCAGGTAATGCTTAGTCACTGGATGGAGCATGGAGATCACACAGCACAGTATGAGTACAAGGTAATGCTTAGTCACTGGAGGGGAGCATGGAGGTCACACAGCACAGTATGAGTACAAGGTAATGCTTAGTCACTGGATGGAGCATGGAGATCACACAGCACAGTATGAGTACAAGGTAATGCTTAGTCACTGGATGGAGCATGGAGATCACACAGCACAGTATGAGTACAAGGTAATGCTTAGTCACTGGATGTAGCATGGAGGTCACACAGCACAGTATGAGTACAAGGTAATGCTTAGTCACTGGATGTAGCATGGAGGTCACACAGCACAGTATGAGTACAAGGTAATGCTTAGTCACTGGATGGAGCATGGAGGTCACACAGCACAGTATGAGTACAAGGTAATGCTTAGTCACTGGATGGAGCATGGAGATCACACAGCACAGTATGAGTACAAGGTAATGCTTAGTCACTGGAGGGGAGGATGGAGGTCACACAGCACAGTATGAGTACAAGGTAATGCTTAGTCACTGGATGGAGCATGGAGATCACACAGCACAGTATGAGTACAAGGTAATGCTTAGTCACTGGATGGAGCATGGAGATCACACAGCACAGTATGAGTACAAGGTAATGCTTAGTCACTGGATGGAGCATGGAGGTCACACAGCACAGTATGAGTACAAGGTAATGCTTAGTCACTGGATGGAGCATGGAGGTCACACAGCACAGTATGAGTACAAGGTAATGCTTAGTCACTGGATGGAGCATGGAGGTCACACAGCACAGTATGAGTACAAGGTAATGCTTAGTCACTGGATGGAGCATGGAGGTCACACAGCACAGTATGAGTACAAGGTAATGCTTAGTCACTGGATGGAGCATGGAGATCACACAGCACAGTATGAGTACAAGGTAATGCTTAGTCAGTCAGTGGATGGGAGCATGGAGATCACACAGCACAGTATGAGTACAAGGTAATGCTTAGTCAGTCACTGGATGGAGCATGGAGGTCACACAGCACAGTATGCGTACAGGGTAATGCTTAGTCACTGGATGGGAGCATGGAGATCACACAGCACAGTATGAGTACAAGGTAATGCTTAGTCACTGGATGGAGCATGGAGGTCACACAGCACAGTATGAGTACAGGGTAATGCTTAGTCACTGGATGGGAGCATGGAGATCACACAGCACAGTATGAGTACAAGGTAATGCTTAGTCAGTCACTGGATGGGGCATGGAGATCACACAGCACAGTATGAGTACAAGGTAATGCTTAGTCACTGGATGGAGCATGGAGATCACACAGCACAGTACGAGTACCAGGTAATGCTTAGTCACTGGATGGAGCATGGAGATCACACAACACAGTATGAGTACAAGGTAATGCTTAGTCAGTCACTGGATGGAGCATGGAGATCACACAGCACAATATGAGTACAAGGTAATGCTTAGTCACTGGATGGAGCATGGAGATCACACAGCACAGTATGAGTACAAGGTAATGCTTAGTCACTGGAGGGGAGCATGGAGATCACACAGCACAGTACGAGTACCAGGTAATGCTTAGTCACTGGATGGAGCATGGAGATCACACAACACAGTATGAGTACAAGGTAATGCTTAGTCAGTCACTGGATGGAGCATGGAGATCACACAGCACAATATGAGTACAAGGTAATGCTTAGTCACTGGATGGAGCATGGAGATCACACAGCACAGTATGAGTACAAGGTAATGCTTAGTCACTGGATGGGAGCATGGAGATCACACAGCACAGTATGAGTACAAGGTAATGCTTAGTCACTGGATGGGAGCATGGAGATCACACAGCACAGTATGAGTACAAGGTAATGCTTAGTCACTGGATGCAGCATGGAGATCACACAGCACAGTATGAGTACAAGGTAATGCTTAGTCACTGGATGGGAGCATGGAGATCACACAGCACAGTATGAGTACAAGGTAATGCTCAGTCACTGGATGGAGCATGGAGATCACACAGCACAGTATGAGTACAAGGTAATGCTTAGTCACTGGAGGGGAGCATGGAGATCACACAGCACAGTATGAGTACCAGGTAATGCTTAGTCACTGGATGGAGCATGGAGATCACACAGCACAGTATGAGTACAAGGTAATGCTTAGTCACTGGATGGAGCATGGAGATCACACAGCACAGTATGAGTACAAGGTAATGCTTAGTCACTGGATGGAGCATGGAGATCACACAGCACAGTATGAGTACAAGGTAATGCTTAGTCACTGGATGGAGCATGGAGATCACACAGCACAGTATGAGTACAAGGTAATGCTTAGTCACTGGATGGAGCATGGAGATCACACAGCACAGTAGGAGTACAAGGTAATGCTTAGTCACTGGATGGGAGCATGGAGATCACACAGCACAGTATGAGTACAAGGTAATGCTTAGCCACTGGATGGAGCATGAAGATCACACAGCACAGTATGAGTACAAGGTAATGCTTAGTCACTGGAGGGGAGCATGGAGATCGCACAGTATGAGTACAAGGTAATGCTTAGTCACTGGATGGAGCATGGAGATCACACAGCACAGTATGAGTACAAGGTAATGCTTAGTCACTGGATGGAGCATGGAGATCACACAGCACAGTATGAGTACAAGGTAATGCTTAGCCACTGGATGGAGCATGAAGATCACACAGCACAGTATGAGTACAAGGTAATGCTTAGTCACTGGATGGAGCATGGAGATCACACAGCACAGTATGAGTACAAGGTAATGCTTAGTCACTGGAGGGGAGCATGGAGATCGCACAGTATGAGTACAAGGTAATGCTTAGTCACTGGATGGAGCATGGAGATCACACAGCACAGTATGAGTACAAGGTAATGCTTAGTCACTGGAGGGGAGCATGGAGATCACACAGCACAGTATGAGTACAAGGTAATGCTTAGTCACTGGAGGGGAGCATGGAGATCACACAGCACAGTATGAGTACAAGGTAATGCTTAGTCACTGGATGGGGCATGGAGATCACACAGCACAGTATGAGTACCAGGTAATGCTTAGTCACTGGAGGGGAGCATGGAGATCACACAGCACAGTATGAGTACAAGGTAATGCTTAGTCACTGGAGGGGAGCATGGAGATTAGGCAAGTCGCTCAAATGCATAGGATGGGTGCACAGTAATGGAGGTGCATGATCAGGTAGGAGACAGGAGGAGGGCCCTGCCCAAAGGCTTACAATCTAGAGCAGGGGTGTCTAACTCAAATAGAAAGTGGGCCGAAATTGCGCTCTGGGACCAAGTCACAGGCCAACCTCAATGTCTACTGACTAAATCTCTCCCTTATGCTGGGCATACGCGGTACGTTTTCTACCGTGTAATCAGCCGCTGGCTCGATTACGGCCCGTCCCCGCATTCACCCGGATAGTTTCCTGCTCGTCCCCGCGGGCACTTCATCTTCCGCTCGTTTCTTTTGTCCTGCCCGCCGGTGTAGAGCGCGGAATGAATCCGGCGGGGTATCAGACACGTCAAAAATTATCTATCTAGCCGTCAGCCGCTCGATTACACGGTAGAAAACCTACCGTGTATGCCCAGCATTATGCTGGGAATACACCATACAATTTTCTGTTAGATTTACCTGCCAGATACAGTTCAACATGTTGGAAATTTCTCTTTCTAATGCTGGCTACACACGGTGCGTTCCCGCACTCGATGCGCCGATCGATTCCCATCGATTCATTTATTTCCGACATATCCGATTTGCGTTTTGGTGGATCGTTGGGTCAGTTTGCCATACTTTACATGGCAATTGACCTAAAAATCATCGAAATGCGCTCAAATGCTCGGAAATAAACGAATCGACGGGAATAGAGTGGCGCGTTCGATGCGGGAACGCACCGTGTGTAGCCAGCATTACCCTCTATCTGCCGAGCAATTGGGCATTGTTCTACTCAGCAGGAGATAACCAGAAGACAATGCAGCAGAGATAATGACCGGTCTCTACAGAAAATAATCTAATTATGCATTCTAACAGAAAATTGTATGGTGTAAACCCAGCATTATACAGTTCCTTGGTGTCTAATACTGGGCATAGACGGTGCGAGAATGTGCCAGTATCGAACCAGCGGCTCAATGCTGGCGCGTGCCGCACGGATCGATTCCCGCTCGTCCCCGCCGGCGCTCTTTATCAGCCGCTCGATTCCCTGCTATTGTCGGGATCGAGCGGGGAATCTATCCGGCGGGTCATTGGACCTGTCGGATATTATCAATCGAGCCATCAGCGGCTTGATTTCATAAGGACACAAACTAACAATCTATGCCCAGCATAATAGCCCTCCCCTATCCCCTAAACAGTTCCCTGATGCTTTAGTGGTCCCTTTCCTTCCTTATACAGTTCCCTGGATTCCGTGGACCCCTTCCCTACTCTGTACAGGTCCCTGGTGTCTAGCGCTGCCCCCATATGGCTTTTCTGGTGATCTAGGGCTTACCATCCAGTATAGCTTCTCTGGTGGTCCAATTCTGATGGCTGCAAGGGCCAGAGTTTGACATGCATGATCTAGTGGGAGAGGTAGGGACACAAAAGGTTTGTGTGTGTGTAAGAGGGGGGGGGGGGGCATAGGCCAGAGTGAAAAAGGTGCACTTTGAAGGTCTTTTTGAAGATGACTGAGGGGGCGACCCTAATGGGGGGGGGGGGGGGGATTAGGGAGGTCAATAGTGTGGGAGCAGCTCTTGAGAAGTCCTGGAGTTGGGCACGGGACTGGTTGATGCAGGGGTGGTCAGGCGAAGTTCCTTGGAGGAGCACTAAACAAACATTCCGCAGAGATCACCTGACAGGATTAAAGATGTTGCATGTTAAAGTTCCCAGTGTTATTGCTGGAGGGGTCTGATGAACAGTTGTGATGCTGTAATTCTGTAGTGACTGGTGTAATTGGAACGAGCAGATAAGTCATGTAACTTCTTCTGCAATTCTCAGAGACAAAGACAGCGGAAGAAGCAGGAGAAGAAGACGCACCTGGAGGAGAATGAGCAGGTATTTGGAGAACTATTCCTGTATTTTATATATAGAGAGGAGTTCCTGCACTGACTGCAGATCTCACTAAGCCCGATCGCTGGGTTAATAGCTGTGCTTGCAGCTTAGAGGAACTATCATTTCCTGTCATTTGCTGTACAGACTGCAATTATGTGTTGCACATGGCTCTCAGGGTGTAACGGATGCTGCTTAACCTGTGGCGCACCTGAAATAGCGGCTTGATTTCCTGCTGCACCCCTGAGCTTATCCAGGTAATGGGAGGAGCCATTGATAAAAAGTGACAATACTGTGCCATCATGTGATCATGATAATGGGAGGAGCAGAGGCTAAAGAGTGACGGTATTGTGCTATCATGTAATCATAGTGATGGGAGGGGCCAAGGCTAGAGTGACGGTACTTTGCCATCATGTAGTCGTAGTTTTTTTTTTGTTGTTTTTTTCTTCTAATAAAAACGCCCACTTACCTGGGGCTTCTACCAGTCCCCTGAAGCTATGTCCCACTCCGTCCTCCTATTAACCTCGGTTCTCGCTGCCGGTCTCGGTAATATATTCGTCCAACAAGACTAATAATGCTCGCTCCCGTGCATGTCATCTGGAGCTTACTGCGCAGGTGCAGCACCAGGTTTTCTTGCACTGCACCTGCTCAGTAAGATCTCGATGACGCGCGCAGCCGCAGTGGGTCTCTGATGCCGACCAGACCGGTGCTGGCTTCGGGGAACGAGTGATCGGAGGAGGACGGCGCGGGACATTACAGCTTCAGGGGGGCTAGTAGAAGCACCAGGTAAGTGTCCGGTTTTATTTTAAAAATCCCCAAGACAACCCCCTTTATGTCTGCGTTAATATCACTAAATCTGTTATACAGTTTGACACTGAATTCCGTATGTAGTGCCTATAAAAGACCAGCTCTCTTTGAAATATTTGGGATGCATTGTTCTAGAACACTAAATTGCAGAGGAATTAAACTGCTCTTGACACTAATAATAGACTCTTCCGTTTTTGTGGTGAAAACAAGTCTCTGAGGTTTAATTTTAATTAATTACAAAGCCGTGATTGCCGTGATCAATGTGCGAACAATGCGGTCATTTCTGCTATTTTTATTTTCTTGTTCTTTCCAAAACTGCCCCAGTTCTGTCAGGTCCCAGAAGCACTGTGTATGTACAGCCTTCAGTTCCAGCCACGACCGGTTACACCTGAAGAATGGAGACCTCAAAATACTAGTTTAAGCAGGACCCCAACTGTAAAGCTAAATGCCCCAAAACAACTTACAGTGGAGCTGAACTCTTGCACAGGACAGAAGGAAAACCGAGAAAGGCACCCTGTATGGATTTAGAGCGTTTAGCCGGTCTAATTCCCCCTTCATCTGTGATTGGAGTTTGATCTCAGCCGTCAGCTCAGGAATCTCCTCTACCGTGGCAGAGCTGCTAATCTGTAAACACAGGGTGTTAACCCTATGTCTGCTTCAATGAAAGCAGGAAGTAGACACACTGCAGATGTATTGCAGGATTTGTATCAGCTGTAACAAAGATGTTTTGTTTTTTTTGTAAACATTATGCTGTTTATCTTTTAGAGCAGAGAGGAAGTTCAGACTTCAGGTCCGCTTTTGAGGAAAATCAAATTTTGCAGAACTAAAACAGGATCAGGACTGGAACCCACTAGAACGTTTTTGAGCGTTTAGGGAGCGCTTTCAATTGCTAGCGATTGTTCCCTAAAAAAGTGCCATGTGGCTGAATGAGATCTGTCTCTGCACCTCAATGTGCAATCTTTAGCCACATGGCATTTCTTTTGGTACCTGATGAAGCCGGTAACACCTGCAAAACCTGTTTGATTCCTTTTTTTTTTTTTTTTTTGCGCCACATGACTTGTCGTAAGTCTTTGGCTGTTTTGCTGTACAGGAGAGGTAAGCAAGCTGCTAATATTTTTGGAGGTGTAATGGATTCTGGTCCTTCCTCGGTTAGAGCTTGACACACCACCATTGGGGCAAAGTGCAGCTTCAATAATTTGGGGGGGGGGGGGGAATAAGAAGCTAGTTCTGAGATTATTTCCTTAGAAGAGGGGCGAGCGGTCAATGCAAATTGCATGCAGCATAAATTGGGCAAATGCTAATTGCCCATTTCATTTTACTGTCCCAATTCCAGCTACATTCCAATTATAACAAAACTAGCATCTCGTGAATCCTCTATTCCAGTAACGAGTTTTAATCCTTGTTGGATGTATGCTCGGGGTCCTCATTGTGGAGAAAGACAAATTTTGTAATGAATGCAGTAAACCTAGAGGGAAATCCTAGAAGTTGGGCTGTCTCTTATCCTCTCCGGCCTTTCTGAGCCCCTCCCCATAGCATACGGCAATACTGGCACCACCATGTTTCACAGTGGGGATGCTTTTGTCAGTAATGGCTGGTACACTCCATCCATTTTTTCACTTTTGATATAATTTTTTTTTTCTGATTGCTTGGTAATCAATAGGTTGTACAATGTTTGCCGATCTGATTTTTCTCGATCGGAAGCCGATCAGAAATGCTATAAAATATTGATAGAAATACTGGCTACTGTTCGCTTTTTTAAAATCAATTTTAGATCGATATTACATTTGAAAAATGGCCAAAAATATGATCAGAATTTGGAAAAATCCTACATCCTTTGGCTAGCTTGTTTTAGCTGATCAATGTCTGATCAGAATACGGTATATTGAGCAATCGCTGAAATAGGAGCTCAAGTAAATAAAATGCATGGTGTTCCTAGTTCTAAAAATGAGTTTCCTTATGTCTGTGTATTGTCTAGTGTATGTATCGTAGTCTAGCGACAATTTTGGGGGAAAACCATTAACTTATCTGTATGGTTTTTTTTGGGGTGTGGGAAGAAACGAGTGCCCAGAAGAAACCCACGCAGAGACTGTGAGAACATACACACTTCATGCAGATAGTGCCCTGGCTGGGATCTGGACAGGTATAATGCTGGTACCCACGATGAGATTTTGTCTATTTACTGTCAGATCGATTTACAACATGTCCGATTTGCTTTCCGATCGATTTCCGTTACCTTTAATTGGCAATCGATCAAAAAGTAAATCGGACATGTTAGAAATAATCGATCTGACAGTAAATCGACCATAAAATCTCAGTGTGTACCCAGCGTAAAAGGTTCAGCAATCTGTTATTTGCATAAAAAGATCTATTTTCCAGTCTTGCTGGATTCTATGCATCTACTAATGTACGTTCTGGTGGGAGATGCGGTTAAAAACATCTATGTTTAGCAGAGGGCCAGGCAGCCGGCTCGCTCTGTAACATGGCAATGGCAGTAATGTTTTGAAAGCCGCCCATTAACCCAGTTTTCTGCAGAATATTTGATTGGGTGACTAAGCTGTGCTCTGTACATTTTATTATTGAACAATCTCATTTTAGACTTCTTTGTAAAAACCCTCCAGATTGCGGCTGCGTTCCTCCTGCGTACTCACACCGTGACTTGTATTGAGATATTCATTTCTGCAGGCTCTCCTATGAAGAATTGAATGATTTGGAGTTATAAACCCGGGGCTACGAAACTGCTCTTATAGGCGATGGTAATGCTTTTGTATTAAACAATGTTGGAGGGTATTGGAGGAAAGTGTTAATTTGCCGATAAGACACTTATTGGTTTATAAAGCGCCAACATATTCCGTAGCGCTGTATAACGTAAACCCAACATGAGGTACATAATAATACAGACATATGGAATACACCAAATACATAATTGGTGACAAAATACAGAATTGATACAAAATACCGAATGGGTAATCACAGTGACAAACGTAACATTATAAATAAAATGTATACTGATTTCCAAGATACAAAAGGGTGAGAGCCCTGCCCTTACAACTTACAAGCTTCCAGTCTAAAGGGACAGGAGGGAAAGAAAGGGTGGGGTAGTATACAAGAAGCATACCTGGAGGCAGTGGGCCAGATTTATCAAGGCATTCGTATTTTTCCTTTTTAAACAGCACTTCTACAGATTTGAGCAGTGCAGGCTAGACGTGATTTGTGAAGGGTACCTCCCCCTGCTGATTTCCTCACTCAGAGCCTGCAGATGTATTGGTTACCTCATTAACCACAATTTCGCTCCTATACTGCACTGTCTGAGAAACCTTCGTAACTCCTCCTATTTTACAACTGTTTTAAAAGGAAACTGCACTGTCTACTTATTTTACTGATCCCTGAGACCGTTTTGCTCTGATTTCTAAACACTTACCAATAGTTTATCTCACACTCTTGATAAATGTCCCACAGTGTGTTTTTGGATATTTTGGTAGCAGTGCAACTTGACTTTAGGACAAAAGGGAAGAGGCCTAAGGTTGAGCATAGGCTTGTCGGAATAAGTGAGTTTTGAGAGAGCGTTTAAAGGTAACAAAAGTTTGGAGCGTGACAAATGTTGAGGGAAGGCATTCCAGAGGAGGGGTGAAGCGTGTGAGAAATCTAATACATGTAAATGTCAGGAGGCAAGTCTAGAGGAGGACAATAGGCCATGTGCAGATCTGAGATTGCGGTTGGGTTGGTATTAGGAAACTAGTGAGGAGATGTACAGGGGAGAGAAATTGTGGAGAGCTTTGTAGGTTAGGGGTAAGAGTTGTGTACTTTTCCTGAGAACTGGGATACAGACCTCTCATGATAGGACACCCTTATTTGCGTCAAGCAGGTACTACAACACAGAGCAGTGTGTGAAGACACAGCACATAGTACCGTAATATTATATTGATTGACCTCCAGCTTTTTGCAAAGTCTTTATATGGTCAGGTATGGAGTCAGAGTTTTGTGACCCTGAATTGGGGAATTCTGGCCCACTCATTATGCAATGATTGGAAACGTTCACCAGGGGGAGCTAGTTTCCAAAGACACCTTCATATGGTACGATTGAGAATATCTCTGATACGTTTTATGGGGTTTGATGGGCGACTGACCCCCCCCCATGGCAGCTTCTGTGTGCCAGGCAAGGCATAACTACGAGGGGGGGAGCGGCTCCTAGGACCGCAGGGAGGCCCAGAGCTTTAATGGGGCCCCAATTGCTACTCGCAACCTCTGATAAAGGGGTGGATTTGTCACATCAGGTGTCTTGTGGCTGCACATGTTACGGGTGTGACGATCATAATGGCTACACTTGTTTTATGACCCTAGTGAGATGCCCCCCCCCAGGCTGTAAGGGTCACCAGGGGTGGAAAGGGGAGGGGTGTGAGGATTGGGGGGGGGGAGGGGGGGTCAGTAATTTGTAGTTGCGCCCTTGCTGCCAGGCTGAAGAAGAGTGAACTGAAGAGTGAGCTATATGGATGTAGCCATGTTTATTTCCTTTTAAGCAATACCAGTTGCCTGGCTGTCCTGCTGATCCTCTGCCTCTAATACTTTTAGCCATAGCCCCTGAACAAGCATGCAGCAGATCAGGTGTTTCTGACTTCATTGTCAGATCTGACAAGATTAGCTGCATGCTGGTTTCTGGTGCGATTCAGACACTACTGCAAGAGATCAGCAGGGCTGCCAGGCAAGTGGTTTTGTTTTTTTTTTTTTTTTTTTTTAGCAGGAAATAAACAAATGTGGGAGCCTCCATATCACTCTCATTTCAGTTGTCCTTTAATGGCAGATGGAACTCTGTGAATGTTTTTGGAAGCAACCCAGCATAAAATATTGGCAGCACACCTTGCTTAGAGATGGCGACATATTTTGTATTGTTAATTAACAAAGGAAAAAAAATCGACAAATGTGTCTGTACCATCAACAGATAAACAGCCTGCACTGGCAGTAAACTAGCTGCAGTGTGTGCTGATCTCTGCTGCCTCCAGTATGTACAGTATAAGCTGTTACTGTGTCTGTACTGATAGTAAACTAGCTGCACTGTGTGCTGATCTCTGCTACCTCCAGTATGTATAGTATAAGCTGTTGTTCTGTGCCTGTACTGATAGTAAACTACCTGCAGTGTGTGCTGATCTCTGCTACCTCCAGTATGTACAGTATAAGCTGTTACTCTGTGCCTGTACTGATAGTAAACTAGCTGCAGCGTGTGCTGATCTCTGCTACCTCCAGTATGTACAGTATAAGCTGTCACTATGTGCCTCCTACGGCAGGGGTCTCAAACTTGTGGGCCATTTGCGGCCCTCTATGCAATATTTTGTGGCCCGCGCCAGCAAAAGCTTCCTTATAGTTCGCTTCAGTGCTCCCAAGTAATCCGCTGCATCCCCGCCGCTAAACGAGGGCTGCAGAGCCCCCAAATCGCCCGGGGGGCAATCCGCTGGCATTTCCTGGAAGGGGCAGAGCTTTCAGCTTCAGCTCTGCCACTCCTAATGTCAATCGCGGCGCATCGCCGCCTCTGCCCGCCCCTCTCACTCTTCCTTCACAGAGAGGGGCGGGGAGAGGCGGCGATGCGCTGCGATTGACGTCAGGAGGGGCAGAGCTGAAGCTGAAAGTTCTGCCCCTTCCAGGAAATGCTGGTGGATTGCCCCCCCCCCCCCCCCCCGGGCGATTTGGGGGCTCTGCAGCCCTCGTTTTGCGGCGGGGACACAGTGGATTACTTGTAATGGGTGCACTGAAGAGAAATATAAAATAGGCAAAATAGATCGCTTCAGTGTGAATTTGATTTTGAAATAAAAATCTATGCAAGGAGGGGGGGGCGTTCGGGGGAGGGAGCTGCTGATTGACTTTTTTTTGTGAAATCCCTTATGCGGTCCAGCCTCATCCTGACTTTGCCTCCTGCGGCCCCCAGGTAAATTGAGTTTGAGACCCCTGCTCTACGGACAGTAAACTAGCTGCAGTGTGTGCTGATCTGTTTCCTCCAGTATGTACAGTATAAGCTGTTACACGCTGCCTGTGGTGATGGCAGAGATCAGCACACACTGCAGCTAGTTTACTATCAATACAGGCACACCGTAACTGCTTATACTGTACCCAAATTGGGGCGGGTGCCCCTGATCGGCACGTGTTCATAGACATGCCAGCAGACTCATATCTGTTCTCCCTTGGCAGGAACCGGAGTGGGATGTAAATAGCGCATTTGTTGCCAATGCTGCCAGTCACATCAGACCAAAGAGTGGGAACAAACTTGACAAGAAGCACAACGCCAACAAAGAAAATGAAGGGAAGATGCAAGAGGTAATTCTGTGTTTTTGTGATGAGTACAGTGTTTATAAAAGTTTTGCCTTTAAACTAAAAAGTAACTCCCTGAAAGTAAATAGAGCATAGGACATAGGAAACGCCTCAAACAGAAGTCAAACAGGGAGGGATCACTTTAACACAAGTTGTAAATGCTTGAAAAGGGCACTACTCTCCCCCCCCCCCCCCAAACACCCCCTGAGACCTTTCTCCTGCCCCCACTCCCCTCCTTTCCTTCAGTTTACAGAATTCCACTGGAGGTGGGTTGGCAGAGTAGCACCTGCAGCCAGATCACATTGTCATTTATGTGTTGAGTAATTTGTTAGTGTTATGAAATTCTGCATTTCCTCTTTACTCTAAAAGATTTACAGCATAAAATCTACTACCACAAAAATAAAAAAATAGAAAAATTGTAGCAGAACAGCATTCAAACAGTTGAACACAGCACTTTGTTCTTCAGTGGGAAAACTCCTTGCTGCAGCGGGCAGCTTCTGGCCGCACCCGAAAAAGTGATAACATTATCCTTTGTCAGATACATTTGGTAAACCTTGCCAAAACTGAGCTGTCCTAAACTAAGAAGCAGAAAGAGCTGAAAAGTGATCAGTAGATAGATTTTAACATGTATAAATACAGCAGCTATGCAGTAAAAAGCAATGGCAGCTTTCAGAGCAGATGAATTGTACTTTGGGAATTTGTAGACAGACAATATTACTTGTGTACAAAAGCAAATCTAATTATATGGGTAATAAAAAGTAGGAAAACACCTCTTTATTGAATGTTAGCATTTTATCCCGCTTAAAGAGACACTGAAGCGAAAAAAAAAAAAAATGATATAGTGAATTGGTTGTGTACTATGAATAATTACTAGATTAGCAGCAAAGAAAATATTCTCATACTTTTATTTTCAGGAATATAGTGTTTTTTCTAACATTGCATCATTCTATAATATGTGCAGATTAAACAACACTCAGCATTCAAAATGATTCTTTCAGAGCAGTCTGTGAAGTAATGACCTCTCCTCTGGCAGAGAAAAAGTAAATAGTCCAGGAACAGTTGAGATAATAATAAGTCAGATAACAGCCCTCTCCACGACTAACTTAGTCGGAGAGCTTAATGGCTTGTTTGCATAGAGATAACTGGAGTTTCTTAACTCCTTCTGTACTGGAAACAATTACACTGATGTATCTGATCTTAATGTTTTATTTCTTAGCTGTGCTACACATACAAATCATAAGATCATCATTTTTTTTCCCCTTCAGTGTCTCTTTAAGTCCTCTCAAATTCCACCCTAAACGTAGCCATACATCACTCAATGTTTGGGCTGGGTTGGTTTGCCTTCTTAAAACAGAGGGAATTTACAATAATTCAGCCTTAACTGAACATCTGTGGTTACCCACAATGCACCACTACTGAATATGCAAATTATCTCTTTATGCCCCTGTAAGCCAGGCTTCCATCCAGAACCGCTGGTGGTGTATAGCAAGCCTATAGCTTTAGATATTACACAGCCATATCAACCCCGCATGCAGACAGCCTGTTTCAGGCTTTTGGCCCTCATCAGTACAGGGCAGGGATTGATAAGGCTGTATGGGATAGGGCTTGGACCAGTACAACAGAGTAACCAAGCAGCTTGGGGGGACCCAAAACCACAAGGAGAGTATGCAATGTATGGGCAGATCAACTGGGATCTGTTGCCTGCCCATACACTGCAGACCAATTCCCGACTCTATCGGTAATCAGCCCAGCTCCTCTGCCGCCTGTCTGCCTTCAGGCCGTGTGTTTCTATTCAGGTCTGCAGAATTAGAGTTCAGTCCATAAAAACTGTGATTCAGAGTTCATCATGTGATATAACCGACTCATCTGTGACTACAGGAGACACAATATTGGAGGTGATGAATTAGCTCTGCAGTGACGGCCAATTCTTGTAAATGTTTTTATAGGCTTTATTTTATGACCTGTTTACCTGGCTGGATCAATGTGTCTGCAGACCTCTATAAACATGGCCGTTATGATTCCTTTTGGCAAACTAAACACTTCAGGGGAGTGAAGAGGATATTATTGATCAATAGATGGAGAAAGCAGAGGTTCAAAACCTTTCTGAGCCTCTTTACATATTTCCTGCATCTTTATAAAAAGTTTTTGCCAAACAGGATATCCGTATTGTCCAATGTGTTGAATTGGCCAAGAAATGAAATTTTCAGTGCAAAGCAGTGCTGTAGAAACAGGGGACGCCCTTACTGCGCCTGCGTCAATCACTGCCACCTTGTCCGCGTGTGCAGGCGCTGTAAGCCGCGGACAACGTGGCAGTGATTGACAGCGGCGCTTGGCGCAGTAAGGGCGACCTTGATGTCGTCTGCACAGTGCAGAGCGCAGAGGTGACAGCGTGGGACAGTCGGCTGCAAGGGGCTGGAGGAAGCCCCAGGTGAGTAAAGCAGATTTTGTCCAGTTTGCTTGATTTCCTTTAATGACAATTTTATTAAAAAGCCAGTCTAGGAGCCTCCTCCCCTTCTAGCCTCCTCCCCTTCTAATCTCCTCCCCCCCTCAGTACCGTGAAAGCAGCTTGGCAAACCTTTTTGACAACCTGGTCAAGTAAGTGCAATAATGTCGCCACATTTTTCCCTTTTTTCAGGGTGACTGCAACAACTCTTCAGTCCAAAGAAGCCAACACTTCGCTGGTAAGTGGTGAGAGTGCGAAATGGTGAACGCTTATGGCAAATGTCCTGCTTTTCTCTTTTGCATTCACTATAGGCCTGACGTGAGCTGGCTAAATATATAAGTAGAATGACACAAATGTCTTCCCTGATGATGCAAATGTGAAAGGGAAGCTGAAAGGCAAATAAGATTATAAGAGCGGCGGAAGCGGGCATGTACAGGGAGCAGTACCCATGCCCACAGCTTCCCCCTGCACCCCCCCACTCTCCTGTGTTGCCCACTGCTTTGGCCTGCCAACCTGTAAGCCGCTTCTGCTGGCTTGTAGGAGAGAACAGAGGGGGGCAAAGGTGAATGGGGGGCAGTGGTGGGCATGAGGACTGCTCCCTGTACATGCTTGCTCCCCATTCTTATTTGCCTCAGTTACCTGTTAAGTGACATACGATACACGTGTATGTACAATGCCAGGCATACAAACATGCTATTGCTTTTATTCTTTCTCTGCCTAAAGAGTTAAGAGTTCAGCTATGCAACTGACAGTTTCTCTCCAGTCAGGACCCTGTCAGACGATATAGTGTTTCTCACAGATAAGGAATTACAGCCAAAAAACACTTTCATGGCAGAGAACTGGGCTTCTGAGCTCAGGAGATGGCGATAAAAAAATATGGTCAATAGTTCATATATTTTAGCAAAGCTCTTTTTCACACTGCAAGATCTTTTTCTAAGCACCTGTAATTTTAAAAGCTTTTGCTAATGTAATGCTATGAGTGTTCTCACTTAAGCAATGTAATTTTATAAAGAAAAATTAAATCCCACATCGCATTGCAAGAGCTCTTCAAATCATTAGCGCTAAAAAAAAAGTTCTGGCAGTGTGAACCAGGCTTCAGACAGGGGACAGACTGTTTTATTGAACGGAGACAAAACAATGAATTTTTATTTTAAACATTAAAACTGGGACATCGACGTCCTTTTTAGGAGTAGGATAGATTTGGTTTTTTATCAATAAAGTTTCCCTTTAAGTGGGATTAAACTCCCTAAACTTTACTTGCCTACATAAAAACATTTTTGAAAGCATTCCCTGTGTGTAAAAACATACAAAAAATCTGCTCTGCTAATTAGGAAATCTAATCATTGTTGGCCTCTAGAAGCTCTCTGCCTAATTACATCACTCGGCTCCCCCTTCCCTTTCGGGATATGGACTAGCCCTGTCAATAGGTCGAGAACTGTTGGTTGCATTACATTTATTTTTGGTATAGGACAAACTTGCGTGTTGTAATTATGTCATTTTTATATTGTACGTTTAGTTTCTAGTGTTCCTATAAAGTGGGTCCCGTGTTTGGCACGGTGGATTTGTCGGCATAATCCTGCAAACACAGAAAGATAACAGTGCAGCGGATACAACTACACGCCCGCATTGCTTTTGGCGACCTGCAGATAGCCGCGCTGGTGATTGGCTGGAGAAATAACCTAGCAACTATTCCTCCGACTATCATTCAGCTAATAACTGAGCACTTACAGCCGTTCACCTGAGCCCTAAAAGCCTTGCTGGGCAGAGATCAAAAAATACACTTCAATAGCTGAATAATCAAAGCGCCCAGATCTGGGCTGTGTGTAATTGGAGGCAGCATCCGCTAAAAACTCTGCTACATTTTATAATTCACAAGATGAAAAGCGGAGTTCAGTGAGGCGGCTTTGGGGAGGGGGGAATTGCTGCTATATGATATAGAGCAAATGGCAGCGCATCAAAAACCAGGATGCATCTTAAGGCCTTAAAGTGAACCTGAGGGGAAAATTTACTTCTGACGTAATCAGTTGTATTGATCCTTCTACTCAGGGGCGTAGCAATAGGGGTTGCAGAGGTAGCGACCGCATCGGGGCCCTTGGGCCAGAGGGGCCCCATGAGGCCCTTTCTAAATTAAAGGATAAGCTGTTTATTGGTCCTATGGTGGTAATAATCACTTCTATAGATGCTTTGAATGGTAGTAATCATTAACACAATGTTCCCCATCCCCTTCTTGCACCTCTAATACTGTAGATTTTGTTACGCCGTATCAAGTGTTTTGTATAGAGTGCCTTGGGGGGCCCAATGTAAAACTCGCACCGGGGCCCCGAGCTCCATAGCTACGCCACTGCTTCTACTCCTAAAAAGACTTATAAAACAAAACAATGGAATTTTTTTTTTTTATTATTTAAACATTTACAAAGTACAATTAATGTTTTGATGTCTCTGCTCAGTGGCAGCCTAATAAGTGTCCCTAATTGAAAATACATGAACTATTGACTTTTTTCCTATCTCCCCTGCTCCCAGTTTTATTCTGCCAGGAAAACTTTCATGTCTGTAATTTACTTATCAGTGATGTTACTATATTCCAGACCACAAGACAGAAGCTGTCACTTCCATGCCTAGAAATTTACTTGTTTTATATTGCTGCCTGAAAGAGTTAAACAGCCTGGTTATTGGGTTTTTGTACTGTATCTCATGTCACCTCATGTACACTTTTTAACAGCAAGATGTGTACAGAGCCTCTTAAAGGACACCCAATGTGAGGTGTATGTACAGTGTTTTTCAAGCAGAAAGAGAGAAAAAAAATAATAATCAGGTATACAAGTGAGTTTCTGTCTAGGTCTGGACCGGGTCAGATTATAAAGTATAAAGTAACCCTCACTGATAAGGAATTGCAGCCATAAAACCCTTTCCTAGCAGTAAATTGGCACGAAAACCTTTTGGTCATGCTTCCTCTTACCCTTTGTAACCCCTTACTATGCTCAGTCGACAGCTCCATCCCAGGGGAGTTCACATCCAGACTGAAAACTCCTCTTATTCATGCTGGCATCGATGACTCTGTAGCTCTTTCTCTGACAAAAGTCCACCCTACTGCAGATTGAATGTACAGCGTGTGTGAATTAGTCCTTTGGGAGAAAAGCACTTTACATATTTAGTATTTCTATAGCACCGACCTATTCAGCAGCGCTGTACAGAGGATGCCTTGTTTAAAGGAGCTCACAAATCTAATCCAGGCATGGGCAAACTTGGCCCTCCAGCTTTTAAGGAACTACAAATCCCACAATGCATTTGTCTTTGAGTCATGACTGTGGCGGTCAGACTCCTGCAATGCATTGTGGTACTTGCGGTTCCTAAACAGCTGGAGGGCCAAGTTTGCCCATGATGTCATATGTCTATGTAGTGCATGTATGGTAGTCTAGGGCCAATGTAGGGCGAATCCAGTTAACCTATCAGTTTTTGGGATGTGGGAGGAAACCGGAGCGCCCGGAGGAAACCCACACAGACACGGGGAGAACATACAAATGCCGTGCAGATACTTTACACACGTTAGTTTTGCTGACTCACGCCAGTCTCATACACACCGCAAACTAAGGCTGCTATAGGCCAAACTCTGCTTTCTATGCAGAGCAGGCCTGGTTATGACTCGGCTGAAAAGCGATTGGTTGCCATGGGAACCAGAAACCTTTTTTATTTTTCTTCTGAAGCGTTCGCGTCCAGAGACGCCGTGCAGCAACCCGTGCGTTCAGCGTTCAGGAAAATCTCGTTCCCAGGAAATATGCAGACATGCAGAATAATATTCAAGGCCTCCGGCAGCTGCTGATGTGAAGCAATCTTCTGTTATGATTTCCTCTTCACAGCAGCAAATGACACAATCTATTTCACATCTACAGATGAACTCCCCATAGCCAGGGGCGTAACAATAGACCCTGCAAGGGATGAAGCCACAGGGGGCCCCATGGGGAGAGAAGTTTCTTTTCCCTGTCCTGAGACTAACTAAGGGCACAGAGAGAAACTTTCTGCTCTCTGCACGATTGTTCTGCATCTGCTCAGCCACTGTTAAAGTAACCATGAGGTGAGAGTGATATGGAGGCTCCCATATTTTTTTCCTTTTAAACAATACTAGTTGCCTGGCAGTGCTGCTGATCTCTTTGACTGCAGTAGTGTCTTAATCACATCAGAAACAAGCTTGCAGCTGATCTTGTCAGTTTTGACAATACAGGTAGTCTTCGGTTAACGGACAAGATAGGGACTGTAGGTTCGTTCTTAAAGGGACTCCGAGCAGTGCAAAAACTATGGAAAGATGCATATCATTTTAAAGCTCTCTTTCTCCTCTTTCCAATGATATATAAACCACCACCCTACGTCATTTAGTTTTCGCTATTTTCGCGATTGAAATTGCCGCGGCCGCGATTTCGATCGCGAAAATAGAGAAAACTAAAAGGTGTAGGGCAACGATTTAGGTGTCATCAGAAAGAGGAGAAAGAGAGCTTTAAAATGATATCCATCAAGCCATAGTTATATTGTATTACACAGGACGACACTTTCCCCAGTGTCAGCAGCTCCATTCTGCTGAATGCAGCTGCTGACTTTGACAAAAAGTCGCCCTGTGTAATACAATATAACTATGGCTTGATGGATATCATTTTAAAGCTCTCTTTCTCCTCTTTCTGACGACACCTAAATCGTTGACCTACACCTTTTAGTTTTCTCTATTTTCGCGATCGGAATCGCGGCCGCGGCAATTTCAATCGCGAAAATAGCGAAAACTAAAAGGCGTAGGGTGGCAGTTTATATATCATTGGAAAGAGGAGAAAGAGAGCTTTAAAATGATGTGCATCTTTCCATAGTTTCTGCACTGCTCGGAGTCCCTTTAACCTGAATCCGTTCTTAAGTCGGGACACTGCGCCATTTCTGTCCTCTGCCTCCAGTGTCCCCCTCTGGCTCATCTCTGACCCCCGTGTCTCCTTTGTGTGTCTCCCATGTGCCTCATTTCTCCTTTGTCCTCTGTCTCCTCCTGTCTCCTTTGCCTCCATTCTTTAAGCAAAGTAGGCGCAGCGGAAGCTAGATAGGGGACATCTCGTCTGTTCCATGCCGGTGTAACGTCCCAGCGTGCTGCCAGAAGCTGCGCGGCTCGTCCTCTCTCTCCGGCCGTATTTTTTGCATATAAACTCTTCAAGTTTCTTCAGTTTTTTGCTACATATATCCTTTTTATTAGTATAAAGTCTATGTAGGTGTTGTGCAGTGTTGCCAACCTTTCACGTTCTTTTTTACTGACAAATACCTAAAAATTTACTGGCAAAAGATTTTTTTTTTGTTTACTGACAAAACCCCCTGCGCTGTGCCGGAAAAATGGGCGTGGCCACGCAACAGAATGTGGGTGTGGTCATGGGTGGGGCCAAATATACATGATTTTAATATTGCTGTAAAAGGTCTGCCAGGGAAGTTTGAGCTCTGCCATAGTGTTTCCCCCCCCTTCCCTCAAAATAGATGTAATCTTACAGCATTTCACCAAAAATCCACGTAATCTGGCAGAGGTTCTTCCAAAATACAGATAATATGGCGTCTTACGGAATTCACGGGCAGCTTAATTTGTATCAAAAATTACGGGCTGCCCGTAAATTTACGGGCGGTTGGCAACACTGGTGTTGTGGCACACCTGAAAGGATATTATCCTCACTTCTTGTTTCCCTGTATACGGAATACAGTTAGCACACAGGGCCGGATCTGACAGTTTGCTGTGTGTGGTTCACAGAGGTTCTCATTGCATTGTGGGAAATAGCAGCTTTTTCCAACTGCCAAACAAGCAGTTCCCTGTGTGCCTATACTTCAGACAGTGGTGGGGAACCAGCAAGCAGGACGCGCGTTGTGGGGATAGCGGCTGTGACCTAGCGCCCGTTTTTTTTTTTTAATGGGCAGGCCTTTTTACTAGTGAAGCTATAATGGCCACAGTTTTTTGTAGATGGCTGCAGCCTGCTTTCCCCACTGACATGACCGTGTACCGTTTCTGAGGCGATGTCAGTTTATCAGGCACTGTAAATGCTGTGAGAACCTGTTACTCGCAGCTAATAGCTGCACAAATACCTGGCATACTTTCACAAGAACTTGGATCTGTTACAGGCGGCGCTTCCAATCTGAAAACGTGGTGACATAATGTTCTCGTCCGTGGAAGGCAGCCTCTTGTAAAGGCCTATTAGATGCTATGAATACAGATGTGTGCGCTGTTTCTGCAACAGATGAGGGTCATGTCCCCGGAGTAACAGGTCGGGGTGACCCTCCTGGCCGGGCTTCATGATTTCTGTTACAATACAATTTTACAAAGTCACTCATATGGGTCTTTTTATAGAGCTATGAAAACCCACAAGAACATCCATTAATAACTTGTGTTTTTTTTTGTTTTTTATTTTTTTGGTGTGCCAATTGTACAACAATACAGGTAGACAGAAATCCAATATGAGAAACAGGCAGGCATGTATGGTGTCATGGTGCTCACCGCTTTGCCCCATTCTCCGTTCTGCCCTCTGCCGCCTCTAAATGCCCCCCAGCACCCTCTTCTGGGTGGGGCATCACTGACCCGGCCTCACGGAACACACAGCGAGCGAGCGCTCTCTGCATGACGACGTGCACGCTGTAGGATGCATGCAGCTGGGCCAGTGCAGGCGCAGTGATTCCCCCACCCAGAAGAGGGGGCAGAGGGGCAGAATGGGGGGAGCAGTGAGCAGAACCGCTCGCCATACATGCCTGCTCCCCCAGTTTCTCCTGTAAAGTCAACCTGAGATGAAATTAAACTGATGGGATAAACAATTGTATTTATCCTCCTAATGACTCTTCATCATTTTATTTTTTATTTAAACATTTACAAAGTAGAATGAATGTTTTGTTATCTCTGCTCAGTGGAAGCCTATTAAGTGTGAAAATACATGAACTATTGACCTTTTCCTATCTCCCCTGCTCTCTGTTGTATTCTGCCAGGAAAACTTTAATGACTGTAATTTGCTTATTAGTGATAGTTACTATTTTCATGACAAGGTCCCAAGACAGCTGTCATGCCTAGAAATTTACTTTCAGGTAGTAAAACAGCCTGATTACTGCTATGTTTTATACTGTACACACGTTTATCTCGTGTCGCTTCGGTACACTTTAAAATCCGGTTCTAATCTGGGCGGTAAGTAGTCATGCGCTATGCGTGTGAATAAATTCTTTACTTTCGGGGAATTTTGGAGTTGGACATACAAGCATGCAGATCAGGTGCTCTGACTGAAGTCAGACTGGATTAGCTGCATGCTTGTTTCAGGTGTGTGATTCAGCCACTACTGCAGCCAGAGAGACCAGCAGGGCTGCCAGGCAACTGGTATTGTTTAAAAGGAAATAAATATGACAGCCTCCATATCCCTCTCACTTCAGGTATAATTTAGAATGAAATGTACTGTTGGGTACTACTCTTGCCCTGCCACTGTTCACAGGACGGTTAGGCACAGTGCTTCTCTGGGATCCAAGCAGTGTCTGTACAGCGATCAGTCCTAGAGTGCCACATGAAACATACACCACCTGAGACAACTGTTTAAAAGGGAACTGAAGAGAGCGGTATATGGAGGCTGCCATGTTTATTTCCTTTTAAGCAATACTAGTTGCCTGGCAGCCCTGCTGATCCTCTGCATCTAATACTATTAGCCATAGCCCCTGAACAAGCATGCAACAGATCAGGTGTGTCAGACATTAAAGTCAGATCTGACAAGACTAGCTGCATGCTTGCTTCTGGTGTTATTCAGATACTACTGCAGAGAAATAGACCAGCAGGGCTGCCAGGCAACTGGTATTGATTAAAGGGAAATAAATATGGCAGCTTCCATATACCTCTTACTTCAGTTCCCCTTTAAACCTGTACAAGGTTGGGGGGGGGGGGGTTGTGGTCCTGTGAGTGTTAAGTGCATAACATTAAAGGGCACGGTGGCGTAGTGGTTAGCGCTCTCGCCTTGCAGCGCTGGGTCTCCAGTTTGAATACCAGCCAGGTCGACATCTGCAAGGGGTTTGTATGTTCTTTCAGTGTCTGTGAGGGTTTCCTCCGGGCACTCCCGTTTCCTCCCACATCCCAAACACATACAGATAAGTTAATTGGCTTCCCCCTAAATTGGCCCTAGACTACGATACTACACGATGCATACATAGACAAATGACTAAGGTAGGGATTAGATTGTGAGCCCCTCTGAGGGACACAAAAGTGTGGTTTGCCTTCTTAAAACAGAAGGAATTTGCGATAATTCAAATTAAAGTAAACCTATGTGGTTACCCACAATGCACTGCTACTGAATATGCAAATTATCTCTTTATGCCCCAGAAGCCAAACTTGCATCCAGAACCAGTGATGAGCTTACGGGTAGTGAGCTATTCGAATCCGTGATTAAAATGAGGTTTGATTGCCTCAGGTGTGCGGCTGGGAGACGAGGGGGTTACTTACCCATAAGTCTGCAGTCCTCTGCGTTCCAAACGTCTTGCACGCGGCCTATTGGACGCATTGCAAGACTCACTATGCGCACTTCCTTCCCCTGGCTTGTAGGAGGAAGTGTGCGTAGTGAGTCTTGCAATGCGTCCAATAGGACACGTGCAAGACGTTTGGAACGCAGAGGACTGCAGACTTATGGGTAAGTAACTCCCTCTCTCCCAGCCGCACACCTGAGGCAATAAAACCTCGTTTAAATCATGGTAGTAATGAGTAGCTCATTACTCCTGAGCTCATCACTGTCCAGATCCGATTGCGACTAGCAAGCCTAGCTTAAACTTTTAGGCCCAGTGCACACCAAAACCGCTTTTAGATCCGCAATACGCTAGCGGTTTTTGGAGCTGATTTCAGAGCATTCTAGGTATGTTTAGAGAGGTTTTCTAAACATACCTAGCGGTTTTGGGTGCGTTTTTGTGTAGCAGATTACAAATATTGTTACAGTAAAAGCTGTTACTGAACAGCTACTGTAACAAAAATGCCTGGCAAACCGCTCTGAAGTAGCGTTTTTCAGAGCGGTTTGCGTTTTTCCTATACTTTACATTGAGGACGAAACTCTTCCGAAAACCGCAAACGCGCAGCAGGAGGCTCGTTTGCGGCTTGGCAAAAACCGCAAACCGCCGGTGTGCACCATCCCATTGCAATACATTAGACAAGCGTTTTTATAGGCGGATGCGGCCGGCGGATCGCTCCAAAAACCGCTCGGTGTGCACTGGGCCTTACAGAGCCACATCAACCCAACATCCAGACAGCCGGTTTCAGACTTTTGCTCCTCTGAAGGACAGTTAGCGACAAGATAACATAAACTATGTACAGCGCTGCATAAGATGACCGCGCTGTATAAATACTAAATTGGAAAAAAGTGTATATTTTTATATCTTAAATTGGAGTAAAACCAAGAGTAAAACATCAGAATTTTCTATATTTCTATCACTTACAGTAGCTAGTTATAATTTGACAGGTATTGGACTAGTCAATGACCTCATGGGAAATTTTCAGTTACTTGTTTACAAAAGCCCTTACTAAACTGGAGTTTCTCAGTCCAACTGCCAAAATAGTGTGCGAACTGGTTGGGTAGCTGGACAACCTCTTTTGTATAGATCCTGGTGTTTTTATAAAGCATGAATACTGAGCATCCCCCATGAGGAGATGGGACTAGTCCAAAATTTCAGATCTTTCAACCTTTTACTATCTACTATAAGTGACAGCAACACAGGAGAAAAGCAATTCATGGTGCATTGTAGTCTGGGAGATGTTTTCTTTTAGTGTGATTGAACTGTATCAGATGGCAGCAATGCTTTATCAGGGCCAGTGCACACCAATAACCGCTAGTGGTCTTTGAAGCTGTTTTTCAGAGCGATTCTAGGCATGATTAGAGAGGTTTTATAAACATGCCTAGTGGTTTTGTGTAGCAGATTTTATATTTTGTTACAGAAGCTGTTCAGTTACAGCTGTACTGTGTAAAAACTGTGTAAAAAAAATTTCTCTGATATAGCGATTTTTCCACTTTCCTATAAATTTGAGGCAGAATCGCCTCAGAAAATGGCAAAAGTGCTGCAGCCCCCGAGTTTGCGTTTGTGCAAAAAACAAGCCGCTCTGGTGTGCACCATCCCATCCAGTTTTCCCCCGCAAGCGTTTAACGCTCAGAACCGCTCTTGCTGTGCAGCAGCCCTCAGTTGAGTTCGAGGGATTTTTAGGTTCACTGGAAAAATTGTTTGCCTGCATATAACAGTAGAATAATAATGTACATATAAATTGCTTGTTTTTGATTTGGAATAATTGCTGTCGTTCCAGAGAAAGGGATGCAGTGTGCGCTGGATGGGGACTACGCCAAAGCAGTGGAGATGTTCAGTAAAGCTATCCGATTAGACCCTAAAGATTACAGGTGAGCTTATTGCCCGCGTCACCTGTGTATAAGTCTGGTGGGGGGACAGTGTTCTCCCCAGAAGTTTTTTTCCAGCCGGGTGGCATGAAATAGTAGCCGGGTGGGTCGAGATGAAAAATGCAGGGCAACTCTGCTTACAGCATAGGAGGAGGTGAGAAGGTGACAGCCGGGTGGTCATTAAATCTAGCCGGGTGGAGCACCCGGCTAAAAGAGCCTGGGGAGAACACTGGGGGAGTTCGGGGGGCAGTGAGCTGTTGCCAGGCAGCAACAAGCAGTTGTGAGTTTGAGGGGCTTTTCACTGCCTATCAACTGTCTGTGGAAAAGAGTCCTAAAGGTGGCCACGCCCCATACAATTGAGATCCAATTTTACACCAATTTGATAAATAAGGTTGTCCCAGAAAATTGAAAGCTTTTTTTTTTTTTTTTTTTTTTTTTTTTTCCCTGGCTTTTTCTAATCAACCAATTTTTTTTTTTTTTTTTTTTTTTTAAGTTTACAATCTTTTATCCCGAAATTGTGGCAATCTTGAAAATACGCGCGGTACCTCGAAGATACTGATCGAAACTTTCGATCGGAATGCTTGAATCAAAATAAACAATGTATGGTGTGTGTGGCCACCTCTAGGTAGGGATGGTCGGAAATGCCAATTTCCGATTCCACGGTAAATCCGCATTCCGCCATTGCCAAATACCGATTCCGCCTTCCGCTACCAATTTCCGCATTCCAATGCGGAATTTCCGCCGGAAACCGCGGAAATTCCACCCGACTTTAACATCGATTTTCTCAAAAACTATAAGGTCTTTTTGAAAACTTTTTTTTTTTTGCATCTTGTTCAGTAGATTCTGTTTAATAAACCCTGAAAATGTGGTGTTTCTAGGCCTTACGGGGGCTTTGCTATTAACCGCTAAAGTCGGCGGATTTTTACTGTAATGGAAATGCAGAAAATGGGCAGATGCAGATTTTCTGCATTTTACATAACAGTAAAAATTCGCCGACTTTAGCGGTTAATATCAAAGCCCCCGTAAGTCCTAGAAACCAAATTTTCAGGGTTTATTAAACAGAATCTACCGAACAAGATGCAAAAAAAAGTTTTCAAAAAGACCTTATAGTTTTTGAGAAAATCGATGTTAACCACCCTGGCGTTCTATTAAGATCGCCAGGGCGGCTGCGGGAGGGTTTTTTTTTTTAAATAAAAAAAAAACTATTTCATGCAGCCAACTGAAAGTTGGCTGCATGAAAGCCCACTAGAGGGCGCTCCGGAGGCGTTCTTCTGATCGCCTACGGCGGCCAAAAGTAACACGGAAGGCCGCAATGAGCGGCCTTCCGTGTTTTGCTTACTTCGTCGCCATGGCGACGAGCGGAGTGACGTCATGGACGTCAGCCGACGTCCTGACGTCAGCCGCCTCCGATCCAGCCCTTAGCGCTAGCCGGAACTATTTGTTCCAGCTGCGCAGGGCTCAGGCGGCTGGGGGGACCCTCTTTCGCCGCTGCTCACGGCGGATCGCCGCAGAGCGGCGGCGATCAGGCAGCACACGCGGCTGGCAAAGTGCCGGCTGCGTGTGCTGCACTTTATTTCATCAAAATCGGCCCAGCAAGGCCTGAGCGGCACCCTCTGGCGGTAATGGACGAGCTGAGCTCGTCCGTACCGCTAAGGTGGTTAAAGTCGGGCGGAAATTCCGCGATTTCCGGCGGAAATCCGCCTAATGCACTTGCATTACCGATTTCCGCATTCCGATTCGGAAATGCAATTTCCGATCGGAATTTCGGAAATTGCATTTTCGCGAAATCCGAATGAGCATCCCTACCTCTAGGCTGTTACATGTATTCAGATTAAAAAGATTTAGGCCTCTCTTCCACAGGCAGCTGAACTGCTCGTTTGTCAAGTAGTTCAGACACCTGCCTGCCGGCCACAAGAGCCGTTTGGCTGCAGTTACATACAGCTGAATGCCAGTGCTCAGTAATCCGGTACATATCACAATTGACGCGTGGCAGTGTTACCTAGCGGCGAATATGTCTCATGTTGCGTGTCTCTCAAGCAACCGGCAGGCTCAAATGCAGCTACATGGGTGGGAGCGCCTGTCCACCTACTGGCCATGCTGAGCGCTAGCAAAGCGACAAACCGGTGGTTGGAAGCAGCTGACAGGCGGCGAGTTCACCACCTTTGGCTGCTCACGGAAGAGGCCATTTCTCTTTCCCACAGTAACCCACTAGGAGCGCTTTTCTGAGCACTTTGTGATTTGAGCACAGGATCAGCTTTCAGCCAAGCCTGTCACACTGCAGTGTACTCAGCCCAATCAGAGAGGAGCAGGATTGTGAAATGGGAGATGACAAGTTTCCCTCTCTCTGCCTTCTGCAGCCATGGCGAGAGAACAGAGCTTGGGTAATGGAGATAAGATAATTACAGCAGAGACCTTCCTATATAGATAGGAGAGATTTCTGGCAGCATTAAAGAGACCATGCAGTATTTTAAATGGAATTTGATTTTGTGGTTGACAATCCTGCTTCTAAACTTGTTTTTATCTCCAGGTATTTTGGTAATCGTTCGTGCTGCTATGAACAGCTGAAGTTCTACAATGAGGCCCTAATGGATGCCGACAAATGTATAGAGTTATCTGCTGCTTGTCCTAAAGGCCATTTCAGGAAAGGCCGAGCA
Organism: Hyperolius riggenbachi; assembly: GCF_040937935.1. Classification (NCBI taxonomy): domain Eukaryota; kingdom Metazoa; phylum Chordata; class Amphibia; order Anura; family Hyperoliidae; genus Hyperolius; species Hyperolius riggenbachi. The sequence goes on along the minus strand of NC_090655.1, from coordinate 9,052,654 downwards.
CTGAAAGGCTGTGGGGTAAGACCTCTTTTTTATCTTCGAGGCGCATTGCTAATTTGATATTGTTGATGGCTGCTCTTTCTAGTTAGTGCTAATCTTGTCAGATTTTTGTCATAAACGCCTGATCTGCTACATGCTTGTTCAGGGCCTAGGACTAAATGTATTAGAGGCAGAGGATCAGCAAGACAGCCACGCAATGTGCATTGTTTAAAAGGAGAAAGTGAAGTTTGGTCTGGTGTTAGTCGAGGAGCAGAAATGCAGATCTCAAACCAACAAGTGATGTTACGGTTCTGATCCAGTTCTGTATAATGCCTGAAGATGAAACTTTGTTTCGATAGCTTGCAATAAACCATGTGCAGTTGGTCACTGAAGATCTTACCGAAGTCAACGTTTATGGTGGCCATACACTGTACAATAAAAACGTTTCGATTATCCCGTTTATTCGATCGAAAATTTTTTCGCAACTTTCATTCGATTATTTAGATCAAGAAATTCGAACGATTATCCAGGTTTTTGGTTTTTTGTTTGTTTTTTTTTGAGAAAAATCAGATTGGACATGCTGAAAAAATCTTTATACTCGATCTAACGGAATAATCAAACTAAATGATCTAATTGAAGAAAAATGAAACCTTGTACCTTGTATGGCCATCCTTAGTTTGATGTCTCTAAGGGCTGGAACCCACAGGAGCGCTTTTGGCACGCGGCGATACGCTAGCAGTTTGCCAAAACGCTGGGCTAATGTTAATGGATGGGGCAACTTCCACAGGAGCGTTTGCGTTTCCCAGAAACGCAAACGCAGGACGTGCAGCATTTTGGGAGCGTTAGCGCTTCAATGTAAAGTATTGAAACGCTAGCAGAAACGCTCAGCAAAACCTAAACTGAGCGGTTTTGCTAGCGTTTTGCGGTTCAGCACACTGTAACAAAATTAAAAATAATTCACAGGACCAATCAGGATAAAAACGCAAAACGCTACGCACCCGCTGGGCAAAAAAATACAATGTTGCAAAACACGACCAAAAACGCGCATGAATCCGCTTGCAAACCGCTCAGACAAAACGCTAGCGGTTGCGTTTTGCGTTTGCTGATTTCAGTGGGTTCCAGGCCTGAGTCTCACTCACCTCAGGTTTTCCTTAGCGCCCATATTTAGCATGTTTCCAAATGTACTGCAACCCACCTCCTCTTACGACTTGGGTCCTTTTTCATAACCTCTTCCAGTGTTCAGGTTTGTTCTGAGCTGTAGTATTCCAAACTCCGGAAGCCTCACACAAGTGTATCCCGCTCACCCTGCTATGCATGAAATGTGGGAAGCGTGGCGCCTTCCCCTGTCAGCTGACCTTCGCCGCTAAATCACAGGCACTTTCTGTACAATAACGGAATGTCAGCTACTATAAATACATGCTGGTCTCCCTGCGCCTGGTCCTTACAGCACAAGAAAGGAACACATGGTCGGGAGGCACGGATATATATATATTCTGTACGAGCCGGGAGTACTCGTGATGAATGTCTTGTCATGCTATACATGTAGGCGCCCAGCCCTCTCTGGTCTCCACACTCTGAGCTATGTAAACTCTAGTGATCTGTTTTATTTATAAAGTGCTAACTTATTATGCAGCATTTGGCAATAAAATAAGGTGACAAACAACGAAACCGAGCACACGCATACAGGAATACACAATCTCTCATCCCTGGAGGACGTTTAGCTGCGAGGCTAGGTTCATGAAGTGATAATCAAGTACCGTATATACCGGCCTATAAGGCGACTGGGCATATAAGACGACCCCCCAACTTTCCAGTTAAAATATAGAGGTTGGGGTATACTCGCCGTATAAGACTACCCCAGTGTCAGCCGGGTGTCAGGCTGTGGTGAAATGACCTAATCGTGCAGTCTTCCACAAGGATAGAAAAGTATATTGCGCTCTGTGTTTAAAGAAAAGACTTGCTGTAATAGTTTCTTGAGAGCAGCCACTCGCGCGGGTATCAGTGCAGCTTCCGGGGTCACCTGACTGGTGACGTGTGCGCTCCACAATACAGCCCGGAAATCTCATCAGTAGAGCGCACACGTCACCAGTCAGGTGATCGAGGAAGCCGCACTGATACCCGCGTGAGCGGCTGCTCGCAAGAAACTAATACAGCAAGTCTTTTAAACACAGAGCGCAATCTACTTTTCTATTCACAGGAAGACTGCACGATTAGGTCATTTCACCACAGCCGGACACCCGGTACCCGGCACTCCAACTACTGACGCTACCTCCAGACTGATACTCGGCGTATAAGACGACCCCCCACTTTGCAGAAGATTTTTAAGGGTTAAATACGCTGGTATATACGGTAGTCCAAATCATTTAGACATTCAATGGGCTAGGTACATGATCCAAGTAGGAAACCATGGAAGACCATGCTCAAAGACTAAGGGCCCGTTCACACTTAAAACCGCAGAACTCCGGCGATTACCGCCGGCATTCTGCGGGAGTGATTTTTCCCGCGATCAGCGCGGAAAAATCACTGGACACTGCGGCGGGTTTGGAGCGATCGCGATTAGTGTGCTATGCACGCTAATCACGATTGCAAATCGCGGAACGCTCGTCGCCGGCAAACCGCTGCATGCAGCGCGGTTGCGGTTATCGCTAACCGCGGCAGTGAGAACACTGCCACTCGCTACATTGTGTAGCGGTTTGCCGTGAGCGGGAATCGTGCGATTCCCGCTCAGGTGTGAATGGGCCCTTAAGGTGCGTACACACATGCGACTATAGTCATTTGAAATGCTCGTTCCCCAATCATTTCAAATGACGATAGTTTTAAAAAAAAAAAAAAGGCAGCCAACGACCATTAAGTCTAACGACGGACGAGCTAGATCGTTAAAAACTAACGATCTAGCTTGGTGGATTTTTTTCCAACGACTATAATTTGCAAAAGTAGTACATCGTTGGGAAAACGGTCGTTCGTACTAGGCTTGACATGCGCATTTCACTATTTCTCCATGGAACTTTTCATTTTTATGCGCAGGCGCAATAGTTACTTTTACGTGATGTAACGTTCGTTCTAACGATCAGATCGTTACACACCTTTAAAAAAACCTAACTTTACTTAGGCCGTTCTTTCGTCAATTAAAAGTTTGTTCGTCGTTCACAACGAACGATTGTTGTCGTATGTACGTAGCTTTACAAACTAGTGTGTGTGCGGCACTAGGGGGAGGGTTGGGGACAGGTAATGTGTAGTTGCGCAGCAATGGGGATTGAGTCATTGAGGGTAGGGTAGGCCAACAGGAACAGGTGTACGTAGTTTTTTATTTATTTTTTATTTTAGGTGAAGGGTGCAAGGCAAGCCTTGGGGGGGGGGGGGGGGGGGGGAGGGTGATATGGAGTTCCAGAAAGTAGGGGCAGCTCTAGAAAAGTCCTAGAGTCTCACATGGGAATGGATGCACCGCCCCTCGCCTTCCCTCCCGCAGTGCCGGGAAAACTGATTCAATGTATGGGCATGGAATCATTCACGCATTCCCATTGTTTTACTACATTCCATAAACAGAACTTTTTCTGGCCCTAAACCTACCGGATACCATGTGCTAGCACAGTGGCAGCCAATAGGAACAGACCCCGGTTCACACCATGACTTCAATTTTATTTTATTGTATTTTTTTTTTTTTTTTTTTTTTTTTTTTTTTTGCAGCACACTGCATTGCTGATGGAGAACCCCCATTCCTCTGTCCTGTTTGGTTAAAAAACTGACACAAAATGGGTGAAAAACTGATAAAAATGTACTGTACAGGACTGGGACATAGCTGTACACATTTTCACTCTACAAATGTTTGCTGTAAATTGCACCTTTAGGCTGGGGTCAAAGAATCGCCCGAGCCATCAGAAATAACATTTCGTAATCTGTTTCACCAGCAACAAACCAATCTGTACTATTAAAGAGAACCAGAGACTAAGCACCCTCATGTATTTTACCATATACATCAATGGGGACATGACAGTAAACACGTACCCTGCTCTGTTTCATTCTTCTCTGCTAAATCTGCCTGTTATCAGCCCTGATAAGAATTCCCGGCTGAGCATTCAGTCTAGCTTTCACCAGAATGATTATAGCTGAGTCAGTCTTCTGTGAGGTCTTTTCAAGCCCAGGTCTGCCCCCTTGTGGCTCTGCTTTGCTGCTTCAGGAAGCAGAGCCACAAGGGGGCAGACTTGGGCCTGAAAAGACATCACAGAAGACTGACTCAGTCTAGCTTTCACAAGAATGATTATAGCTGAGTGCTCAGTCGGGGATTCTTACCAGGCCTGATAACAGGCAGATTTAGCAGAGAAGAATGAAGAAGAGAGTAGGGTAGGCGTTTACTGTCATGTTCCCACTGATCTATATGGTAAAATACATGAGGGTGCTTCGTCTCTGGTTCACTTTAAACCCAACCAAACCGTTTTTTTTCCCGATCGTCTGAACAATTCTAATGGTGATTGTTCAGCAGCAATCTGGTCTATTTGGGACATCAATGTGGTTTTTCTGCCGATCCGCTTGTATTTATCTGATAGTTTGGGAGATTCTTCCCTAAGGCTGCTTTCACAGTGGGACGTTACAGGGGCACGTTAGAGCAGCCTGTAACGCAGCCCCCACCGCTCATTAATGAAAAATTAATGGGCTGTTCACAGTGCCCATGTTGCGTTACAGTGTAACGCAGCACATCCGTTGAGAGTGCTGCATGCTGTGCGTTATGCGCGGCTGAGCCGCGTTAGACTGTTTGAACATGCTCAGTGGTGTTAGGTAGGAGTGGAGAGCGGCCAGGCACATGGCTAATATTAACTGCACTCAGTGACATGCAGTGTTTACTTCCTGGAGCGGCCGCTCTGTGCGGCGATTGGCCGGCGGGACCACGTGATGCCGCATGCGTCCAAGAGTATGCATCACGGACGCCAGAGTGAGCTGCACAACGCGGCTCACTCCGACGTCCACATCAGAGAGCACCAGGTGTTGCGTTAGGGGCACGTTATGTGCCCTATAACATCCTCTAAACGCAACGTCCTGGTGTGTAACAAGCCTCAACGTAGCCATACATCAGACTTTGCGGCCGATCAACCATCCAATTCGATTATTATAATTGAATCTGATAATCTGTGCCGCCAACTGCATGCCCGACCGACAACGCGACCAATTTCAGAACAAAATTGGTCATATAAGTCGATCGCACATGCTGCAAGATATTGGGCCAACTTGCTCGATCAGGTGTGCTGCTGTAATGGCGTGCAATTTCGGTACGATCGGCTAAACCCCCGGTGCCCACTGCAAGTTGTACATTACCTATCCGCGGCCTCCGCTGGCTTTCTGCTTTCCATACGCGCACGCCACACGTGGTTGTCTAAAGGCACGCATATGTCAGATGACTTACATGGCCACGGTACTAAGCAACCACGTGGCATGTGTGTATGGAGAACCGAGCCAGCGGAGGCTGTTGGCCGGTAATGTATCACTTGCCCTAGGCACCGGGGGGATTGGCAACATTAAACATTAGGGGGACAGCGTCAGGGCGGCAAGGCCGTGGGCATCACAAGGCCGACTCATGATCCATTTGGCATGAAATGAATCGGGAATCGGCCTGCAGTGTATGGACAGGCAAACTCTCTCTCCCACCAGACTCGCAGGTATTGGTGAATTAGGTCCACCTGGACATATGCAGCCCAATTGCTGTCGTCCTACTACATTGTTTGGGATTAGGGAGGATCAATGAGATGTAGATATTTCCAAGTTGATGCAAATGTACATTTTTTATGCAAATACATGCTGCTTGAAAATGGACCAATCAATTTAAACCTGGGTGGGACTTGATTGGTTCATTTTTTAGCTACATAGATTTGCATATATTTAATCACAATGTGGGCAATTGAACTCCATATCCCAACTAGGGATGATCAATGTTATGCAAATATATTTTATGCAAATATCTACTGTGATGGACTGTTGGGATCTGTTTTTAGAGGGGACAGACCTGTATTGTTTCAGGTCATTTACACAGTAAAAAAAAAATTGTAACTTTTTTGCATAAATGGCCATTTCTGATTGTGCAATAACACAAATTCTGATTATATTCATAATTATACAGTGTGGGCAGGGGCATTTCTGAGCAATATAGAGCCTATGGCAAACATTGAAATTGCACTGGACCATGCTGTTGATGCCCATGGCACAAGCCATGCCCCGCACCCCTCTAGGTACGCCTCTGTGGTCCCCGCCCCCTGTGCTGTAGCACCCATGGCACAAGCCATGCCTGCACCCCCTTTAGGTATGCCTCTGTGGTCCCCGCCCCCTGTGCTGTAGCACCCATGGCACAAGCCATGCCTGCACCCCTCTAGGTATGCCTCTGTGGTCCCGCCCCCTGTGCTGTAGCACCCATGGCACAAGCCATGCCTGTACCCCTCTAGGTACGCCTCTGTGGTCCCCACCCCCTGTGCTGTAGCACCCATGGCACAAGCCGTGCCTGTACCTCTCTAGGTACGCCTCTGTGGTCCCCACCCCCTGTGCTGTAGCACCCATGGCACAAGCCATGCCTGTACCCCTTTAGGTATGCCTCTGTGGTCCCTGCCCCCTGTGCTGTGGCATCCATGGCACAAGCTGTGCCTGTACCCCTCTAGGTACGCCTCTGTGGGCTCCGCCCCCTGTGCTGTAGCACCCATGGCACAAGCCATGCCTGTACCCCTCTAGGTACACCTCTGTGGTCCCCACCCCCTGTGCTGTAGCACCCATGGCACAAGCCATGCCTGTACCCCTCTAGATACGGGCCTGTGGGTTTCTGTTGTAACCATTGTAGATGTGCTTCTATTCCTCAGTAAGTCTTTAACCCTCATAGGCATAAATGAAAACTGTTTTTTAGAAATTAGAATTAATTGGAGTAATTCTGATGTTATAATGGAATTCCTTTCTCCTCTTGCAGAGGTTTACAGAGGCCGTGGAGTCCTTTCAGACTGTCCTGCAGCTGGACGAGAGCTGTGAGGAGGCTGTGAAGGAGATCCATACCTGCCAAGTATCGCAGCTGATGGTAATTGCAAAATGTCTTGTTCCTTGCCTCTGGGGGGCGCTAGGGGATTGCACAGTCTGGGGGGTCATTTATAGGGCTCTATTCTAGAAACTTCTCTCGTTATCTGTGCAAAAGAGCTTCTCTGAGCTCTCTGACCAGTTAAGTTGTCTGCAGTGAGTATCAAACGCAGCCGCGATCAGAATGCAGTGTGAACAAGGACTTACTGCAGGGGAGGTTAGAGTCATTAGCTCTGTTTCATAGTTTAAAATACAGAGTGTGGTTTGTAAATTGCAAATATGATCGAATGATGCCGTGCTATGAAAAGAGCTGTATACAGGTAGTCCCCGACTTACGAACGACCTGCCGATACAAACGGCATGGAGTCTCTGTTTCCATGGGAACAAGACCAAAAATTTTTTTTTCAAATTGGACTTGTAATTTTTGAGAAAATTGAACCCGGAGCGGGGGAGACAATTTTCCAAAATAATAGATTCCTTTCTGAAAAGGATCAATTCCTACCATACACTGCACATCAGTTTCCAATAGATTCCAGTCCGATCCATTTCCATGCTGTTCGATTTGTTATTCAAACATTGATCCATCAACCGTATCGATCAGACATTTTGGGCAATTTAGAACAATTGGGCTTTTAAAACAAAACATTTATAGATACCTGGGGTTTCCTCCAGCCCCGTCCTCCCCTGTTTTTGTTTTGAACCCGGTTTACCAAAATGAAAAGCATCAATGACTATTTTCTTCCGTAAAGATACGGAGGCTGCCATATTTATTTCCTTCTGAACAATACCAGTTGCCTGGCAGTTCTCCTGGTCTATTAGGATGCAGTAGTGTCTGAATCACACCAGGAACAAGCATGCAGATAATCCTGTCAGATCAGACAATGTCAAACGCCTCATCTGCTGCATGCTTGTTCAGGGTCTGTGGCTAAAAGTATTAGAGGCAGAGGATCAGCTGGATAGCCAGGCAACTGGTATTGCTTAAAAGGAAATGAATATGGCAGTTTCCTTACCACTCATCTCTCTTTCACTTTAATCGCCAGAGATCGAGGTGGACATCACATTGTTCTTCACATTAGGATGCTTAGTGGTTGTGTAATGTATTGACATTTCTTCCAAGGCTCACGGATTTACCCACGAGCAGAGTGTCAGCTTGCTGGAGCAGCATGGATCCGTGGAGAGTGTCATGGAACACCCAACCTCTGCCAAAGGTGACTCTCTAACCAGTGACGGCGGTAATCTTTCACGATTGGGGAGGGGGTTAAAGATCCAGCTCTAATGCTTTCTCTTTCTGTTCAGTCTTGCAAGAAAATGCGAAACTGGAGGAGATGGAAGAGGACCTGCTTTTCCAAAATGAATTGTGAGTATGACCCGTCTGACCACCAGAGGGCGCTATAAATCTGTGACAGTACCAACAGTTCATAAACTCTCTCACAAAGTACTCCACTTATGTAAATCCGCTTCCCTGTGTAACCTCTTCTTGCTGTGGGCTGAATGGTTCTTGCACACACCCACTGGACACGTGTGCTCTTTAGCAGACTTGCAACTTTTATATGCAATTTGCAGGTCACGGACAGGAAGTGAGAGGACAGACAGCGGTAGGAAATCCCACAGATTCAATCCCTTTCCATGCTATTCATAATGAATAGTTTGCTGGAATTTGGCTGTACCTATTGCTGCTGGGAGCATAGAGTAACTTAATGCAAATGTTGTTGCAATTTGTATGCAGTACGCAATGGGGAGATTGCAATGCAGTTTCTACAGATTTAGTTTTGTTCAGTTCAGTCCAGGCAAGACTACAACGTGTTGCAAGATTTAAACAAGTTGGCAGAATAAACCTCCATTTGCTTTTCATGAAAGGGGGAGCAGAGGCACACGTGTTAAAAAAAAAAAAAAAAAAAAAAGAAAAAACCCAGGGCATTGCCGCTAGTAAAATATGCTGAACTTGGCGATTTTATTCCTGCATTTTCATAATAAAATATCAGTAATATTTAGTGCCGTAACTTAAAGGCGTTGGTCACATTAGGCAACGCAGATGGCCGTCTATTCGGGACGCAAGCGTATGCGATCGCATTCCATCTGTGTTGCCATGCGTGGGTCTGCTGTCCCCATTCATTACAGTGAATGGGATCAGCGATGCGCTTTGCCGAAAATGGGTGCAGCAGTGCGATAGCGCATTGTACTGCTGCGGAGCGCACGTAGCAGTAGTAGGAACATCAGAAGTGCTGTCTATGAACTTGTGCTGTTCCTAATGATCGCACACATGGTGGTTCCTAAACCGAACCCCCTCCGGTGGTGCCTGACCCTAAATCCCCCTCCTACCCCACTCTTCCGCAAAAGCGTGATATGTGGCTATGAAGGTTAATTTCAAAAGGGTGCAATTTCCCCAGGCAGGCTTGTGGGGAAAAAAAATTGGCTTGCGCATAACTAAATTTTGGTATTGCATCCGTGCCTGATATGGGAATTGCACCCTCTTGCCGCTAATCGGAAATTTACCCTTTATAGCCGCATTTTGCAGCTATTCTAAAAGCCGTGATTTGTGGAGGTAAAATTCTGCACCCTGAGGCGCCGCCAGCGGCTGCAGCCATGCACCAAATTTTCCTTTAATCCCGCAAAATGTGTCTTTTATTATAAATTGCCTGTGGGGGGCGCTGTTTTACCGAAATGGCTTCTGCGCCCTTCCTGCTTGCGAAGCAGAGATGGGGAGTGTAGATTACACGTTGAGAGATTAGAGTTCAGTGGTGGATTTTTCTGTAAACTTTATCGAATTCAGTTGCGTGATATAAATGCAGTTCAGAAAGCCTCCCATACATTTATTGCCTCAGGTTTGTATAACTCCTGTATAATTTATCAGGCAACTTTGCAAATGTAGGTGCTTTATCCACCCTGTAAACACAAATGTCATCCAGTTTGTCGCCCCATCAGTTGGCTAGCTCAAAACACCAGGCAATATGGACAATTAGATGCTAACTTTGAGTTGATGCAAATGTAGTAGGGTTTATATGGTTTCATCTCTCATCTGACCTGCACTCAATTTGAAACCGATTCCTGCTGCATCCATCTGCTGTGTATGTTTCATCTCTCATCTGACCTGCACTCAATTTGAAACCGATTCCTGCTGCATCCATCTGCTGTGTATGTTCCATCTCTAATATATTACATGTGGCTGATTTCTGCTGTCCTGCTCTGCTTCTCATATTAGTAGCGCCTAAGTAACATATTTACTTTGTAATTTACTACTTGCTATTGAAATTCTGGCTTTTGTTTCACACTGCTGGCCTATCTGTAATTTCAAACAAAGTTGTAACACCTACAAGCTTGTTTGATTTGCAGGAGACTATAGTGGCCCTCCCCCCTGCTTAATTGTAAATTGTCTGCCAGACCATCCTGATTACTCATTTGCTCTGATGCTGTGTGTATATCAGGAGGTCTGGTAGTCGGGTCGGCCGACTTCGGGTCGTCTTCTAAGGGTGGAAATTAACCAGAATTTACCAGAATTCAACAGCAATTCAGCAGAAATCAGCTTTACACCAAGGTAACTTCCTCAATCTTTTAGCCTCACCTGCATTCCTGATCACTATCCAAACCTCACACACATTGCTTCCTCTGACCTACTCCATGCATCTTCCACCGTTCTCTACACATCTACCTCTGTCCAAACCACTGCCAGCCTCCTCTCCACACAACGTAATGTACCCCTTCCCCCCTGTCCTTTCTCTGGCTCACCCACACTTCACCCACCATATTCCTACCAAACTTTTGAAAATTGCGCAAAAGGTGGATCAGCGCAACACCAGGCCGCCTCCGAATGGCCTCCATCAGAGATGCGCTGAGCCCCCCCAGGAACTACAAACGCACCTTGAACCCAAACAGAAGCTCTGCATATACACCAAAAGCATGGCTGTTAAGTGGGAGCAGCTGACCAAAAACGAATTACATTAGTACATAGCAAGGAAATGAGCAGCGCTACTTAAAAACAGACTAGTGCCTACCTGCAAGAGAGTGCAAGCCCCACTTGTGGGGTCGAATACACACCGAGCATACACATGACCTGTCTACCACTGGAGGAGGATGTTGGTTTCCTGTAACAGCTTGCACGCAACCTATTAAGTACTCGTCCCTCCCACTGCGAAGAAGTCAATCCTCCATGGGAGGGGCCTAACACTAACTAAATCCTAACCTATGTATATGCATAGCCTGGGTGCGGCTAATCAAATAAAATCGAAAATTGCGCAAAAGGTGCATCAGCGCATCACCAGGCCGCCTCCGATTGGCCTCCATCAAACTTTTGCCACCCCTCCACCACTACCACATGCTATTCCTCCACCTGCTTCTCCAGCTGGTCCCAGTACTTTCTCCCTCCATCCTCTACCCACCCATCCCTAGACCCCCACTGGTCCCCAAACTCCCAACCACCCCCCTTCCAGCCCCTCCACACTCCTCTTGCATCCGCAGACCACACCATAATAATCTCATTCCCATCCATACAACCCCCAGGCACTCTCTCCCTCTGTTTTGTGGTCTATGGAATGCCAGATCTGTCCGCAACAAGCTCACATCCATCCATGAGCTCTTCCTCTCTAAATCCCTCACCTTCCTCGCCCTCACAGAGACATGGCTCACCCCCTCTGACTGTACCGCAGCCGCTGCTCTCTCCTATGGGGGACTGCATCTCAGTCACACCCCCAGACCTGACAATAGGTCTGGAGGAGGAGTGGGTCTGCTTCTTTCCGCATCCTGCACCTTCCGGGTCCTATCACCGCCCCCTTCCCTGCACTTCTCATCCTTTGAGGCCCATGTAATCCGCCTGTACCAACCTCTCCCAGCCATCATTGCGGTCCTATATCACCCCCATCTGCTCCAACTTCACTCTTCCTGGACAACCTGGCCTCCTGGCTCCCCCACATCCTGTCATCTGACCTCCCCACCATCATACTCGGGGATTTCAACGTACCTATCGATGAGCCTATCTCCACTGCTGCCAAGCAGCTACTCTCCCTCACCAAATCCCTTGGTCTCTCTCAGCACACAAATTCCTCCACCCACCGCGCTGGTCATACTCTTGATCTTATATTCTCAAAGTCCACCTCCCTCAGCAACCTGGACATCGCACCTTTCCCTATCTCTGACCATCACCTCCTCACCTTCACCATCTCCCCACCAACAACTTCTCTCCCCACCCCTCAGCCTGGTCGATGGCAGAGAGATCTACGTAATCTCAGCCCAAATGTCCTAGCAAGTCCCCTTCTCTCCCTCTCCTCCCACCTACTTACCCTAACATGCCCCAATGAAGCGGCTGCACAATATAACCTTGCCCTCTCATCTGCTTTAGATCAAGCTGCCCCTTCAATCTTCCGCCCTAACAAGCCCCCCAACCCTGGCACAACACCCACACATGTAACCTCAGGAAAGAAACTCGAGCAGCCGAACGGAAATGGAGGAAATCGCATCTCAATTCTGACTTCCTAGATTACAAGGCCAAACTGTTACTCTTCCACACTGCCCTCTCTGAGGCTAAACAAAGGTAATTTGCTGCACTGATTGGAACCCAAGCTTCCAACCCTCGACAGCTTTTTGCTACCTTCAATTCCCTCCTCAACCCCACTCCTCCCCCTCCCAGCTCCTCCCTCTCAGCCAACGACTTTGCCAACCACTTCACCACTAAAATTGCAACAATACGCAAAGAAATTTCCCTCCTCCATCCCTCCCTTCCCAACGCCTCTCAGGTTGTCCCCTTGCCTTCCCTCCAGCTGCTCCCCTGTCTCATCCACCCCTCACCTCTTTTACTCCTGCCACCATTGATGAAGTCAGCCTGCTGCTAGTGGCTTCCCCCCCCTCCCCCACATCCTCTCCCTGTGATCCTGTACCCACAAATACTCTTCGTTCCCACTTCCCTGACCTGGCCCCAGTCCTCACCTCCTTGTTCAATCTCTCCCTTTCCACAGGCACCTTCCCCAAAGCATTCAAACAGGCCACTGTACTTCCCCCTGCTAAAAAACCCTCACTCGACCCATCCCTACCCTCAAACTACCGCCCAATCTCCCTCCTTCCCTATGCTTCTAAACTCCTCGAACGCCTAGTCCACCAACACATTACCCAATACATCAACACCAATACCCTACTTGACCCCCTACAGTCTGGATTCCGACCTGCACACTCAACTGAAACAGCCCTCGCCAAGGTGGTCAACGACCTTACCCTTACCAGGGCCAGAGGCTGTTATTCCATCCTGCTCCTCCTTGACCTCTCTGCAGCATTTGACACTGTTGACCACTCCCTCCTCCTCCAATCACTACAGTCCATGGGCATCCATGGTCTTGCCTTGGCCTGGATCTCCTCCTACCTATCCAATCGCTCCTTCACCACTTCCTTCAATAGGTCCTCCTCAACCACTGCCCCCCTCTCAGTTGGGGTCCCCCAGGACTCTGTTCTAGGCCCCCTTCTTTTCTCCATATACACTTCCTCAATTGGCAAGCTTATCTCCTCCCTGGGCTTCAATTACCACCTCTATGCAGATGACACTCAGATTTACCTCCATACCCCCGATCTCTCATCCACCACCATAAACATGGTCTCCTCGTGTCTCTCAGCAATTTCCTCCTGGATGTCAGCTAGGTTCCTAAAGCTTTAGCTAGACAAAACTGAGCTCCTGATCTTTCCACCCCATGCTGCTGCACCCATCCCAGGTTTCCACCTCACAATCGACAACACAACCATTCTCCCTACCTCCCAGGCCCGCTGTCTGGGTGTCACCTTGGACTCTGACCTCTCCTTCATCCCACACATCCAAAACCTCACCAGAGCCTGCAATTTCCACCTCCGTAATATCTCCAAGATCCGCCCCTTCTTAACCCCGGACACGACCAAACTGCTCATCCATGCCCTCATCATCTCCCACCTTGATTATTGTAATTCCCTCCTTTCTGGCCTCCCCCTGAAACGCACTGCCCCCCTTCAATCAGTGATGAACGCGGCTGCAAGACTCATCCATTCTTCGCACCGCTCTGCATCCACATCTCCCCTTTGTGAATCCCTGCACTGGCTCCCTATCCGTTTCAGGATAAGTTTCAAGATTCTATGCCTGGCGTATAAATCTGTGCACAAAACCTGCCCTACCTACATCTCTGAGCTTGTTCACAGGTCGCCCCCTCCGTTCCTCCAACGACCTTCGCCTCACCACCCCACGCATTTCACACTCCCATGCCCGCCTGCAGGATTTCTCAAGAGCTGCCCCCATCCTCTGGAATGCCCTTCCACCACCCATCAGACTTGCTCCCTCTTTCAACACATTCAAGCAACCCCTCAAAACCCACCTCTTTATGATGGCCTACCCACCTCCCACCACACAGTAACTCCCTAAGGAATATTTAACAGCCCCACCTAGTGTTTCCACCCCTCCCTTTAGATGTAAGCCTCTGGCAGGGTCCTCCATTCCCTAGTGTAATCTACAGGATCATGTGCCCCTGTCCTATGACAGCCTGTATGTAATGATCTGCTCATCTGCCTGTGCAGGCAGGCAGCTTTTTGACCATTGTTTACGTTTGCATGCTGCAGGACTCTGGAAAGGAGAGCTTCTGTCAGTTTTGCAGCTTGTGCTTGCTGAGGAATTTGCATACGTTGTCATGCAAATTGCCTGGCCACATTCATTGGAGGCGTGTACTATAAGTACTATGTGTTTCCCACAATGCTTGGCTGGTCATAAGGATTTAGTCCTGTGTAACACTCCTGTCGGGAGTGTCAGCCTTACTCTCTGTTTGAAGATCAGCTTAGAGTAATTCCTGGAAAACTGCACTAGGCAGGTTTCCTTAGTGCAGTTAGGATTGCTTATCTGTTTGTTTGTTCTGTTGCTATTGTCCTGTCCCAGCGGTGGTTGACAGGAAATGGTTCTGATCTCTGTTCTTGGAGTATAGCTGGTGCAGCGGTTGCTACCAGCTATCTCTTCTGATCTGTCTCACTTGGATCGCGCTGGCATCTTGCGCTAGCGCTGTGGATCCTTCTGTTCTGCTACTCTGTACCTGGATCGTGCTAGTCACTTTCGCTAGTGCTGTGGATCCTTCTGTTCTGCTATTCTGTCTGCCTGGATCGCACTCTCCTAGCGCTAGTGCTGTGGATCCTTCTGTTCTGTCTTCCTGGATCGCGCTGGCCACTTTCGCTAGTGCTGTGGATCCCATCTCTCGCTTGTCCCTGTTTTCGTGTGTCTGTCTTGTCTGCTACGAACGCTTGTTGGAGGCTCGGTGAGGTAACCGTTAAGCAAGCGCTCGCGTCCTCTGTTACATGTTTGTCTGTCGATGGTTAGTTAGGCGTGCTTGTCTCTATTGTGCTTATCACGTGGAGACAACGCACGAACGCGTGCACTGTTGCGAATGAATGCAGTGTTCACGTTCAGTTAGCGTTATTTTCCTTGTTATTCTCATTGTATTATTTGCTGTGCCTTTGCTACCCTCGTATTCTGTTCTGATCTGCCTTGTGTCACGTCTGGCGATCGCACCTCTCGCGACCGCGTTCCTATTTCATATCTGCTGTTGTGTGTGCACTGTCGCGAGGTGGCGACTAGGTTGGCGCACACACATACAACCTGTCCCTTTGCTCGTTCTCATTCGCAATCGCCTCTCTTGCGATTGCGTTCTGCGCTTCGTACAATTCCTGTCTGGCACTTGTGGAGGTACAGAGGATTGGTTCCTCTGCACTCCCCAGCGCCATCTGCCGAGAGAAATTTCCCTCTACAGGTGCGTAGCACCTTTTGCTGGGTGCCTGCAAATATATGCTTGTGGAGGCTTTCCGCCGTATCAGCGCACGCGTTGTGCGCTGATCACGGAGAAAGTTCCACAATCATTACACTGTACTTGTATTACTGGGCCTACCTAACCAGCCCATATTGCATGATCATGTATTTTGTACAATTTGCATGTATAACTGTGTTCTATGTGTATAACCCTATGTATGTCATCCTTGTATCATTGTATATATTTATTGTCCAGCGCTGCATAATATGTTGGCGCTTTATAAATACAATAAATAATAATAATTGAACCAGTCTAAATCCTCAGCTATTGAATATGATCAGACCAGACATCCCCCAAAAAAGTATACAAAGTAAACAAAACTAGTATCAGCTGGCGGTGGGCGTCAGCCTCTGCGTCAGCTGGCGGTGGGCGTCAGCCTCTGCGTCAGCTGGCGGTGGGCGTCAGCCTCTGCGTCAGCTGGCGGTGGGCGTCAGCCTCTGCGTCAGCTGGCGGTGGGCGTCAGCCTCTGCGTCAGCTGGCGGTGGGCGTCAGCCTCTGCGTCAGCTGGCGGTGGGCGTCAGCCTCTGCGTCAGCTGGCGGTGGGCGTCAGCCTCTGCGTCAGCTGGCGGTGGGCGTCAGCCGGCGGTGGGCGTCAGCCTCTGCGTCAGCTGGCGGTTTTATCTAGTTTTATCATGTGAGGAGCAGATCTGTAAGGGCCTGTTTCCAAGAGACTCGTTTCTATGTGGAAACCGCACTGCATGGCAAAGAAACTGCAACAAATTCATGTCAATGGAGTAGTTTATTGACATGAATTGACCTGCGCTATCCGTCACTATGCGTCGCGGGGGAAATTATGGATACCATGCTGCAGTTTTCTGCAGTACGCATCCCATTCCACGTAACTGCTGAAGGGAAGCCGCATGACGCCATACAGTTGTACGGACAACCAGAAGTACCTGCAGGGGGGGGGACGCGAGGTGACGCAGCCATCCACAACGCTAGTGGAAACTGGCCCTCAAACTTCATTTTGTGCTTTTATATTTTTCTCCTTTTTTCCTGTTTCACAGGCCTCAGCGCTACTCCTTGTGGGTGGGGAATATTACAGAACAAATCACTGAGAAGCACCTGAAAGACTCATTTAAATGGTAAGTCCAAGTGGTCTGTTATTCATGTGACTTTACCAGCTGAATGGTCATGATCCGCACCAGAGACAGACAATGGTGGGGTGTCTTCAAACTTGCGTTTTATCAAATCCCAGTAATACACGACATGTTTCGGGGCATATCCCCTTCACCTGATGAAGGGGATATGCCCCGAAACATATCGTGTATTACTGGGATTTGATAAAACGCAAGTTTGAAGCCAATTGAGTGCCTCCTTCGTATTTACTACATTGAACCGTGTGTGGAGTGGTGACCCACAGAGGGATTGTGCACCGGCAACATAGACCTGACTAGGCCTATTCCACAGGGACTCGCTGCAGTTTGCTTCTTGTGGTTACTGGGGTGTCCGCAGTCCTCCAATCCTGGGGGGTTACTGGGGTGTCCGCAGCCCCCAATTCCTGGGGGGTACTGGGGTGTCCGCAGTCCTCCAATCCTGGGGGGTTACTGGGGTGTCCGCAGTCCTCCAATCCTGGGGGGTTACTGGGGTGTCCGCAGTCCTCCAATCCTGGGGGGTTACTGGGGTGTCCTCAGCCCCCCATTCCGGGGGGGGTACTGGGGTGTCCGCAGTCCTCCAATCCTGGGGGGTTACTGGGGTGTCTGCAGCCCCCCATTCCTGGGGGGTTACTGGGGTGTCTGCAGTCCTCCAATCCTGGGGGTTACTGGGGTGTCCGCAGCCCCCATTCCTGGGGGGTTACTGGGGTGTCCGCAGTCCTCCAATCCTGGGGGGTTACTGGGGTGTCCGCAGCCCCCCATTCCTGGGGGGGTTACTGGGGTGTCCGCAGCCCCCCATTCCTGGGGGGGTTACTGGGGTGTCTGCAGTCCTCCCCCCTATATCTGGGATTCCGGTTCCAGCACACAATCTATCAGGAGTGGCCATTGATTATTCCAGGCTCATTACGCAGATTTTACAGTTCGCCATCTATTCACAGTGGCAGAAAGAATGAACTCGCAGACTCCCAGGAGTTGCGGTTCCGTTTCATTAACTCGCCCTTTCTCCGATAATTAGTCCCGGAATGAACGCAGTTATTTGTAGGGTGATGTGATCGGCAGGACTTCACCCCAGATGGATTGTATAATACCAAATTAAACGCATACTGATGTTCAGAAAGGGATGGCTGCAGCTTTCATTAACAATGAGCCCCCCCCTGCTCCAAACAGGAACCCTGCTGCCAGCATGTCAATGTGAACCTGAGAAGTGGAGATACTTGTATTGGCTTTACATTATGCGGTGCTCCCACTCTGCACCACTAGAGGTCAGCGGTTTACTCTGGAACAAGAGGCATTGCTGTTCGCTAAGAATATACCATCTCTCCATCACTGCAGAGTATGTGTAGGACAGGGAAGCTGAATTATTTACCTTGCCTAAAAATATACAGTAGGTTTATATTTATCCTATTGCCAATATGTCAGCAGCCTTTACCAACGAAAATACATTTAAAGTACACCTAAAGCGAGAGGGATACGGAGGCTGCCATATTTATATCCTTTTCAACAATAAGTTGCCTGACAGCCCCGCTGATCTGTTTGGCTGCAGTAGTGTCTGAATCACACCAGAAACAAGCATGCAGAAAATCTTATCAGATCTGACAATGTCAGAAACACCTGATCTGCTGCATGCTTGTTCAGGGGCTATGGCTGAAAGAATTAGAGGCAGAGGATCAGCAGGACAGCCAGACGATTATTGCTTAAAAGGAAATAAACATGACAGCCTCCACATACCCCTCGCTGCAGTTGTCCTTGAAAGTACACCTGACGAGAGATGGCTATGGAGGCCATATTTATTTCATTTTAAACAATGCACATTACCTGGCTGTCCTGCTGTTGCTCTGCCTCTAATACTTCTAGCTATAGACCCTGAACAAGCATGCAGCAGATCAGGTGCTCTGACTGAAGTGTGACAGGATTAGCTGCATGCTTGTTTATGTTAATCTGACACTATTGCAGCCAAAGATCAGCAGGACTGCCAGGCAACTGGTATTGTTTAAAAGCAAATCTATATGGAAGACTACATATCACTTCAGGTTTCTCTTTTTAAATAGAAATATTTGCAGAATGGGGAATGTGAAAATAAGGTAGGAGTTTGCAAAAGTTGTGAAACCGTGACCCTCTCATCAGTATTAAAGGGAAAATCTATGTATTCCAGCCAAAATTTAGCAACGCTTGTCACTTGACTCCTTTAATTAACCTGCTTAGCGGTCTGGATGAGCTCAGCTCGTCCATTACCGCGGGAGGCTGCTGCTCAGGCCCTGCTGGGCCGATTTCTTTCAAATAAAAAGCAGCACACGCAGCCGGCACTTTGCCAGCCGCGTGTGCTACCTGATCGCCGCCGCAGCGCGGCGATTTGCCGCGTGCAGCGGCGAAAGAGGGTCCCCCCCAGCCGCCCGAGCCCAGCGCAGCCGGAACAAACAGTTCTGGATTGGAGGCGGCGGACGTCAGCTGACGTCCATGACGTCACTCCGCTTGTCGGCATAGCGACGAGGAAAGCGAAACAAGGAAGGCTGCTAATTGCGGCCTTCCTTGTTACTTCTGATCGCCAGAGGCGATCGGAAGTACGCTACAGGAGCGCCCTCTAGTGGGCTTTCATGCAGCCAACTTTAAGTTGGCTGCATGTAATAGATTTTTTTTATATATAAAAAAAACTCTCTCGCAGCCGCCCTGGCGATCTTAATAGAACGCCAGGGAGGTTAAAAAAAAAAAAAAAAGTTGCTACATATAGTAGAGTGTCATGCATTGATCGGGATGCCCAATTTTATGTTCATTATCCAGGTTTCAGCATCAGAGCAACACTTCCTATATGTATTACTCTGTATTTGTATGTAGCCCCACCCTCCCAGTGATGTCACAGCCTAGGTTCTGATGTCATGAAGCCGCCTCCTCCACAGTGCACTCTGGGGGAGACCAGGTATTTCTGCTTACTTTGGAACACTCAGTAACCCAAGATTCCAGCTGTGAACTTGTCACCATCTATCATTTAAGAATGTAAATCAGGAAAGATTTTACAATGGGCAAATACAGTATATTTCATAATATACTGTATATACTAGAGTACACGTCTAGAAATGTAGGTCTGACTCACTAAATAAAAGTATAGGGGGCGACTTATACACGAGTCACTGGGCAACACTGAGCACACTAAGCAATGTGTGTACTGATAGTGACATTCCCATGTGCAGCAATGTACGCAGTAGTAAGTGACACTTTCTTGATAAAGGAAATGCAAAGAAAACACAGGTGTGACAGTCCCGGCCACAACAATTACTAAGGAAAGGGGCGGGAAATACTGGGCTGCAGGAGGAGGAGTGAATAATTGCACCACTTGGGGGCTTGGAGGAGGTATTGGCTACACTTAGGGGGCAGGAGAGACAGGCTGCAATACTGTATGCAGTGCAGTCATTAACCCCTCCTGAGCCCCAAGTGCAGCCATTAAAGGGACACTGTAGGGGGGTCGGGGGGGAAAGAATTAAACTTACCTGGGGCTTCTAATGGTCCCCCGCAGACATCCTGTGCCAGCGCAGCCGCTCACCGATGCTTTAAAGTCTGAAAACCACTGCACCTGCGTTGCCGTGTCCTCGCTTCCCCTGATGTCACCAGGAGCGCACGGTGCAGGCACAGACCATACTGGGCCTGTGCAGTACGCTCCTGGTGACATCAGCGGGAGTGAGGACATGGCAACGCAGGCGCAGTGGTTTTCAGACTTTGGTTCACTTCTGGAATTTCAGACTTTAAAGTCTAAAAAATCACTGCGCCTGCGTTGCCGTGTCCTCACTCCCGCTGATGTCACCAGGAGTGTACTGCACAGGCTCAGTATGGTCTGTGCCTGCGCCCTGCACTCCTGGTGACATCAGGGGAAGCGAGGACACGGCAACGCAGGAGCAGTGGTTTTCCGACTTTAAAGACTGAAATTCCAGAAGTGAACCGGAGGCGGGGCCGAGCATTGGGGTGGCTGCGCGGGCGCCGGATGTCTGTGGGGGACCATTAGAAACCCCGGGTAACTTCAACTCCTTTTCCCCTGACCCCCCCTACAGTGTCCCTTTAACTTTGCTTAGTAGACTTATACTTGAGTTAATAAACATTCCAGCTTGAGAGGATCAAATATTGGAGAGTATTCGGTAAGTGATTTTACTCAGGTTACATCCAGTAAAATTCCTCTCCCTTTCTCTCGAGTTCCAGTCCCTCCCTCCCCCCCCCCCCCCCCCCCCCATACTTATCCAGAAGTCTAGTGATGTATAATACTGTGTTTTTCTGTCTAGCTACGGAGAGCTGCACAGCGTCCGAATCCTCAGTGAACGATTCTGTGCGTTTGTTAACTTCAAGTGTCCTATCGCTGCTGCCAAAGCACTGGAGGGATTGCAGGTATGTGCCGCCAGGCTCCGCCTCCTTACAGATCCGCACAGGGCAGCCACCCGGGGGGGGGGGGGGTGGTTGGCAACTTACACTGCAGTGAGGGGCCCAGGGCTTCTGGGGGCCCCAGGCCCCCCCAATGCGCTGGAAGATCTGTATGTGCTGGCTGCGGGCCTGTGGCTCACTAACCAGCACACTGCGTTCCAGCACTGAGAGAAGAGTGACATCAGCGCTTGTACATGGGGAGCAGATGAGTGAGCCCGCTACAGCGGACTTTATATACTGGGCCCTTACCTATATCTGGCTACAGGCTACCTATACTGGGGCACCACCTTTACCTGGCTACCTATACTGGGGCACCACCTGTACCTGGCTACCTATACTGGGGCACCACCTATACCTGGCTACCTATACTGGGGCACCACCTGTACCTGGCTACCTATACTGGGGCACCACCTGTACCTGGCTACCTATACTGGGGCACCACCTATACCTGGCTACCTATACTGGGGCACCACCTATACCTGGCTACCTATACTGGGCCACCACCTGTACCTGGCTACCTATACTGGGGCACCACCTGTACCTGGCTACCTATACTGGGGCACCACCTATACCTGGCTACCTATACTGGGGCACCACCTATACCTGGCTACCTATACTGGGGCACCACCTGTACCTGGCTACCTATACTGGGGCATCACCTATACCTGGCTACCTATACTGGGGCACCACCTGTACCTGGCTACCTATACTGGGGCACCACCTGTACCTGGCTACCTATACTGGGGCACCACCTATGCCTGGCTACCAGTACTGGGGCACCACCTATAACTGGCTGCCTATACTGGGGACACCTATATCTGGCTACAGGCTACCTATACTGGGCCACCACCTATACCTGGCTACCTATACTGGGCCACCACCTATACCTGGCTACCTATACTGGGCCACCACCTATACCTGGCTACCTATACTGGGGCTGGAACCACCTATACCTAGCTACCTATACTGGGGCCACCACCTATACCTGGCTACCTATACTGGGGCTGGAACCATCTATACCTGGCTACCTATACTGGGACACCACCTGTACCTGGCTACCTATACTGGGACACCACCTGTACCTGGCTACCTATACTGGGACACCACCTGTACCTGGCTACCTATACTGGGACACCACCTATACCTGGCTACCTATACTGGGGCACCACCTATACCTGGCTACCTATACTGGGGCTGGAACCATCTATACCTGGCTACCTATACTGGGGCACCACCTATACCTAGCTACCTATACTGGGGCTGGAACTACCTATACCTGGCTACCTATACTGGGGCTGGAATCACCTATACCTAGCTACCTATACTGGGGCTGGAATCACCTATACCTAGCTACCTATACTGGGACACCACCTATACCTGGCTACCTATACTGGGACACCACCTATACCTGGCTACCTATACTGGGACACCACCTATACCTGGCTACCTATACTGGGACACCACCTATACCTGGCTACCTATACTGGGACACCACCTATACCTGGCTACCTATACTGGGACACCACCTATAACTGGCTACCTATACTGGGACACCACCTATACCTGGCTACCTATACTGGGACACCACCTATACCTGGCTACCTATACTGTGGTACCTATACCTGGCTACCTATACTGGGGCACCACCTATACTTGGATACCTATACTGGGGCTGGAACCACCTATACCTAGCTACCTATACTGTGGCATCACCTATACCTGGCTACCTAATCTGGGGAACCACCTATACCTGGCTACCTATACTGGGGCACCACCTATACCTGGCTACCTATACTGGGGCACCACCTATACCTGGCTACCTATACTGGGGCACCACCTATACCTGGCTACCTATACTGGGGCACCACCTATACCTGGCTACCTATACTGGGGCACCACCTATACCTGGCTACCTGTACTGGGGCACCACCTATACCTGGCTACCTTTACTGGGGGCACCACCTATACCTGGCTATCTTTACTGGGGGCACCACCTATACCTGGCTACCTTTACTGGGGGCACCACCTATACCTGGCTACCTTTACTGGGGGCACTACCTATACCTGGCTACCTTTTTACTGGGGGCACCACCTATACCTGTCTACCTTTTTTTTACTGGGGGCACCACCTATACCTGTCTACCTTTTTTTTTACTGGGGGCACCACCTATACCTGGCTACCTTTTTACTGGGGGCACCACCTGTACCTGGCTACCTATACTGGGACACCACCTATACTTGGCTACTTATACTGTGATGCCTATAGCTTGCTACCTATACTGGGAGCACATGTACCTGGCTAACCTATACTGGGAGCACATGTACCTGGCTAACCTATACTGGTGCACCACCCATACCAGGCTACCTATACTGGGGGCACCCATGCCTGGATACCTATACTGGGGGCACCTATACCTGGCTAGGGCAGGGGGACGAGCTAAGACAGAAGGGGACAAGAGGTAACACAGGCGGACAAAAGGGGCACAGGGAGAAAAGAGATGAGACGGGAACATGAGGTCACACAGAGGGACACAAAAGAGGCACAAACTGAGGTGAGACAGAGGGGAACAAAAGAGGCGCAGGAAGAAAAGAGAACACATACGAACAGACCTACAAGTCCCTATCTCACTTGTAGTCACCAGGGACTACCTGTATTTTGCTAGTATTTGGCTCCACCCACATGTCATGTTCACGCCCACTTTTTGCTACATGCGGCTTTCTTCAGTGTCGAAACCATGCACGTTTTTTCGGTGCAGCACACTTTGAGCACTGACACGGGGTGGGGTGGCTAGTGGGCGGGCACAGCAACCAGTGGGTGGGCCCAGGCCTGATGACGTGTGAGGGGCCCCAAAGTTTCTGATTGCGGCCCTGGATCCGCAAATCGCTTGTTTATAAAGGGAGAGTTGTGTTTTCCATACCTTGTTCAGCAGGAGAACTTCCAGTATTTTTTTTTTTTTTATGTGGAGATTAGGTTTTTTTTAAATGATTTAGTCACTTAACCTGTAAAGTTGCTCATTAATTGTACAATCTCCTGAACAATCGACTGTATGATCGATTGAACTATTGATGGTTTTGTCAAACAGCAATCTAGCCAGTCAATCTGAGTTGTGTTGCTCATCAATTTCTCTATATTGGTGAATGATCTGATTGCACTGGCAGCCTTAGAGTACGCAGGGCCCGGGGTGAGTGTCATATGCGGGGCCTAGAGCCAGAGTATAGTTGCTCCCCAGTATAGGTAGCCAGCTATAGGTGCCCCAGTATAGGCCACGAGCTACAGGTGCCACAGGAGGAGGATGTCTGGTCGCCCTCCCCCCTCAGCAGGATTTAGCAGTGGGCACACAGCGCTCGGCACGGGGCCTCCCGTCAGCGTGCGACCTGGGGTGATTGCCCCACCCAAAGGCCGCCACTTTCGGATTGGATGGTATATGGAGGTGGCCATATTTATTTATTTTTAAACAATGCAGATTGCCTGGCTGCCCTGCTGATCCTCTGCCAATAATACATTTCAAAATGTTTAGATTAGAATTAGTACATAATTTGCATCTGTTTTGCATTCAAGGCATGTATTTAGCCCCAGTGGGGCTCTGCATTGCCTCTGTTGGTTTACACTTCAAGTGCAGCCTTGAGCGCTGTCATTTGTCTGTCTGTTTGATGTAATGTGTATACCATTTATGGTTAGCAGCACGAGGAATATTATGTTTTTATTGCTAGACTAGTGTTAGGCCTTCCCCGAGGGGGTCCGTCACCACCGTGGGGAAGTCTATTAGGTAATATTCTGTGCATACATTTCCTGAAGCTAACATCCCCCTTTGCCTGTAGTGAGTGCTAGGTGTGTAATATAGTCCAGTTATTGGAGCTCTGCACATCCGTGCAAATAGCTCATTCATGTATAACCTTTGTTTGAAAGCGCTGCCATGTCTCCTGCTGTACAATACCTTTAGCCATAGCCCCTGAACAAGCATGCAGCAGATCATGTGCTCTGAAGTGACTATTAGCTGCATGCTTGTTCCTGGTGTGATTCAGACACTACTGCTGCCAAATGGATCAGCAGGGCAGCCAGGCAACTGATATTGTTTAACAGAAAATATGGCAGCCCTCTCTCCAGGTGTCCTTAGTCAATAGGGCAGTTTTACACATAGATTATACCGAAAATTATTGACTGGCCCGTGTTTGGTCACCTTCACATACTGTTAGTGATCCAGTAACCCCTAAACATACAATGTAATTTTTTGATTGTAGGGCGGCTGTGCCCATGCTGGGGGGGGGGGGGGGGGGGGAGAGCCACTCGCTCCAGCACAGTACAGCACAAAGCCATACAACTCTTCACAGGCCCAGCAGCACAATCCATTCATGATCAATTTGCCTGTAGTTGGATACGCTGCGTTATTGATCAGGATTTTGTCATTGCAGAGTGGAATTGCTTTGTCTTTTTCAAGCCTTCTCATGTAAAGTCTTCCGTTCATTGCAGCTCTGTATACGGCTAGATGTGTAGGTTTAGGTTTACTGTATAGGTAAAGGGGACCTGAAAATGGGGAAGAGGATAAAGAAATGCAATTTTATTTATTTATTTTTTTGGGATGTTCATGGATAAATAAACTATTTGTAAACACAAGATCCTCTAAGCCAGGGGTGCCCACACTTTTTCGGCTCGCGAGCTACTTTAAAATTTGCCGAGGCCAGGAGATCTACCAACGTCCCAAATGCTAAGCACGCGTCCCCCCCCCCCCCCCGCGTTAGCCAGGTATATGTGCCTGCAGCATAGGTTACATGCCCTCAGTATAGGTTAGCCTGGTATTTGGGCCCTCAGTGTAGGTTAGCCAGGTATATGGGCCATCAGTGTAGGTTAGCCAGGTATACGGGCCCTCAGTGTAGGTCAGCCAGGTATACAGGCCCTCAGTGTAGGTTAGCCAGGTAAACAGGCCCTCAGTGTAGGTTAGCCTGGTATATGGGCCCTCAGTGTAGGTTAGCCGGGTATATGGGCCCCCAGTGTAGGTTAGCCTGGTATATGGGCCCTCAGTGTAGATTAGCCAGGCATATGGGCCCCCAGTGTAGCTTAGCCAGGCATATGGGCCCCCAGTGTAGCTTAGCCAGGTATATGGGCCCCCAGTGTAGGTTAGCCAGGTATTGGTGCCCCCAGTGTAGCTTAGCCAGGTATTGGTGCCCCCAGTGTAGCTTAGCCAGGTATTGGTGCCCCCAGTGTAGCTTAGCCAGGTATTGGTGCCCTCAGTGTAGCTTAGCCAGGCATATGGGCCCCCAGTGTAGCTTAGCCAGGTATATGGGCCCCCAGTGTAGGTTAGCCAGGTATTGGTGCCCCCAGTGTAGCTTAGCCAGGTAATGGTGCCCCCAGTGTAACTTAGCCAGGTATTGGTGCCCCCAGTGTAGCTTAGCCAGGTATTGGTGCCCCCAGTGTAGCTTAGCCAGGCATATGGGCCCCCAGTGTAGCTTAGCCAGGTATATGGGCCCCCAGTGTAGGTTAGCCAGGTATTGGTGCCCCCAGTGTAGCTTAGCCAGGTATTGGTGCCCCCAGTGTAGCTTAGCCAGGTATTGGTGCCCCCAGTGTAGCTTAGCCAGGCATATGGGCCCCCAGTGTAGCTTAGCCAGGCATATGGGCCCCCAGTGTAGCTTAGCCAGGCATATGGGCCCCCAGTGTAGCTTAGCCAGGTATATGGGCCCCCAGTGTAGGTTAGCCAGGTATTGGTGCCCCCAGTGTAGCTTAGCCAGGTATTGGTGCCCCCAGTGTAGCTTAGCCAGGTATTGGTGCCCCCAGTTTAGCTTAGCCAGGTATTGGTGCCCTCAGTGTAGCTTAGCCAGGTATAGGTACCTGTAGCGTAGGTTAGCCAGGGTCCTCTGGACTCCTGGAACCTCCGGCAGGCAGGCCGCTGGCCAATATGAATGGCGGGGAGAAGACGCGGCGAGGAGAGAGGCGGCGCGGCCGCTACGTCATGGCTGGGGGCAGCGCCGGGCATGTTACCAGCACGCACGTTGCAGGCTGCCCGGCGCCGCCCCCAGCCATGACGTAGCGGCCGCGCCGCCTCTCTCCTCCCTCTCTGCTCGCCGCGTCTTCTCTCCCCGTCTCCCGTGCATTCTTATTGGCCAG
This sequence comes from Hyperolius riggenbachi, assembly GCF_040937935.1. NCBI lineage: Eukaryota > Metazoa > Chordata > Amphibia > Anura > Hyperoliidae > Hyperolius > Hyperolius riggenbachi. The sequence goes on along the minus strand of NC_090655.1, from coordinate 9,025,280 downwards.
CAGCTAAACATGATGAGCTGCTGGCCGCAAAATTTAATGAGACGCGGCCAAGAGGCCGCGATCTACCGAGGAGGCGGTCGCGATCTACCGGTAGATCGCGATCGACCTATTGGGCAGCCCTGCTCTAAGCAGAAGAGCATTCCTAGGAATTGGATCACAATGGCATCTCTCTAAAGCCCTGAACCAAGCATGAATGAATATATAGCGTAATCCGTGTATATAGATAGCAGTGCAGGTTTATGGTACAGCCTGTGATGTAGATGGCTGTAATAGCGAGATGATTGCTGGGAATTGTATTGCAGCAGCAGCTACCCCGCCCCTGAACCAGCATGCATGAATGCATAGTGTTACCAGTGTATAGGTAGCACCAGGGCTGTGGAGTCGGAGTCGTGGAGTCGGGCAATTTTGGGTGCCTGGAGTCGGCGTCGGGGAAAAATGCACCGACTCCGACTCCTAATGAATTTGTAACTGTAATTAAAATAGAAAATATGATAAAATGTTCTATTTCTCAGGTAAAAGTCATTAAAAATAATGTGTATATATATATATATATATATATATATATATATATATGTGTGTATATATATATATGTGTATATATATATATGTGTATATATATATATATATGTGTGTATATATATATATATATGTGTATATATATATATATATGTGTATATATATATATATATGTGTATATATATATATATATATGTATATGTATATATATATATATATATATGTATATATATATATATATATATATATATATATATATATATATATATATATATATATATACAGTAATAGCTGTGCTTAGTCTACAAAAATGAAATAAACCAATCAGTTAGTTACTTGTGCTGCTTCAATAAAGCAGTCCCCGTATTTTTAAAGTCAGATATACATATCTGATTGTGACTGTATAGATGTGTACACAGGAATCTCTTATATATACTAAATAACATCTATGCTGTAAGAATAAAGCCTGATGTGTAGCTGTGTCACTAATAGAGATGGTCAATGAGATGGAAATAATTCTGCATTGATGCTGATTTATGCAAATGTATGCACTCCCTTTGCTGATGAAATCAAATAATTTGATATGTTATTAAAATTTGGTTTGGTGACTACAAATTAAAGGGAAACTGAGACGGATGAAAAGTAAAGTTTTATACATACCTGGGGCTTCCTCCAGCCCCCTTCAGGCTAATCAGTCCCTCACTGTCTTCCACCACCCGGATCTTCTGCTATGAGTCCTGGTAATTCAGCCAGTCAGCGCTGTCCGGCCGCATGCCGCTCCCACAGCCAGGAACATTCTGCACCTGCGCAATAGTGCTGCACAGGTGTAGTATGCTCCTGGCGGCGGAGTGTGTGCATGCGCACTACGCCCGACTGGCTCAAGTACCTGGACTCATAGCAGAAGATCCAGGTGGTGGAGGAGGACAACGAGGGACTGATTATCCTGAAGGCGGCTGGAGGAAGCCCCAGGTATGTATAAAACTTTAATTTCATCTGTCTCAGGTTTACTTTGTTACACAGTAGTACTATACTCTACATATGCACTCCCCACAGAGCTGCAGGGAATCCACTGAGAATGCTGTGCACATTGAACACAGAGGTGTTGTCTGTTTACAATCTCCTCGTTCCCCTGCAGAGTACCTGCACATCATTCTTACATGTACCCACACTTACATTGCCTAGGGCCTGATAGATGTTCTTTGTTCCGGTTTGTACCTTTTACAAGTACTCTTACCAAGGACTAGTTTTAGTCTAAAGGGAATAAATATAGTAGTCTACATATCCTTCTCACTTCAGTTGTCTTGTAAAATTCCTAAGCGTTGGCAGTTAAGAGACGAATTTCATGTTACATACTTTTAATCAACAAAATTGTAATATGCAAATTAGAGGAGTCGGAGTCGGAATCCTAAACTGAGGAGTCGGAGTCGGTGGATTTTTGGACCGACTCCACAGCCCTGGGTAGCACAGCGTTGAATGTTATGGTATAGTCTGTGATTTAGATGGATCTTGTAGCGAGATGATTGCAGGGAATTGGCAGCCTGCTGTTACTGCCTCTCCGTATAGCTCAGCTTCACTTACTTACCCGGCGTCCTGCTGCGGCCGCATCACCAGCTAATACACAGCTTACCAACGCTTCTCTGTTATATCATCGTGTCTTCTGTATCCTGCTTTATAATACACAACAGAAAAGGCCACAGCAGAATCATCCACCTGTAAGTGCCGGCGGAGATGTGGATTTAACTTGTCGTCTTCAGCTATACGTTAAATGTATAGTTTATATTCGTTGTTTTGTGGTTGTCAGATGCTAGAGTCAGTGTTTGGCAACCATGTCATAGCGGCCAAGATGCAGTAAATCTGAGAATTAATTTGTAATAGACAAAAAAGGTGCGCTGGACTTAATGGATACAAGATTATAATATAATATTATTAATACATATGGTGCAGATCAGTTTTCAATTATTTCATGCTCTATCTCATGCTTGTGTACACAATCATACATACATCCACACAAGGAGCGTGCTGGTTCCCCTTTAAAATTGTATGGTTAATCCATAAAAAATGGGCGCAAACAATTTAACTAAAAAAAATCCCTGTTGGGAAGTAAAAAACGTATGAACTGCATGACTCTTAGAAGAGTATTAGTTCCTCAATGCTAAGAACAAACAAGGGTTGCGAACAACATGGATTCCTAAATGTGACGCGCAGTGCCGCTCCAGCGGTTAGCTGCTCTTTTCCGGGCGTTTACTGCGCAATCGGCTTGGATAGGCGACTTCCGGCTCCTCGTCCTCAGAGCGTGGCGTCACTTCCTAGTGCGCCTCAGCTCAATGCCACAATGACTTCCTTGCGTTCCACCGTTCTAAATTCTTCTTCGTAGGTCACAATTGATAAATGACTGGTGATCAAGGCAAAGGGTCACTCTGTACTTATGTGGGGCGCCCCTACAAGATTACAATACGCAGCTGCTTAGATATAATCTTGTATCCATTAAGTCAAACGCACCTTTTTATTCTATTGCAAATTTTGTCTCATTAGAGGTGTGAGTAGGGGGAAACCGCACCTTGAAGGGTTGCAGCAGGAGGAAGTCTTATTTCCAGGAGTATTAATAGATCCAAATAAATTTAGGGCAGCGCCCTCCAGTGTATTCATACATTTAAATCTGAGAATTAGCCAGGGGAAAGCAATTGGCCAATCTAAACCTAAGTGTTTGGTGCGTTTTTCACTACAGCTGTCTTGCAGTGTGGTCTTCTGGTGCTTTTTACCCATCTAAAGTTTTTTTGTATTTTGCCTGCAGGGGAAGGAATTGGTGAACACAAGAATAGTGGTTCGCTACCCAGACAAGCCTTACCGACCCGCAACTGTGAGCACTTCTGAAGCACAAAGCAAGGCAGCTACAGTCATGTAAGTACACTGAGCCTGTTAGTGAGTGTTAGACTATGCACAGCCAGGTATGTCCCTGTAAACTAAAGCATCTCTGGCTCCCCAGATATTAACCTCCTTAGCGGCAATCACGAGTACAGCTCTGGTGGAAAAACCTGCCAGGAGCGGTGTCCCCGAGCTGAAGTCGTGGTAGCCCCCCGGGAGGTCTATGCAGAACAATGCGCGCAGCTGGCGTTTATCACTGACCTCCCGGGGGAGCCTGACGTTGGCCGCCATTCTTCTTCCTCTCCTCCGAGGCACTACTTCCCACTGGTGAGATCGCCATCTGTCGTCATGACAGCCGGCAATCTCACTAGGGTTACAGCTCCACCTAGAGGACGGAGGGAAAACTGCAGCGCTGGATCCCAGGGAGGTGAGAGCTGAGCTGCTGAAGAACTCCCTGGCAGCATGATATTGTATTTTTTCCCCCGGATTTAGGATCTAAAAGCATGAAAAAAAAGCAGTTTTTTTGGCCCTAAAATCCGGAAAGAATCAGAACGCTAAGGGAGGTTAAGAATCACCTCCTCGCATTCACTTATACAAGATTTCTCATGCTTCACCCCTCCTCTGAAATCCCTTTCCCTAACACATCTGCCACTCTCCACCCTGAGTTTTCAGGGAGCGTTGAAAGATTTCACTTTCTGACAAACATACACTGTACCTTTGTGCCATTCCCTCTCTTGCACTCCTACTAGAGAACCTTAAACGCCCACTGCCTCTAGGTATGTTTATTATATACTACCCCCCCACCTTCTGTGTCCCCCCCCCCCCCCCCCCCCTCCTATTCCTTTCTCTTGTAAGCTCACAGAGGCAGGGCTCTCTTACACTTTTGTAACTTGGAATTTGTTCTACATTTTATTAATCTTTTGTCACTGTGGTATCAAATTCTGTCATTTGTATATTTGGTGTATATACCATTATCTGTATTATGTACCCCATGTTTCTTACTTTGCATAAGCACTAAAGCATATATAGGGGATGTATAAATATAGCGTTCCCTGGCTCCCCAGGTATGTGATCAGTAGCTGCAGTGTAATGGTTACAGGGACACAGGTATAGCCTCCCTGGCTCCCCAGGTATGTGATCAGTAGCTGCAGTGTAATAGTTACAGGGACACAGGTATAGCCTCCCTGGCTCCCCAGGTATGTGATCAGTAGCTGCAGTGTAATAGTTACAGGGACACAGGTATAGCCTCCCTGGCTCCCCAGGTATGTGATCAGTAGCTGCAGTGTAATAGTTACAGGGACACAGGTATAGCCTCCCTGGCTCCCCAGGTATGTGATCAGTAGCTGCAGTGTAATAGTTACAGGGACACAGGTATAGCGTTCCCTGGCTCCCCAGGTATGTGATCAGTAGCTGCAGTGTAATAGTTACAGGGACACAGGTATAGCGTTCCCTGGCTCCCCAGGTATGTGATCAGTAGCTGCAGTGTAATAGTTACAGGGACACAGGTATAGCGTTCCCTGGCTCCCCAGGTATGTGATCAGTAGCTGCAGTGTAATAGTTACAGGGACACAGGTATGTGATCAGTAGCTGCAGTGTAATAGTTACAGGGACACAGGTATAGCGTTCCCTGGCTCCCCAGGTATGTGATCAGTAGCTGCAGTGTAATAGTTACAGGGACACAGGTATAGCGTCCCCTGGCTCCCCAGGTATGTGATCAGTAGCTGCAGTGTAATAGTTACAGGGACACACAGGTATAGCGTTCCCTGGCTCCCCAGGTATGTGATCAGTAGCTGCAGTGTAATAGTTACAGGGACACACAGGTATAGCGTTCCCTGGCTCCCCAGGTATGTGATCAGTAGCTGCAGTGTAATAGTTACAGGGACACAGGTATAGCGTCCCCTGGCTCCCCAGGTATGTGATCAGTAGCTGCAGTGTAATAGTTACAGGGACACAGGTATAGCGTCCCCTGGCTCCCCAGGTATGTGATCAGTAGCTGCAGTGTAATAGTTACAGGGACACAGGTATAGCGTCCCCTGGCTCCCCAGGTATGTGATCAGTAGCTGCAGTGTAATAGTTACAGGGACACAGGTATAGCGTTCCCTGGCTCCCCAGGTATGTGATCAGTAGCTGCAGTGTAATAGTTACAGGGACACACAGGTATAGCGTTCCCTGGCTCCCCAGGTATGTGATCAGTAGCTGCAGTGTAATAGTTACAGGGACACACAGGTATAGCGTTCCCTGGCTCCCCAGGTATGTGATCAGTAGCTGCAGTGTAATAGTTACAGGGACACAGGTATAGTGTTCCCTGGCTCCCCAGGTATGTGATCAGTAGCTGCAGTGTAATAGTTACAGGGACACAGGTATAGCGTTCCCTGGCTCCCCAGGTATGTGATCAGTAGCTGCAGTGTAATAGTTACAGGGACACAGGTATAGCGTTCCCTGGCTCCCCAGGTATGTGATCAGTAGCTGCAGTGTAATAGTTACAGGGACACAGGTATAGCGTCCCCTGGCTCCCCAGGTATGTGATCAGTAGCTGCAGTGTAATAGTTACAGGGACACAGGTATAGCGTTCCCTGGCTCCCCAGGTATGTGATCAGTAGCTGCAGTGTAATAGTTACAGGGACACAGGTATAGCGTCCCCTGGCTCCCCAGGTATGTGATCAGTAGCTGCAGTGTAATAGTTACAGGGACACAGGTATAGCGTTCCCTTGCTCCCCAGGTATGTGATCAGTAGCTGCAGTGTAATAGTTACAGGGACACAGGTATAGCGTTCCCTGGCTCCCCAGGTATGTGATCAGTAGCTGCAGTGTAATAGTTACAGGGACACAGGTATAGCGTTCCCTGGCTCCCCAGGTATGTGATCAGTAGCTGCAGTGTAATAGTTACAGGGACACAGGTATAGCGTTCCCTGGCTCCCCAGGTATGTGATCAGTAGCTGCAGTGTAATAGTTACAGGGACACCAGGTATAGCGTTCCCTGGCTCCCCAGGTATGTGATCAGTAGCTGCAGTGTAATAGTTACAGGGACACAGGTATAGCGTCCCCTAGCTCCCCAGGTATGTGATCAGTAGCTGCAGTGTAATAGTTACAGGGACACAGGTATAGCGTTCCCTGGCTCCCCAGGTATGTCTCTGCAAATGGGTGGGTGTGTGTGTGTGTGTGTGTGTGTGTGTGTGTGTGTGTGTGTGTGTGTGTGTGTGTGTGTGTGTGTGTGTGTGTGTGTGTGTGTGTGTGTGTGTGTGTGTGTGTGTGTGTGTGTGTGTGTGTGTGTGTGTGTGTGTGTGTGTGTGTGTGTGTGTGTGTGTGTGTGTGTGTGTGTGTGTGTGTGTGTGTAAGCAGTGCCTATCGTGGGGCTGATCTGCGTCTGGATGCCACATTCCAGTTTTCTCCCCCTCTCTCCCTGTGTTCTGCACAGATTTGTGTTGGTTTATTTGCTGCTCTTGGAAAGCAAGAGGAACCTGTGAACTTTCTTGTGTAATGTGTGAAGACTGTGATTACTATTGATTTAAGGCTTATGGTGTTGTCGCCCTCTGTGGCACTCTACTCTGTATACGGCATAAATGTGTCAGACGGTATCTCACACAACCTGTAGCAATTACCTGAAGCAACAAGTAGAAAACTGTCCTGTCAGAATGTAAGCTCTTCAGCTCAGAGGTAGACAGGGGTTTTAGCACCAGAAGTAACTGTATGTAAGGTGAGTAGGAGTTCTGGTGCGTAATTCTGCAGGTAGGTCTCCCCTCCATCGATCGAGCGTTGGGATCCCCTGATCTTCATCCACAAGGGCCTGTCACGTGTTGCGCGCAGCCTTGCTGCTGTCCGTACAGGCGCGCGGCCGCCCAGGTACAAGATGCTGCGCAGTAGCATGGAGTCGCTCAGGCTCTGCGGTTTACTCCCGGGCGACGCCATGCTACTGCACAGGCTCTGGGCGTCTCTTAAGACACCCGAGGCGAAAATAAACTAATGAACTATTGTATCTATCTTCCTTCTCCTAAAAATGACTTTAAGATATTCCAGTTTTTTGTTTAAATCTACCTGTTACGTTTTAACTGTTTTGATTTTGCTCACTTCCGGATACCGGGTGGTTTTGCTGATCGGTGCTGCGTGGGCTCTCCAGCCCGCAGCACCGATCAGCTAGCAGCCAGGCCGATCAGACTTCCCCCCCCCCCCCCCCTTTTTTCCCCACTAGGAGGATGTCCTGCTGGGGGGGTCTGATCGCCGCCGGCTGCTTGCGCTTGCGGGGGGGGCTCTCTTCAAAGCCCCCCTCCGCAGCGCTTCCTGGCCGCCTTCCCCTTCCCTCCCTCTACCTCCCCCTGTGAGCGGCGCAGGACGGAATTCCGTCCTGCGCCTGATGTGATAGGCTTCAGCCTATCAGGTGCCGGCGGTCCCCGGCCAATCAGAGGCCGGGGATCGCCGATCTCCGCCACGGCGCTGCTGCGCAGCAGCGCCGTATACATGTAAACACCGGGGAAGATCTTCCCCGTGTGTTTACATTTACCCTGCGAGCCACGATCGGCGGCTCGCAGGGTGTTCACGGAGACACCCTCCGTGAACTGACATGGAACGGCCGCTCATACGACCGGCCGTTTCCATGCAATCCACTTCAGGATTCAGGGGCGTAGTTAAGCGTACGCCGAATCCTGAAGTGGTTAATCATTCATTGAAGTATGCCAGAGCTAAAACCTATGAATTATCAACCCTTTTGAATCTTTCCTGCTCTCAGAAGCAATTTTCTGCTAGGAAAGTGTTTTATAGTTGGAATTTCTTATCAGTGAGGGTCACACTGTAGTCACTTCCTGTCTGATCAGGACTGAGTCAGCCACTTACATACCTGATATTTAACTTTCAGGCAGAGAAAGAAAAAAAGGACCACAACGTAGTTATTTGTGTGCTTGGCACTGTACATACCCATGTCTATCATCATGTCACATGTCACTTCGGGTATCCTTTAAGACAAACTTTAAGGGGACCTCTACTCACTCGTGTGAAGCCAGTGTATGAACAACGGCTTACTCTTCAGTATTTGTTGGTGCTGCTTATTCCCAGGAGTGCAGGCTAAGTACCTCAGCTACAGCAAGGCCAATCCCATTGAGGGGTCCCTACACGAACTGTGTGGCGGCAACTGCATCTGAACCATACCAATGAGCGTTTGGAGTTCTTCGAAATGAGCCACTAGCAGATGCCTATGTGAACCGAGCCTTAGTGAATGAGACCCTCTGTTCCTCCCGTCACTATAGAGTCAGGACAATGACCACTATTCCTCAGTGGTTGTACTTTGTTCATCCAATCTCTGCCGATAAAACGTGCTGCTGCTAATGTTTGTACAGAATGAAATAACCCCTCGGTTTAATGACTCCACTCTGTGCTGACATTTTTCTTATTAGTCATTAGACCTTGAGATGCGGCGTTTGGACTCGGGCCACGTCAGTCTGGCCTCTGCGATTGATTAGTAATTGTCTGTTTCCTGCTTCTGTTAATGATCATTCCGGAGGTGCAAATGCTTCCTCGCCGTAATGCTGAAGAGCCTGAGCCTTCTGCTTCAGAAACAGCCACCCGTCCTTTGAATAACGTCCGACGGACTGCCCATCCTCTGAATGTCTGCCACGAGCCTGAGCGTTGTGCTTAACCCATTCAGGTTCCGGCGTTTTCACTTGAGAAATGTTCACCTCCCATTCATTAGCCTATAACTTTATCACTACTTATCACAATGCACTGATCTATATCTTGTTTTTTCCGCCACCAATTAGGCTTTCTTTGGGGGGTACATTTTGTTAAGAGCCACTTTACTGTAAATGCATTTTAACAGGAAGAATAAGAAAAAAATGGAAAAATTCATTATTTCCCAGTTTTCAGCCATTATAGTTTTAAAATAATACATGCCTCCATAATTCAAACTCACGTATTGTATTTGCCCATATGTCCCGGTTATTACACCGTTAAAATTATGTCCCTATCACAATGTATGGTGACAATATTTTATTTGGAAATAAAGGTGCATTTTTTCCATTTTGCATCTATCACTATTAACAAGTTTAAAATAAAAAAATATAGAAATATTTCATCTTTACATTGATATTTAAAAAGTTTAGACCCTTAGGTAAATATTTACATGATTTTTTTTTTTTTATTGTAATGTTTTTTTTTTTGTTTTTTTTTTATATATATTAAACATTTTATTTGGGTATTTTTGGGAGGGTGGGATGTAAAGTATAGTTTTATAATGTAATTGTGTGTTATGTTTAACTTTTTTTTTTTAATTTTAGTTGTAGTTTTACTTTTTGGCCACAAGATGGCGGCCATGAGTTTGTTTACATGACGTCACTCTAAGCGTAACACACGCTTAGAGTGACTCATCGGGGAGGGAACGGCCAGAAAAGGCGCAGCTTCCGAGAGAAGCTGTCGCTTTTTCAGCGGGGGAGAGGAATCAGTGATCGGGCACCATAGCCCGATACATTGATTCCTTGGCTACCGAATCCGTGGCCAGGAGTGCGCGGTAGCGCGCATGGTTCCTGGACGTAGTTTCTACTTCCAGGAACCAAAATAGGTTAAAGAGAATCCGTAACCAAGAATTGAACTTAATCCCAATCAGTAGCTGATTCCCCCTTTCCCATGAGAAATCTATTCCTTTTCTCAAATTCCTCATCAGGGGGGTTCTGTATGGCTATTGTGGTGAAACCCCTCCCACAGTGTGATGTCAGGACCATGGTGCTGACATCAGTGTGGGAGCCTTGTTGCATTATGGGAAATAACAGCTGTTTCCAACTGCCAAAAAAAGCAAGCAATATCTCCTCCTTCCAGTGACACCACCTGCCAGCAGTAAAAATGTCACCATGTGATGAATGAAAATCAGGGAGAGGAAAGCTTTAACAATGGGCAAACACTGACTATAGTGGTTTGCAAGTGTATTCGGCCCCCTTGAAGTTTTCCACATTTTGTCATATTACTGCCACAAACCTTAATCAATTTTATTGGAATTTCACATGAAAGACCAATACAAAGTGGTGTACATGTGAGAAGTGGAACGGAAATCATACATTATTCCAAACATTTTTACAAATAAATAACTGCAAAGTGGGGCGTGCATAATTATTCGGCCCCCTTTGGTCTGAGTGCAGTCAGTTGCCCATAGACATTGCCTGATGAGTGCTAATGACTCAATAGAGTGCACCTGTGTGTAATCTAATGTCAGTACAAATACAGCTGCTCTGTGACGGCCTCAGAGGTTGTCTAAGAGAATATTGGGAGCAACACAACCATGAAGTCCAAAGAACACTCCAGACAGGTCAGGGATTATTATTATTATTATTATTATTATTATTATTATTTATTGTATTTATAAAGCGCCAACATATTACGCAGCGCTGAACATTAATTTAGGTTACAGACAATATTTAGGGGTGACATACAGCAATATGACAATACAGGAATACAAGAAAACCAGATCACACACCATAGTATGAGTACCAGGTAATGCTTAGTCAGTCACTGGCTGGAGCATGGAGATTAGGCAAGTTAGGTTCACTCAGATGCATAGCATGGGTGCACAGTAATGGAGGTGCAAGATCAGGTAGGACACAAAGGGAGGAGGAACCTGCCCAAAGGCTTACAATCTAGAGGGAGAGGTAAGGACACGAATGGTAGGGGACCAGAGTTCAGCTGTAGGTTTAGAGCACTTGTGAGGGGTGGTAGGCCAGAGTGAAAAGGTGAGTTTTGAGGGCTTTCTTGAAGATGTTGGAGGGGGCTGTCCTAATGGGTGGAGGTAGGGAGTTCCATAGTGTTGGAGCAGCTCTTGAGAAGTCCTGGAGGCGTGCATGGGACTGGGTGATTCGGGGGGCGGTTAGGCGAAGTTCATTGGAAGAGCGGAGTGAGCGGCTAGGTGTGTACCTCTGAGTAAGATCGGAAATGTAAGTTGGACAGGTTTTGTGGACAGATTTGTAGGTCAGACACAGTATCTTGAATCTGATTCTGGACTGGATAGGAAGCCAGTGGAGGGATTCTAGGAGGGGATCCGCCGTGGTGGAGCGATGGGAGCAGTGGATAATTCTGGCTGCCGCATTCATGATGGACTGCAGTGGGGCTGTTCGATGACCCATAGGGAGACCAGACAGCAGGGCATTGCAGTAGTCAAGGCGGGAAATTATGAGGGCATGGATGAGGAGTTTGGTGGTGGCAGAGGTCAGGAAAGGGCAAATCTTACAGATGTTACGAAGGTGGAAGTTGCAGGACTTTGTGAGGTTTTGGATGTGGGAAGTGAAGGAGAGTGCGGAGTCCAGGGTGACACCCAGACAGCGGGCTTGAGAGGTAGGGCGAATGGTCGTGTGGTTAACAGTGACATGCACATCTGGGAGGTTCGTGGATGGCCGGGGTGGGAAGATCATAAATTCCGTTTTTGTCTAGATTTAGTTTCAGGAACCTAGCGGACATCCAGGAGGAGATGGCTGATAGGCAGGAGGAGACCTTGTCCATGGTAGTGGTGGATATGTCAGGGGTGTGGAGGTAGATCTGGGTGTCATCTGCATACAGATGATAGTTAAAACCCATGGAGGAGATAACCTTGCCAATGGAGGATGTGTATAGGGTGAACAGTAGGGGGCCAAGGACCGAACCTTGGGGGACTCCCACCGAGAGGTGGTTGGGGGTGGACGAGGACTTATTGAAGGCAGTCGTGAAGGAGCGGTTGGAGAGGTAGGATGAAAGCCAGGACAGGGCGAGATCGTGAATGCCCAAGGACTGGAGGGACTGGAGGAGTAGGGGATGATCTACTGTGTCAAAAGTTGCTGACAGGTCAAGGAGGAGGAGAATGGAGTATTTACCTTCAGCTTTAGCTAAGGCAAGGTCGTTGACCACTTTGGTGAGAGCAGTTTCGGTTGAGTGGGCAGGCCGAAATCCAGATTGGAGTGGGTCTAGCAGTGAGTTGGCATTGAGGTACTGGGTCAGGCGTTTGTGAACCAGGTGCTCAAGAAGTTTTGAGGCAAAGGGGAGGAGGGAGATAGGACGGTAGTTGGAGGGTAGCGAAGGGTCGAGGGAGGGTTTCTTGAGCAGGGGTAGTACAGTGGCCTGCTTGAAGTCTGAGGGGAAGGTGCCTGTGGATAGGGAGAGGTTGAACAGGGTAGTGAGGACTGGGGCCAATTCCGTGAAGTGAGGCTGGAGTAAATCGGAAGGGATGGGGTCAAGGGGGGAAGTAGTGGTATGGGAAGTCTGCAGTAGGTGGGTGACTTCCTTGGTCGTAGTAGGAGGGAAGGATGTGAGGGGAGGATAGGGTGGAGGAGGAGCTGGGTGGGAGGGGGTTGGAGGTGAAGATTGGAGATTGGATATTTCCTGCCGGATGGAGACAATTTTGTTGGTGAAGTGGGTGGCTAAATCTGTGGCAGAGAGGGAGGAAACAGAGGGTGGGGGGGGGGTGGGTTTAAGCAGGGAGTTGAAAGTGGCAAAAAGACGCCAGGGGTTGGAAGCTTGTGCTCCGATGAGCTTGCTAAAGTATTCCTGCTTCGCATGAGCAAGGGCAGTGTGGAACTGCAGCAGGTTGGTCTTGTACTGTAGGAAATCCTGGTTAAGTCTAGTTTTTCTCCATTTCCGTTCAGCGGCGCGTGTTTTCCTCTGGAGGTTGCGAGTATGGGTAGTGCGCCAGGGCTGGGGGTTAGGGGGTCGGTTGCGGCGAAATATTGGTGGAGCAGCTTTCTCTAGGGCTGATGAGAGAGTTTGGCGATAAAGTTATTGAGAAATTTAAAGCAGGCTTAGGCTACAGAAAGATTTCCAAAGCCTTGAACATCCCACGGAGCACTGTTCAAACGATCATTCAGAAATGGAAGGAATATGGCACAACTGTAAACCTACCAAGACAAGGCCGTCCACCTAAACTCACAGAAATGCAGTCAAGAGGCCCATGGTGACTATGGACGAGCTGAAGAGATCTACAGCTCAGGTGGGGGAATCTGTCCATAGGACAACTATTAGTCATGCACTGTACAAAGTTGGCCTTTATGAAAGAGTGGCAAGAAAAATGCCATTGTTAACAGAAAAGCATAAGAAGTTCCATTTACAGTTTGCCACAAGCCATGTGGGGGATGCAGCAAATATGTAGAAGAAGGTGCTCTGGTCAGATGAGACCAAAATTGAACTTTTGGGCCAAAATGCAAAACTCTATTGTCACAAGCCCCCTAGTGGCCGGACCGCACCATGCCTTCCAATTGGTTTCAGCACACAGACCATGCAATCTGTGGTCGCAATCGGTGCGCAGAAACCGCTTGGAATTTGGCCGCAGACGGACTAGAATGGAGCCTGTGAGTTATGGTAATGCAATTTACACACTATTTCAGGGTATAACTGCCACCACCTCTGTTCTAATGGGACAGAGGAACCCACTGACTGACTGGCTGATTCTAGACCTGCAAATAAACTGTGAAACACGCTATTTTATCTAGCAATCAACAATTGTAGCGACTCTTCATAAGCCCAGGGTTCAGTTTTGTGTTACTGAATAATAGGTGTAGCCGAACAAATAAATGACGTTCGCGTTGTTTATTAAAAATGCAATATAAACAATTAATAGATACAGAAAATCATTAAAATGAACAATTATAGAAACATTAGTAACTAGTTTGAAAATAACGGAGAAAATACTTAAGTTCGTGGAAATGTGTCCTTCTGAGAAAAGAAATGCAAAGTCCTTGGTTTCAGAATCATAGGCCTTTAGGCATATTTTGTAATCCAAGCAGATGTTACAGTTCCAAGATGGCTGCTGGGTGGTCCTCTGCCCAGCAGCAAGTCTAGTTGTAATCCAGATAAGATGGAGAACTGAAGTCCGCCTGCTGGCCATGTGCTTTTGATGAAGCTGGTTTGGGGGTGTGGCAATGCCTGCCCCCTCTGAATTACCCACCAATGACAGCCCACCTCCTCCTAGGAGGATGTTGAGCTTAAATGGTAAAACACTAACTCCTAAACGATAAATACCATTTCATGACATCTTGCATGAGTGCGTTAGGCTGTCCTGACCCCGAGAAGGGTCGTACACCAATAACCGGACGGGTTATTGTTATGAATTTTATATCAGCACATTGGGCAGATTTTAACGAATAAGACTATATCAATTTCGTAGCTGTGTTGTACGCTGTTTTCATTTAACAGACCAAAATCATAAACCACATGTATTGAAATCTGTTCCTCAGCGGTGCCAATGTCTGAGTTCGTCAGGAGGGGATTCTTATCAGAGGGGGATAACAGGCAGATTAAACAGAGAACAATGAAACAAAGAGCAGATTAGGTGTTTACTGTCATGTTCCCACTGATTTTTAAGGTAAAATACAAGAGGGTGCTTCATCTCTGGTTCTCTTTAAACTGCCGCCAGTCCTCTGAATAACGTCCACGAAGAGCCTTCTGTGTAAAATGGCGGCTGTTATTTGAATAACGTCCATGACAAGCCGCCTGCTTAATTGTCTGAAGTCCGTCCACATCACGCCTGTCATTAATATGCTGCAGAGGAACATCTGCAGAACCTGCTGACCTACAACTTCCTTCCTCGTCTCCCCGACCCGTATCATCCAAGTATCCTCCTCCCCGGTGACCACCGGCTGCCAGGAGGAGCTGCTGCTGCCACCAAGGTCCAGACTCCAAATATCTATATTTAATAAACTGTGAACTATGCAGACCTGCAACTCTACACTCTGAAAAATAAAACCTTTCACCTGGCTAAGCTCACAAGCTTGAATTACCACGCGTAGAATAACTGGAAAAGTCCTGCGTGTTCTTAATCGGTGGTCTCAGAGCATCTGCACATGCATGCCTAGCAACAGTGGCATACCTGGGGTATTTGACACTCGGTGTGACCCCCCCCCCTCCTCATCATCTTTGAGGGAGAGTTTAGAGGTTGGTCTGCTAGTTGTACCCATGTGACATCCCCAGTGGTCTAGTGGTAGCCCCCCCACCCCACCCCTAGGTGGCCTAGTGGGAACCCTCCATTTTCATATAGCTTGTCTAATGGCCTACTGGTACCCTACAGGGAGGGGGTCAGAGATCCTTCCTCCCACCTATCTAAATGCATCCTATAGCATAAAATGCCATACAATAAATCTAGATTGTGGCTCAGCCAATCGCAAGGAATATTCTATATCAAATTTGTTGTCCCTTCAAACTCTGTGTTCATTTTTGACAGTAAAACTATACAATGGACAAACATTGATTAAATGGTTTAAAGTCTTCACTTTGATTTAAATTATTCAATTTATCGCAGGTGGCGACCTCTTTAGACCTGTCAGGTGCAGCACTGCGGAATGTTAGCGAGTTCCCAGAGTCCTCTGGGGCAGAAGGCTGTGACATCACTGGGAGGCAGGGTTGCATAAAATAGAAACACTTTCTATATGTATATGATGCAAAAACCAGGATAATTGACATAAAATTGGGTAGCCTGAATAATGTATTACATTCTGTTATAATGCCTCTTTTTTTTTTTTTTTTTTAATGCAATATTTTTCTGTCTTAGTCTTAAGAAGAAAGTGCCACATAAAAACAATGAATGTTACTACTGGAGATCCGACGGCTGTGGTTATGGAGATAAATGCCGCTATCGACACATCCCAGAGAACAAAGGCGTGGACAAGAAGCCCAAGAAATCCTGATCCCGCCCCCGAGGAACGCCTTCTGAGACCTTTCCTTTTCAAGAATGCCGACGCATTGCACATAACTGGGATTCAAGTGCACTTTTTTTTTTAATGGAACCTTTTTTTTTTTTAGGTAACTGGCTCCATTCCCTTTAAAGTATCCTAAGGGACAAGCTACAGAAAGATGGCCTCCTCGCTCAAGATCTACTTGTGGGAGGTGCCAGTTCTGTAACCTGCTCCTCTCAATGGACCAGACCAAACAGACCCGCCAGCTGTTACAATCCAATGTGTAGATTAATTCTTGACATGTGCGGACATCTCTATGCCTATGGACTACACAGTGAGACCGATACGATTGCGGTTGGCCTTTCGTCATGTCGGCTTCAAGCAAATGTTGCTTTTTGTCATTTTGTGCAGCGTGGACTTTTTTTTTTTTAGCAATTTTATTTTTCCAATTTTTTTTTTTAATGTTTTAATTGCTGGCTGGCATTCAGTGTGTGAAAACTTTCTATTAAGGACCAAATTTTGATGCCTGCCATTATTTTTCAATGGCCGGGGAAGACGTTTGACTGTCCTAGTTGACGTGCCTTATTTTTTTACTGTTTTTTCTTTTTTCTACTTTTAACACTTGGAATATGTGCACTGTATTATGAAACAAGAGTGTTTACGTTGCTTTGCAACTATTTAATAGCGGTGGCTCCAGGAATATCGATTCCGAAGTTCACTCGCGCATTTTCAGTTCCCTTTTTTTAACCTGATTGTTGGAAAAAGCGAAGTATTTTATTTTATCGTATCTGCGAACTCTAAAGAAAGTTGTTTAATTTTTATTTAGGATAGGTTGTTGGATAACCGACAACTTGGTAGTCTTTATTTCCTCTTTGTGGGGCTGAGTAAGGCCAATTACTTTCCCATAAGCTGATAAAACTACGCTGTATGACATTTACGCTGAGTTTTTAGTTTAGGCTTGTAGTGAAGATGAAAAAGGAAAAATCTGATGCAATCGAGGAATCGAAAGCCACAGAAACTCATTTCATGAGTATTGTGGTAAGTCGAACTTTAAGCAAAACCCAGGAAAAAGGCAATGGTTGGCTGGCCGGTACATTTTATGCTTACATTTCCAGGACTCTATTATAGCATTAGAAACCATCTATTCACTTGTGTTATGCTGAACTAATGCCAGTTATTATACAAAACCCTTTAAAGTGTACCTGAGACTAGAATAGTTTCAGGTTATATACTTACCTGGAGCTTCCTTAAAGCGGAATATAACCCAGCATTTCAACTTTGCGCTAAAACATTATTTACAGCATATTATATGCAACAAGCATTTTTTTTACTAGACCAGCACTGGAAGAGCTTTAAAGTTCAGTGGAGAGAACTGCTCCCTGCAGCGGAAGTTTAGATAGATACATTTAAGTAAACAGAATGTAACAAGTGTGGAATGTGACACACACTCTCTGACTGTGCAGGAGCTGGAGGACAGCCAGAGCGTGTAACATTCACCACTTGTTGCATTCTGTTTACTTAAATGTATCTATCTAAACTTCAGCTGCGGGCAGCATGTCTGTCCATGGAACTTTAAAGCTCTGTGTGTAACCCTTCCAATACTGGTCTAGTAAAAAAAAAAAATGCTGGTTGCATATAATATGCTGTAAATGTTTTAGAGCAAAGTTGAAATGCAGGGTTATATTCTGCTTTAAGCCCCCTTGAGGCTTAACCCCCTTGTCCCTCGCCATCGCCCCGGGTAGCTCCTGTTACTTGCAATTGAGCCAGACGAGCTTGGTGGAGTCGCGCTTGGTTGTGCAAGCGTGGCCATGCATGCAGCCAGGCTTTCGGCCCAAATAGCAGGTGACAGGAGCCATCCAGGACGAGGGATGAGCGGCCTTGAGGGTTTAAGGAAGCCCCAGGTAAGTATGGAACCTGAGATGCTTCTCATCTCAGGTACACGAAGTTACAGCTGCTTCCAACTTCTGAGCCATTTTATTGAGGGGGGTCTATGGAAGTAGACCCCATACTGATTTCTTGCCTGCTCCATATTGGTTATAGGGGAAATTAACCCAGTATTATGAATTTAAGTCTATGCAGTAAGACTGCCGCTATTTTATTTCCTACCTTACGTGTTAAGCTATACAACTACTTGTGTGTTACTGTGAGATGCAGGGTTCCATTTCCATGGAGTGGGAACTGATGTAATAGCCCACTAACAATCATTGGACTGTTTCCACCTACTGCGGGGCATCATGCACGTTCGTGTTGGGGAGGAAATCGTTGTGCTTACAGTTGTGTTTTTTTTTTTTTTCCTTAATGGTGTGCTTCCCGCCATAGAGGAACTTTGCTCCGCCACCACTCCCTAGAGGAACGGAGTATTAAGTCAGGAGGATAGGTCACAAGACTCATGTTTACAAACACCACAACCCTAAGCAGGAAGAGATGCCAGTGGCAGGCCAAATGTGGAAACCCTTAAAGGGGAACTGAAGTAAGAGGTATATGGAGGCTGCCATATTTATTTCCTTTTAATTAATACCAATTGCCTGGCAGCTCTGCTGGTCTATTGTTCTGCAGTGGTATCTGAATAACACCAGAAACAAGCATGCAGCTAGTCTTGTCAGATCTGACGTTAAAGTCTGAAACACCTGATCTGCTGCATGCTTGTTCAGGGGCTATGGCTAATAGTATTAGAGGCAGAGGATCAGCAAGGCTGCCAGGCAACTGGTATTGCTTAAAAGGAAATAAACATGGCCGCCTTCATATACCTCTCTCTTCAGTTTCCCTTTAAAGCCAGGTTTTTTTTTGTTTGTTTTTTTAATTAAGAAAGCTTTAATTAGGATTAACACTATAGATTTAGGTTCATCACCTCATGCTATATTTGACTTCACGTTCACATTAACTGGACCGTAGATGAGGGATTGTACAATCCTTGCACACTTTACTTGTACAACATAGCAAAGTTGTACTTCTATTGGCGCTAGTCTACTTGAGGGGTACACAGGAGACCGTTCTCCAATCACAGCACCATCTACAACGTGAAGCGTTTGGATAGGTTGTAGTAGACTTAGGCCACACTATTCAGCCAAAGTCTAAAAGTATGAGTGTGTGCTGTGCCAACCCTATCCCGTTAGCAGAATTTCCCTTGCGGTTTCCTGCTGGGTCCCCCCAACTAGACTAGTGCCCTTATTTTAACACTGGATTTTTTGGAGAGCTGAATTGTTAATAAATGGCCAAAAAAAAATGCCTATCCCCAGCTGTCCACCACATCAACTAGGTTGTTTTTCTCATCACAACTAGAATCTGGTTGCTTTTGGGCAACTGTCTGTTCGAGTTTCTAGAGTCTAGTTTCCACAGGAAATTCTTTTCACTACCAACACGGACCTTCATGTAGCCATGTGTCTAAGAGATCAGCGTATTGGTCCTCTTAAAGAAGTCATGCACCACCCTTCAGCCTGGCTGTCACTTTTATTTGTAAACCATTAAATTTTGTGTTTTTTAAAAAATCCTTGTTTGATTCTGTGAATATTTTCATGGACAGTTTAGCCGGGGGAGGCGGTACTGCGGGCTTTAAAAGGAACCACCTTTGTGTATGTTACCATATATATCAGTAAGAACATTAGAGAAAACACTTACCATGCTCTGTTTCCTCCTCACTGCTAAAAGTGACTGTTATCAGCTGTGATAAGAATCCCGGACTGAGCATTCAGTCTGGCTTTGCAGGGAATAATTATAGCTGAGTCATTATAGTAGAGCCACAAGGGGGCAGGCTTGGGCTTGAGAAGACACCAGAGAAGACAGACTCAGCTATAATCTTTCCGTAGCAAAGCTAGACTGAGTGCTCAGTCTGGGATTCTTATCAGAGGTGATAACAGTCAGATTAAACAGAGAACAATGAAACCAAGAACAGATCAGGTGTTTACTGTCATGTTCCCACTGATTTATAAGGTAAAATACAAGAGGGTGCTTCATCTCTGGTTCTCTTTAAGTGAAATGAGAAAGTTTTCAATTGAACTAGGAATGCAGGTAGTGCCCTCTACAGAAAAAGTTCTAAACATTCCCAAGTTGGAGACAAGTTCATCCCCGGCCACTTTAAGTCTGGCCTTTACTGGCCACTGAAGCCACACTTCAAGGGAGGAATGTTTAACTTCAGTCCTCAGGCACCATATCCGAGCCAGTGTTTAGGATGGACTGATAATTTGATGAACCATGCTTTTCCTCACTTCGTCCCATCAATTATTTGAGCTTTGCCAAAAATGTGAGGACCTCAGCTCTTGAGGACTGGCATTGGACATCCCTGCTCTAATAAGGGATGTAGATGTGAAAGGTACAAAGTCTAGTATGAAGTCTGAACACTGTTCTGTCCTTCATGCAAGCAGCGGGAACCACATGTAGATGAACTGGGCTTCTATTTTTCTGTGCAGTCCTTGGCCTGTGTTCTACGATCTGCTGTAGATCATTGGGTGGACCCCAACGCTCATTCAATTTAATACAGCAGCATCGACTCCCCCTGAGACATTTGTAGCTCCAACTCCTGAGATGTCCATACATAAAAAGACAACTTGCATTGTGGGGCTTTCCAGTGGCACACAGGTTTGTCACTATTCTTAATTGGGTCAAAGTTTAGCATTTTGAGGGAACTACTGTTATGGCCCATACTCACGGGCTACAATTGTCGCCGCAAAACGCGGCGCGCGCGTGTTGCGGCGACAGGTCGCCCGTGAGTATGCGCCCGTTGCACGAGCGCGCACCCCGAACTGTCGCTCGTCACTGATGTCGCCAGACGATTGAACTGCTCAATCGCCTGGCGACAGTTGCCGCCGCAACTTTCGTGAGTACGCGGACTAGCGACAGCAACCTCCATTGAGGAATACGAAGCTTCCGGCAGGGGGAGGAGGAACGTCGGCGACAGCTTCCGTCGTGCCGCTGGTCCCTCTTCCGCGTGTGTACGCGGAGGGACCTGGCGAGGAGCTGTCGCCCACACGCTCACGTGTGCTGGCGACAGGCCCAAAAAGTTGCCCGTGAGTATGGGCCATTACATTCTGGTGACTGTTGCTGCTGATTGCCATAACCATGGTTTTGTCAGGACAGTTACTGTATATTTAGGGCCAGTTCACTGGCTGCGTTGTTGCTGGGCAGGGTCTGGGCCTTTCTCCATGGCATGGAAATGGATCCCCTGCGCATGAAAATGCATTCAGCAGTGTTGTGTGCTGCAAATTATGTGTTGCTGTTATATTGTATCGGCAACACATCTGGCAACTCTCATGGACACTACAGATTCATGCTAAACCTAGCCCTGGGGAGGAGTCGCTGCAGATCCCAGTCTTGGGTACAGATACAACTAGGTAACCACCATGGTGGGATTAGAGGATGCATTTAAGAAACCCCAACTTCCATAATAGTCAAACACATTCTTTGCTACTAGGTATAGCCAACAAGATGCAAAGCATTCCAAGTTGATGCAAGGTTATGCAAATGTTCTATGCCAGGGAATGCAGCTTTAAAAAAAATGGAGCAATACAATTCTGCCACAACCGGTTTTGACAGCTTGAAAATGGACCATTCAGAATATGCCACGGTGGAATTTGATTGGTGCTTTTTCAAGATGCATGTATTTGCATAATCCTGTATCAACTCTTGATGATTGCATCTCATTGCCCACCCCTGTTTACTAGTGGCGGCTCGTGTGCATGTTTGGTGTACTCGCCATTTCCTGGGCTGTGTAAAGATCCACAAGCAGTTTCTGTCACTTAAAGAGAACCAGAGATGAAGCCCCCTCTTGTATTTTACCTTATAAATCAGTGGGAACATGACAGTAAACACCTAATCTGCTCTCTGTTTCATTGTTCTCTGTTTAATCTGACTGTTATCACCTCTGATAAGAATCCACGACTGAGCACTCAGTCTAGCTTTGCTACGGAAAGATTATAGCTGAGTCTGTCTTCTCTGGTGTCTTTTCAAGCCCAAGCCTGCCCTCTTGTGGCTCTGCTATGACTCAGCTATAATTATTCCCTGCAAAGCCAGAGTGAATGCTCAGTCAGGGATTCTTATCACAGCTGATAACAGACACTTTTAGCAGTGAGTAGGAAACAGAGAGCATGGTAAGTGTTTTCTGTAATGTTCTCACTGATATAAATGGTAAAATACACAAGGGTGCTTCGTCTCTGGTTCCCTTTAAAGAGAACCAGAGATGAAGCAACCTCATGTATTTTACCTTATAAATCAGTGGGAACATGACAGTAAACACCTAATCTGCTCTTTGTTACATTGTTCTCTGTTTAATTTGCCTGTTATCACCTCTAAGATAAGAATCCCGACTAAGCAGTCGGTCTGGCTTTGCTACAGAATAATTATAGCTGAGACTGTGTTCTTTGCTGTCTTCAAGTCCAAGCCTGCCCCCTGCTGGCTTTGCTCAGGAATCATTATAGCTGAGTCATTATAGCAAAGCCAGACTCAATGCTCAGTTCGGGATTCTTATCTCAGCTAGATAACAGACACTTTTAGCAGTGAGGATGGAACAGAGAGCATGGTAAATGTTTTCTCTAATGTTCCCACTGATTTCTATGGTAAAATACACAAGGGTGCTTCGTCTCTGGTTCACTTTAAGCACTTATTTGGAGGGGGGACAGTGAGTTGGAAAGGTATGCATGTATAGTTCACCAACCTGTGATCTCCCTTTCATCCTCATACTATTGCTTTCTGCTAATTCTCATACAGGATGAACTGGGCCTCGTAGTAACCCTAGTAAGGTGATATGGTGTATTTTCATATAGCTGTACACCCTGGACTTGGACTTCACTGAAATCTAGAAACCTTGCATAGCACAGTCCACTCAGCAGTCC
The DNA here is from genome assembly GCF_040937935.1 of Hyperolius riggenbachi. NCBI lineage: Eukaryota > Metazoa > Chordata > Amphibia > Anura > Hyperoliidae > Hyperolius > Hyperolius riggenbachi. The sequence goes on along the minus strand of NC_090655.1, from coordinate 9,002,486 downwards.
AGCCATAGAGTGCAGCTGCTCAGACGCAGGCTTTGGCGAGCAGCCAGGACCCTGGGCATCTGCAGGAGTGGGTGGTAGATGGTACAAGTGCCCATTGGGGGGGGGGATAAGGGTGCTGAGGAGTCCATTGGATGTACAGTTTTAAAAGTAAACGTCTCCCTCTTGTAGAGAAAAACAAAAGTTTGCTTTCCTAAAACAGAAAGAATTTGCGATAATTCAGGTTGGAATGAGCTTGAGATGTCTCCCAGGGCATCACTGCTGAATATATGCAAATTAACCATTGTTACCCTTAGAAGCTAAACACACCTCCAGAACCGCTGGAATGCAATGATGTGTCAGCTAGTTAATTTGTACAGAGCCATAATAATCCAACATGCATACAGACTGTTTTGGATTGTTTGATCCTCATCAGTGCATTGCATAGATTAATTTGGCTCTATGGAGTAGGGCTTGTAAACCGAGAGGTACAGACTAACCAGCAAGCTCATGGTGACCCAGAACTCATTGGAGTGTGTAAGGGACTACAATGGTCCTAAAAGCCCCCTTACTAAAATGCTAAGAAAAACAAAAGTTTGCTTTCTTAAAACAGAACGAATTTGCGATTAATTCCAATAAGTTCTGGTTCACTATGAGCTCCCTCTTGTAGCACATGCAGATTTTGCCTCCAAACAGCACGATGCCAAACACACAATCTCCTCTAAGTCTGAGACGATACGTGTGCGCCTGACTGAACGTGGTAATTTTATATGGTCTATTCTGTTTACTGTATGAAAGTGACTAACTGGGTTACATTTGTTTTTTTTTATACTGACAGCCAAACGAGCTAGAATATGTATTATTATCTAATTATCGAGGTCTACATGATTAAATTAGTTTTAATCCAATTATACCAAACTTTGATCACTGCACCCGAATTCACCTAATTTGAGGATCTGCAGTTCTATTCACTTAATGTAATGTATCGCCAAGCCACATCTAATACTTGGCAGTAGGAAAGTAGCTTTTACTGCTCCCTCTTGTGGCAATCTGGGTGTTTCAAAGAAAAAAAAATCCAGAGCTGCTCTTTATTGCTACCTGTAGTGCTCGCCACGGCGCCTGCGGCAAATGCGATCTGATGACCTATAAAGGAGTAGTGAGCCGCATAGCTAAATCTGACGATCTGAAAAGTTACCTCCTTTCTGCTAAAATGAGAGCCCTATTCTGGCCCTCAGGCTGATTGCTGCCTTTATAAATGGACACCTGTGTCTCTCCTTACAGATTTCTGCCACAATCCTGGTGGCTAAACGGATTTGCTTATCCAAAAGTGGTGAACATGCGGGTAAAATATTTGAACACCTTTTAGGGCCCTTTGCCACGAGCAGATGATGGGCAGTGAAAAGACTTTTGAACTCACAACTGCTCCTCGCTGCTGCCTGGCAACTTCCCGCTGCTGCTCGCTGCTGCCTGGCAACTTCCCGCTGCTGCTGCCTAGCTACTGCTCGCTGCTGCCTGGCAACTGCTCGCTGCTGCCTGGCAACTTCCCGCTGCTGCTGCCTAGCTACTGCTCGCTGCTGCCTGGCAACTTCCCGCTGCTGCTCGCTGCTGCCTGGCAACTTCCCGCTGCTGCTGCCTAGCTACTGCTCGCTGCTGCCTGGCAACTTCCCGCTGCTGCTCGCTGCTGCCTGGCTGCTGCTCGCTTAGCACACAGATCAGGTGCCTTTGAGAAAAGAGGCCCTTATAAATGGGGTGGATGAAAAGGTGATGCTTATCACCCAAAACATGGGAAACTGCCTGTTCACCGCGTTATAAATAGGACATCCCCTTATAAACTGCTTAATGTAAAGAGAAATGTGGATGTTTATCAAAAGCTGTAGTGAAAATCACAATGTGTAAAATTGCAAATTGCCTACTACTTTTTACAATATTCATTTATACATTTAGTCAGTGTTTGCCCATTGTAAAACTTTCCTCATTTACATTATGAAATGTGTCACCGATGGCAAATATCTTGTCAGGTGATCTCTGTGGAATGTTTGTTACTGAGAATTTCAAAGCCAGTAGAAATAATACCTGATCTCCCACAATGCTCTGGGATAAGTTCTGCATAGCGAAGCATCCTAGGCTGTGACATCGCTGGGAGGGTGGGGCTACAGGGCAATATTCAGCCATTTATAGCTATAGAAAGTTTCGGTTGCTGATAATTTAACACATTCTGCTATGGACAGAGCTTCTTTGACATCTGCACAACGGTGGTGGTGGTGGTAGTAGTAGTATTAGTAGTAGTAGTAGTTTGTGCAACAAGATGGGCCTGGTCAATACATTACAGTTCAGATGGGAACCCCCCAATTGGTTAGTAGTTTGGTTCTGTATGGGAATCACTGTAATACATTCATGTCACATCACTATTGACTAGGGCAAATCCTGTTCAGAAGGCAAATTATCGATACCGGTCAGATTGCACGGCACTAATCTGTTTTGAAAAGTTAATGATTGAGCGCTTTTACCCACCGTAATTCCATTTCCTGTGGAGCAAGAAAGTCACTGGGCAAATTTTCAGCTCCTATTTGAGTCTAAAGGAACAAACAGCTGGAATTTACTTGGCTGAGAACCATTGAAAATTAAAGGATACCCGAAGTGACATGAGATAGACATGGGGTATGTACAGTGCCTAGCACACATAACTATGCTGTTCCTTTTTTCTTTCTCTGCCTGAAAGAGTTAAATATCAGGTATGTAAGTGGCTGACTCAGTCCTGACTCAGACAGGAAGTGACTACAGTATGACCCTCACTGATAAGAAATTATCTGCTGTGGGGGTGGAGGAGCCTCTGTCCCTCCCCTGCCGTGCGGGTGGAGGAACTTCTCTGCTTTGTTTGACCTGCGCATAGTAGACTCAAGCCATGAACTTTAATATTCTGCCTCATTACGGAAACTGCAAGGAGGTTGTATGTTCCCATGGATGTATGGAGGTTGAATGTTGCTATGCCAGTCTCCTCTTCCTCCCAGTTGGCTCTGGTCTTCTACAACCAAAAATAAAAGTTGGTAAGTTAAGTAGCTGTCTAAGACCTGCAACTGGCTTTTTTATTTTAATAGTAATTCTTACCTGCCTTGGTGGCTTATTGCGATTGCTACAGCTGTGGTATTCTTTGGCTGCTTTCACTATTCAGGGTACTACTAAATACTGGAGTAAAATGTTGGGTAGGTGGACCCTATAACCATAACTTAAAGCATTTGTGTAGAAATCCCTTAAACTACAGCATTGAGCAAAATGTGTCCTCCTTCTAAGGTTTTATTTATATAACATTTTTAAAGTCAAAGCTTTTTTTTTTTCCTGTGTGTGTACTACCACACAAGTGCATCTAGAAATGCATGTATAACACAAGTTGATCTCCTGAACGGCCACAAGATGGCAGCATCACACTTTTTGTATATTCCCCCTGTCCTGATCTCTAGATGAAATGACATTACTGTAGCCTTTTTGTGCCATATAATGTTACTATGGAAGCTGGCATGCCTGGCATGGGCGCTCCTTACTACTGTTTCTGGCTCCTCAGCCAGACTTCGGATGCATAGGCCAATAGTAACACTTTCAACAAGCTCATTATCGTTGGTTGTTTTTGTGTTTAAAAGATTTTTATTGTATTTTTAAAATTTTGTGTAATTATTGCATTTGCTATTTATAACTGTTCACAATAAAAAATAATTTGATACAAAAAAAAGCAGAACGGTGTGTTTATTGCAAGTATCCTGCGATCGTATCATCCAGAAGGGAGATTTGTGGTTATGTCTATGGCACAGGGCCGCTTCTAGACTCTATTATTATTGTTTAGTATTTATATAGCGCCGACATCTTCCATAGTGCTGTACAGAGTATATATAGCCTTGTCACTAACTGTCCCTCAAAGGAGCTCACAATCTAGTCCCTACTATATTCCTATTGTCTGTATCGTGTATGTATAGTTTAGTCTAGGGACAAATTGGGGGGAAGCCAATTAACTTATCTGTATGTTTTTGGGATGTGGGAGGAAACCAGAGTACCCGGAGGAAACCCACGCAGACACGGGGAGAACATACAAACTCCATGCAGATGTTGACCTGGCTGGGATTTGAACCGGAGACCCAGCGCTGCGAGGCGAGAGCGCTAACCACTGTGCCACCTATCTTCTAAGTTTACGATAGATAGACCTTGTTTTGCCAGCATAATTCGTTCTGGAAACACGTTTGTAGTCCAAAGCACTCAATCAAAGTGAATTTCTCCATAAGGATTAATGTAAATTCAAGTGATTCGTTCCACAACCCAAAAACAATTAGTGGGACTCGGGTATCTTTATGGTAGGTCCGCCCAGGGACAGTTCTCTCATGAAGCAAGGTGAAACATCTGCAGCAGGTGCAGAGATTACAGGCGCAGCATTCTTGTACTGTTGTGTACCTTCCTGAGGAGGAGTAGAGTGGCTGAGGGTGAGCAGTGTGTTTGTCACAGACTCACAGCCAGCCTATGGCCTCAATTCACTAAACTTATCTCCTGTCTTTAATAACTCTTCTAGAGTTGTTACCATGGTGATAAGGCATGTAGTAATCAGGAAACATTTTACCTCAGGCAAGCCTAAAGTTAACTCTTCTGTCTTTAAATTAACTCTCCAATCCTTAAAATAACTCCAGAGTTAAAGACAAGCTGTTAATTAGCTGCATGTGAAAATAACTACAGAGGAGGTAAATTAAGGAATGAAGAGGTAAGATAACTCTCTCACGTGTGGAGGTAAGTTTTCTCTTGCCTTATTATCTCTAGTATGATCTTAGTGAATTGAGGCCAGTGTGTTATTGTGTTGAGCTGCAGCATGTCATGTGAGAACATTAAATGAAGCAAAGCATATTGTTGGGTGTTGTGTGATCATTCCAAATCGGAGGGTGGAGGCATCCTTACAAGTTTGCCTCAGGCAGTAAAGTCTAGAACCGGCCCTGGGTCCGCCCCGAAAGCTATGGTATAACAAAGTGCAGTCCTTACTGGATGAATAAAGCCTGGTAGACACATCCAATTGTGATTGGCCAATGACGGACCATTTTTACCACCTCCATGTAATGAGGGCAAACTGATTTTGAATACTATGAGCAGACTGTGTAGGTAAACTGCCATACTACAAGGAGGAAGTATAACTGTGATTTTTCTATTGAAATTGGATGTATACCTTCTAAAACAGTCAATCTCTCACCTCCTAATTGCTTCATGTAGGACTCAAGTCAGGAGCAAAACAAATTGTATTGATTTCACTCGTTTTTTGTTTTTATTTTTTACTTGTTTGAGTTCAACAAGGACTTTTCTAGTAAACAATGTGTTAGAAGCATCCTAAAATCAGTGCACACTCTTGGGGCTTTCTCCAAGCAAAAACGTGGCTAAAGATCACATCCACGTCAAAGCCACACCTAGAATGCTTCTCTTCACGAGGCCATGCCTAGAATGCTTATCCTGCTTCACGAGGCCACGCCTAGACTGCTTATCCTGCTTCACGAGGCCACGCCTAGACTGCTTATCCTGCTTCACGAGGCCACGCCTAGACTGCTTACCCACTTTACAAGACCACGCCTAGAATGCTTATCCTGCTTCACGAGGCCACGCCTAGACTGCTTATCCTGCTTCACGAGGCCACGCCTAGACTGCTTATCCTGCTTCACGAGGCCACGCCTAGACTGCTTATCCTGCTTCACGAGGCCACGCCTAGAATGCTTATCCTGCTTCACGAGGCCACGCCTAGAATGCTTATCCTGCTTCACGAGGCCGCGCCTAGAATGCTTATCCTGCTTCACGAGGCCACGTCTATAATGCTTATCCTGTTTCACGACGAGGCCGCGCCTAGAATGCTTATCCTGCTTCACGAGGCCGCGCCTAGAATGCTTATCCTGCTTCACGAGGCCGCGCCTAGAATGCTTATCCTGCTTCACGAGGCCGCGCCTATAATGCTTATCCTGTTTCACGACGAGGCCCCGCCTAGAATGCTTATCCTGCTTCACGAGGCCATGCCTAGACTGCTTATCCTGCTTCACGAGGCCGCGCCTAGAATGCTTATCCTGCTTCACGAGGCCACGCCTAGACTGCTTATCCTGCTTCACGAGGCCGCGCCTAGACTGCTTATCCTGCTTCACGAGGCCGCGCCTAGAATGCTTATCCTGCTTCACGAGGCCGCGCCTAGAATGCTTATCCTGCTTCACGAGGCCGCGCCTAGAATGCTTATCCTGCTTCACGAGGCCGCGCCTAGAATGCTTATCCTGCTTCACGAGGCCGCGCCTAGAATGCTTATCCTGCTTCACGAGGCCGCGCCTAGACTGCTTATTCTGCTTCACGAGGCCACGCCTAGACTGCTTATTCTGCTTCACGAGGCCACGCCTAGACTGCTTATCCTGCTTCACGAGGCCACGCCTAGACTGCTTATCCTGCTTCACGAGGCCGTGCCTAGAATGCTTATCCTGCTTCACGAGGCCGCGCCTAGAATGCTTATCCTGCTTCACGAGGCCGCGCCTAGAATGCTTATCCTGCTTCACGAGGCCGCGCCTAGACTGCTTATCCTGCTTCACGAGGCCACGCCTAGACTGCTTATCCTGCTTCACGAGGCCGCGCCTAGAATGCTTATCCTGCTTCACGAGGCCGCGCCTAGAATGCTTATCCTGCTTCACGAGGCCGCGCCTAGAATGCTTATCCTGCTTCACGAGGCCGCGCCTAGAATGCTTATCCTGCTTCACGAGGCCGCGCCTAGACTGCTTATTCTGCTTCACGAGGCCGCGCCTAGACTGCTTATTCTGCTTCACGAGGCCGCGCCTAGACTGCTTATTCTGCTTCACGAGGCCACGCCTAGACTGCTTATCCTGCTTCACGAGGCCACGCCTAGACTGCTTATCCTGCTTCACGAGGCCGTGCCTAGAATGCTTATCCTGCTTCACGAGGCCGTGCCTAGAATGCTTATCCTGCTTCACGAGGCCGCGCCTAGAATGCTTATCCTGCTTCACGAGGCCGCGCCTAGAATGCTTATCCTGCTTCACGAGGCCGCGCCTAGAATGCTTATCCTGCTTCACGAGGCCACGCCTAGAATGCTTATCCTGCTTCACGAGGCCACGCCTAGAATGCTTATCCTGCTTCACGAGGCCGTGCCTAGACTGCTTATCCTGCTTCACGAGGCCGTGCCTAGACTGCTTATCCTGCTTCACAAGATGGTAACTTTGAATTGATAAAGTAAAAAAACAGAAGCACTAGGAACATTTAAATGTACTGTAAACCTGTTTAAAAAATGGGAGGTAGTGGTGGACTTAACTGCCCATTTTTAGACGCCAAGTGTCTTGTGTCAGGCAACAACTGTAATCCAAAAACTGCAATGCGTTTCGCTGGTATTTCTCCACTTCCTCAGCCTATAAATGGGAATGACTTGTGCAAGCTCTCAGCAGGCAAGACTCCTCCACGGGCAAGACTTGGAATATACCGGTCATTATCCCGCTTCACAGGGTGGTAACCTAGAATTTTTTTTTCCGAAACCTCATGCGGATTACATACAGTATCCAACATGTGCGTCTTTAAAAGTCACTTTGCAATTGCAGATAGCTGTGATTTGTAATGCGGTCCATATACTTATGTGCACCTTTCGGGAACGCACGCGATTCTACAAGTGTGCTTCTGGCAGGAAGGTGAAACTTTGAACTCTTGTTAACCTTTTTTTAGGTTACCTACACTTCAATAATGACGAGCCAATGAGAAGTCGCTGGTTCTGATAGGCTCCTGTGCTCAGCAGCGCATGCCGGGGTCAGACATTACCGGGAATAAGAATATGTGGTTTATTGTTACTGCATCCATAGCAGCCGGGCAATCTATATCTGACATAAAATCTGTACTGCTGATAAAGCTACAGGCACCCCCTGGAAGCCTTCTTGCCATGCACAGACGGGCAAACGGCTGCCCTGCTTATTGCGGTGGTCTCCGGTAAGGACGGGCGCGCGCATAATTGTCCTTGAGGCACGCCGTGCGGCCATAACGCTTAACTGGTTTTATGTATGGCGGAGTGGCTGGGAGGGGCAGATTAGGAGACTAAACATTATGCTCAATAAAACGCTGCGTCCACCTTCCACTGTGCTGATTACCCAGCCTGAGTCTGGTGCGCAAAGCTGCCATAAATCCAATTTACAATCAGCGCACTTTATTTGACTGCATTTGTTTATGAAAAGCTGCATCTCCTCATATACAAAACGTCCAGTATTGCCTTTTCTGCTGCAGACGGATGCCAGCTAGAAATGGTGATCTGCATTTGCAAAGCACTTTTTGTTGCAATTTTAGCACCAGTGATTTTGGTTATTTTTAAAGAAAACCTGAACTGTAAATGTTAGTCAAAATAAACCTACAAACATCGTATTTACCTCCCGTGTACTCTACTCGTCAATATTTCTCATCTCCTGCATCCGGTTTGTCCACTGTGATCGATGGAATTCTCCACCCTCCATTTTGACAGCTTCCTGGTCAGCACACTGTTAAAGTGAACCAGAGACGAAGCACCCTCATGTATTTTACTATATACTAGCCGACCCGCAGCGTAGCATACACCGCATAAGGGGGTAGCGGGCAGGAAAGGGGTATTGGGCACAGCGGCGGGGAGGGGGGTCGGACCCCTCCTCCCTCACCTGTGTCCCCCATCTGCGCTCCCCCTCCAGCTTAAGTTCAGCAACAGGCGCCGCTATTAGTAAGAGGCAGCCAGCGGGGATGACTCGCCTCTTCTGCGTTCCAGCGTGCGTTCCACTGTGGTCACTTCCTGCAATGCCGCACACTGTATTGTAAGTGGATGGCATTGCAGGAAGTGATGACAGTGGAACGCACGCTGGAACGCGGAAGAGGAGTTAACCCCGCCCACTGCCTCTTACTAATAGCGGCGGCTGCTGCTCAACTTAGAGGAACTCCAGTGAAAATAATGTAGTAAAAAAAGTGCTTCATTTTTTACCATAATTATGGATAAATGATTCAGTCAGTGTTTGCTCATTGTAAAATCTTTCCTCTCCCCGATTTACATTCTGACATTTATTACATGGTGACATTTTTACTGTGGGCAGGTTATGTAGCTGCTCCTAGCTGTTTTGGCTGTTAGAGACAGCTGTAAGCAGCTATTCCCTGTCTATGAACATTGTTACATTGTGGCAGTTTGCCCAGAGTACTGCGGTCCTCAGAGCTTCTTGTGGGAGGGGTTTCATTACAAAATCAGTCACACAGCGCCCCCTGATGGTCTGTTTGTGAAAATCATATTCTTCATGTAAAAGGGGGTATCAGCTACTGATTGGGATAAAGTTAAATTCTAGGTTGGAGTTTCTCTTTAAGCTAGAGGGGGAGCGCAGATGAGGAATCCAGGGGAGGGAGGGGGTGTTTTTTTTTTTTTTTTTTTTTTTTCCCAGCCCTTCTAGAATCTCCTGCAATTCCACAGAAGCTGAAACTGCTCGCCTGGGTCCTTCAACCCCCCCCCCCCCCCCCCAAGGAGTTCCCAGGTGGTATTGTGCAATTGCACAGCAGGAGACATTGGCAGCGCTTCCAAATAGTGGCTGCACCCGAATTGACTACCGGCAACAGATGTGCAGAGCTCCACAATGTGGACTAAAATACACAACTTACATTCAAAACAGGTACAGCAAAGGAGGACGTTAGCTTCAGTATAAATATGTGCACAAATTATTCCCTACTAGACTTCCCCACGGCGGTGACGGGTCCTCTCGGGGAAGACCTACCGCTAGTCTAACGATAAAAACACTATTTATTCCTAGTGCTGCTAATCATACAATGGTATACACATTTCTCTCAAACTGACATCAAACAAATGACAGCGCTCATAGGCTGCAACTGAATTGACCCGAGAGGACCCGTCACCGCCGTGGGGAAGTCTAGTAGGGAATAATTTGTGCACATATTATGTATACTGAAGCTAACGTCCTCCTTTGCTGTACCTGCTTTGAATGTAAGTTGTGTATTTTAGTCCACATTGTGGAGCTCTGCACATCTATTGCAGGTAGTCAGTTCGGGTGCAGCCTCTGTTTGGAAGCGCTGCCAATGTCTCCTCCTGTACAAAACTCATGTAAGTATACTTATGGCTAGTTGCATCCATGTGCTTCAATTTGTATTCAAATTATAGATTAGGACTAGTACATGATTCGCATCTGATTTGCATGCAAGACATGTATTTAGCCCTGTGGGGCTCTGCATGCCTCTGTTGGTCTACAATTCAGTTGCAGCCTATCAGCGCTGTCATTTGTTTGATGTCTGGTATTGTGCAATTTGTGCGAACACACCGGGAATCCAGCGCAGGAGCCTTGGAATTACCGCTAGAGCAGCGCACAGGGAGTAACTTCTGCGCCATTAGAAGAATGAGCTGAAGTTACTTTTAAAACCCAATAATTCAGCCTCCAGCAATTGCTGGAAGCTGAATTACATCTTTCCCCACCATCCATGGCGTCCTGGAGGGGGAATAGTATTTAAAGTGGACCCAAATTAAAAATACAAGATTTCAGAAATAAAATCTATTTTCTAAATCCTAATAAATAGCAGCCTTTTTTCGTCTGCATGATGACAAATATAAAATATTTTACATTTATTGGAGGAACCCCTCCCTTCCTTTCATATTGCCGGGACAGAATCCGGCAGACTGGTGGAGTAGGTGGTGTCCAGCAATGGAGGAATTGCTAATGGCTGCCACCTGTATAACCCTAGTAATGAAAAGAGATGGGTGAAAAGTATGCACTGAAATGCTCATAGGCTTGAAGGAGTGTTTTTTTTATCTTTGTATGTGTCAGAGTGGTGCAACTAAATGTTTTGAATTAAAAAAATTGTTTGGTTTGGGTCCGCTTTAAGACGGCCGGGACCTGTGCAGCAGCAGGATCAGCCATATACAGGCTGTATCCTGCGGCGATTCCTCTCGTACGCCAATGTGTGAACTCACTGCTTGTACAACTGTACTATCCTCTTCACATCTCTGAGTCGTAACAAAGCGCATTATCCTTACTTGTGCAGTGTGTATCTGGATAAGGGTCCTTTTACACTTCATGCGTTGGTACCTGGTTTTTCCATAGCAGTGCATTGTGAAAAAGCTTTCAGTTAAAACGCGTATAGTGGGAACTGAGCCATAGCAACTGATGACGTGTAAAAGGACCCTAATGCGTGCAAACTTGACTCGGCCCAGAAGTGACGTATGCAGTACACATACGCATGCATTTTTTTTTTTTTGCAAAGTTTCATCTTTATATAGGGTCCTTTTACACTTAATCAGTTGCTCTCAGTTATAATTGAAAGAAAACAGATTTGCAAAGTAATGTCTGTTTTCCTATGGCTCATTTCACACTATACCCGTTTTAACCTCCTGAGCGTTACGCCACTCAGATTTTTACAGCTTTAGCGTTCCCAGGATTAATCTAACAGATTGCACGGCTGCAAAAGCTTTAGCTAGCATTAGGCTAGCTAGTATAGGCAGGGCCAGATGTAGGCCATGGCCTAGGGCACCACAGAAGCAAGGGCACCAAAGCAGCAGGCTAAACTGGTGCAGAATTTGTAAGCTTGCAAATGCTGCAATGCAGGGAGATCAGGTGAGCGCCTGACCGTGGTACTCTGCTGCTAGCCGCCTGTGCAGCAGCCACCTTGCTCTCTGTGCATGTTTGCATTGTGGGCGGCGGCTCTGGACTTGGGCAGCATTGGAGACAGAAAGGAAGAGGAAGCTTCTGCACTGGAGATGAGCGGAGAAATGAGTGACACTGATGGCTGCTGTAGTGCGAAGGCAAGCTGGCTACCTATACTGAAAGGGGGGGGGGGGATTAAGAGATTAATCTGGCTACCTATACTGGAGGGAAGGGAGGAGGGGTCATCTGGCTACCTATCCTGGAGGGAAGGGGGATGGGTCATATTGCTACCTATCCTGGAGGGAAGGGGGGAGGGGTCACCTGGCTACCTATCCTGGAGGGAAGGGGGAGGGGTCATCTGGCTACCTATACTGGGGGATCATCTGACTACCTATATTAGAGGGAAGGGGTCATCTCAATCACTACCTATACCGAAGGGGGGGTGGCTGGTGACAGTGGCTTAGACGGTAAAGAGTACAAATCCGCCCCTGAGTATAGGTAGCCGGCACCTCCCGATCCAGCCCGCTTATACATTTCCCAGCCTGGATCCAGCGATCGGCGCAGCCTCCCTGCACAGCTCTGGTCTTCACTATGGGGAGGATCGTACATGACGTTATGGACAGACCTGATCCTCCCCATAGAGAGACCGGAGCTGTGGGGGGGGGGGGGGGGGGGGTTACTGCGCCGATCACTGGAGCCAGGCTGGGTGATGTATTAACCACCTTGGCGTTCTATTAACTGCGCCAGGGTGGCGGCGCAGCAGTTTTAATTATTTAAAATCGTGTAACTAGCCTAGCGCTAGCTACATGGTGCCCCCCTCCCTGCGGCGTACTCCCATAACTTTCAATCGCCGCCGGTGCGTACTCTCCTAAGGAAATCTTGTTCTGAACTGGATTTCCTTGAGGGCTTCCCCCCCCCCCCTTCGCCAAGACAACGATCGCGAGGACGTTAGCCGGAGTCCCGATCCAACCCTAGGCGCTGCCTGGCACTGTTTGGCCAGGCTGCGCAGGGGTCTCGGCGGGGGGGCTCGGGCGTTACGGGGCAGGTAGCGGCGATCGTCACACACGCTGCAAGCAAAGTGCTTGCTGTGTGTTAAAAAAAATAATCATTTTTTTTTACAATCGGCCTGAGCGGCCCCCTCCGGCAGTCATGGACGAGCTGAGCTCGTCCATAGCGCCAAGGAGGTTAAGTGGCTGGATTGGGCGATCAGGGGGTGCTGGCCACCTATACTAGCTAGCCTAGTGCAGCCATGCAATCTGTTGGATTAATCCGTGGGGACTCCTGAGGCCAGTGAGCGGTATGCCTGACACAGTGTCGAGCATATACCGCTAAGGAGGTTAAAGGGAACCAGAGAGGAACGGGGGGGGTGAAAAAAGAAACAGATTTTATACATACCGGGGGCTTCTTCCAGCCCCATAAGCCTGAATCGCTCCCACGCCGCCGTCCTCAGCTTCCTGGATCCGCCGGTACCGGACCCGTCACTTCCGGCGGACGCGGCCAATTGTCCGCATCACAGGGGCTCCCTCCATACATGTACGCATGCGGCTGCGCAGTTAACAGCCACATGCGTATCTGTATGGGGAGAGCACCCTGTGATGCGGAGAATTGGCCGCGTCCGCCGGGCCGACTTGCTGACTCGCGGCAATGACGGGACCCGGTGGCGGCGGATTCAGGCAGCGGAGGAGTGCGACGTGGGAGCGATCCGTGCGTATGGGGCTGGAGGAAGCCCTAGGTATGTATATTGCATCCTCTCTGGTTCCCTTTAACTAAAAGATTTTTCACAATGCACTGCTATGGAAAAAACTCATAACATAAGTGTGAAAGGACCCTGAGGGACATCTATGTCACTTGCTGCATGAGGAGTAGTGATAACTGCTTGTGGTCCAGTCATGTATGAGACATAATGAATTGGTAGAAAATATGTGCTACTTTAATTCAGTGCTTACAGAATGCATCCCAAGTTCACATACTTTTGTGCTATTAATACTTTTTGGATCCACCCATGATTGGTTATGACCACGCCCACTCACATTGGTCCCCCTATGATTATTTTGCACAGTACCCACTGTGAGCAAATACCTGAGTGGTGGACAGAGCCGACTGACCTATTTATGTGAACTTGGCAAAGGTTGGTTCCCTTTTTTTTCTCTGTGTAATATTTATCTGTACAGCACTGTGGAATGTTGGTGCTACATAAACCCACACAAATGATTTGCAGTACAGATCATACACACAAGTGGGTGATACTCACCTCAAAGAGGAAACAATTGTTAGAACATTGTATCCTGCTCGCTATGCCAGCTGGTAACAGGGCTCTGGTATGGCTCGATGGGCCAGGATATATATGGCAGGTTGCCTAGGCATGACAGTATGCAGCGAGTGGTCAAGTGACACATTCTGTAGACCGTGACTAATTCTGTGGCAATGCTGAAGAGGTCTCTGCAAAGAAACCTGAAATTATACTCCCAAAATTCCTTCTAATGTGTAACAGCGGTAGCAGGAAAAAAGGGCGCCGCCATAGACTCTAATGCAATTATTGTTAATCCAGCGAAAAAAGCAGAAAAAAAGGGTGCCCAATAAATATCGTTAACAACATTAGAACATTAAAGTTTTTGAAGTATGTTATCGTTTTAGAAGCTTGCAATGTTAGTTTTTGTCATTATTTTGTTTGTATGTACAGATTTTACGTTATGAAAGATATTATCGTTTCTATGTGTAAAAGGGTGTTTCTGCAGGGGGGTGGTTAGGGTTAGGCAACACCAAGAGGGTGGTTAGGGTTAGGCAACACCGGGGGGAGTGGTTAGGGTTAGGCACCACCAGGGGGAGTGGTTAGGGTTAGGCACCACCAGGGGAGGGTGCTGTGTAACAGTACGGTTGGGTTAAGCTGTATTGTTGAATTAGGTAACAATTTTTAACATTAATAATTTTTTGTTTTCAACTCCCAACCTTTATTTATCATTTACAAATTTTGTTAACAATGTTTATTGTTAATGAGATTTTATTAACCACTGGCGCCCTTTTATTATCCAGCCGAGCCCTTTTTCCTGGCGCCCTTTTTTCATACACACGTAACAGTTGATATTACTTTAACTACTTGAGGACCGCATTGTAAAACCCCCCTAGTGACCAGGCCATTTTTAACTAAATAGGCCACAGCAGCTTTAACTGCTCGCTGCAGGGCTGCACAGCTCGGCACACAAGTGAACCCCCCCTTTCTCCCACCAACAGAGCTCTCTGTTGGTGGGGTCTGCATCTGGTTGCTCCCCAGTTGTTTGTTTTTATTTTTTTTACAAATATTTTTCTTATTAATAAAAATGTATTTTTTCCCCTCCCTCTCTCTCCCCCTGTCAGCCTATGACTGCCGATCGCTTCTGTGTCCACTAGGGGGACAGCCGTGTCACGCGGCTGTCCCAGTACAGCGTTGCCTTAGATTGCAGCACTGTACAGCCCTATTAGACGGCGGGTGCATCTCTGTGCAATGTTTGCTCATGGAGTTTCAAAGCCAGTGCAAATAATACCTATTCTCCCAGAATACCCTGGGAGCAGATTTATGCTTAGCGTAGGCTCTGCCTTTCTTTATTATACTTGTCAGATTTATGCATAGCGTAAATCTTCATTTATAAATGTATTTAGTCAGTGTGCCCTTTGTAAAGCCTTGTCTCACCGTGAATTTGCTGGTAGGCGTATCTCTGTGGGCATACGAGAGGAATCGGCGCGGGAGACTTCCTCCTGCACAAGTTCCCGGCGGCATTAGTTACTATTCCCTCTCCAGGCCGCCATGGATGGTGGGGAATGAAATAATTTGGCTTCCAGCGATTGCAGGAAGCCGAATTATTGTGTTTTAAAAGTAACTTCAGCTCTGTCTTCTGACGGCGCTGAAGTTACTCACTGCTGCGCCCAAGTCTCCTGCGCTGGAATGGAAGCGTTCCTTCTGTAGAACATTTACTCAGAGTTCCTAAGCCAGCAGAATTAATACCCATTCTCCCAGAATGCCCTGGGAGCATATTTATGCATAGCGTAAAGACTTCACAGGCCTCATTATACAAGCTCCCCAACCTTGGCGGTACCCATATAAAAGTTTCCTACTTAACTCAATTCAAATCCTTGATAAACAAACAATCAAAATAAATTGTGGCAGAGCCTCTGTTGTGAATGTGTTAAAAGTCAAGAAAACGGTTTGAATTTCTCTACCGACTCAAATTGCTTTATGAAGAACGCCTTGACGTGTCCGGTATATTCTCCAGCCGTCTGTCCACAAGGCCGGATTGGAATTACACGTGTCAACCAAAAATGATGTAAGGTGAAGCAACACCTCGGAGTACGCGAGGGAGACTACTTCTGCGCGGCCAGACGGAATACGCCACAGACAATCCAATAAACAATTATCCGAAGGCTCAATATCTCATACACAAGTTTTATTAGACTTGTCAAAAATGTTCCAAAAATAAGAAAATCGCCGCAAACTTTTCAGACGTAGACTAATTAAAAACATAAACGCAAGACTTTAAATCATGAGCAGTACTTGACAAGTGTACCAGTCACACTCCATGCAAACACTATGCTGCATTATGTGAATCCACCAGCAGGAGGCTCTGCCACTCAGCTGTGTAGAATTCACAGAGTAGGAGATGAGTTGTTTTGCCAAACAAAGGTGACGCTTCTGTGTGACAGCTGTATTGATTGTACGCAGTAAGAACTTTCTCATTTCTTCCTGTACATTCCTCTGAGGAAACTGGCTATGACATAATTTTGCAATATGGCTACTAATATTACGAAATGCAATTTAACCTAAAGGGGGGGGGGGGGGGGGGGAACAGAAGAGTGGGAGGGCGATTGTGATTCTTATAAAGATATTACCATAGATTAAAGGCAGGTAGGATAACTATATGGGCAGTGAGGAACTGGGTCACAGATTTTATGGTATGTTGACTCCACTTTCAAAATAAAGACATTTGTGAGATTCTTGGGGTGCTTACACACTTTTTTATTGGCCATTTTTTCCACCTCCATATAACAGAGTTTACCTACAGAATCTCTTCTTTGTATTCTAAATCCGCTGGCCCTGATACTACATGGAAGTGGTAAAATGGTCAGTCATTGGCCAATCAAAATTGGATGTATGTACCAGGCTTAATACGCGTTTTGACCATAATTCCGCACAAAATGGCCAGTACAATGCAAAGCCATTGAGATAGATTCCATCTGCGGCAAATGCGCTTTTGCAAATCTCTTGCAATTTTTAAGAAGTGTGACCTCCACCTTTCATTTAGTATCTCCGGTCCCTTTCAGACATCGCCGTTTCCATAAGTTCTTTAAGGCAGGAAGTCACTTCTCCTTTACAGAAAACGTGATTTTTCCTTGACGCTTTGCGTGCTGGTTTACATTTTATTGTGCATTCTTTCAGACAATCTACCTAAAGTCATTGATGAGTTGCATCCGGTGTGCTAACTTATGCTACATTGTAGCAGGGGTGGGGAAACTATGGCTCGGGAGGCAGATGTGGCTCTTTTGATGGCTACATCTGGCTCACAGACAAATCAGTGGGGGTTGATTCACTGAGCTACACGGCTCAAGCAGCGCAGCTTAGTGTGGCAGCCCAAGTAACATTTATAAAGTAGGCACGCTATTGCTGTAGCATGCACTACTAACTTACTCGCACTCCCCTCAAAACTAACAGCTGCTCCGACTGTCCCACTCTGGACGCTGTCAGGTCCAGTGATTTTGTAGAACGAGATCCCTGCACTTTGATTGGCCCAATAGGCTGTCTGTCACTTGACAGGCAGCCTATTGGGCCAAAGTGCAGGGATCTCGTCCCACAAAGTGAATCAACCCCCAAGGCAGCTAGCTAATTGTCCAAGCTGTTAGTCAGTATTTCTCCTGTCTGGCTCTCGGGGGAAATTGCTGATGTTGCTGAAACCCAAGAGAAGCTGACACTTCCACTGCCCAGCGGATCAACTGTATACACATCACCATGGTAATGGTAACACGGCCCTCTGCTGCGCATGCACACCGTCCCAGTTTGAAACCTATTGTATGGCTCTCACAGAATTACATTTTAAAATATGTGGCGTTTATGGCTCTCTCAGACAAAAAGGTTCCTGACCCCTGCTGCTACAAGATGTTTTTTCTATGCCCACGAACATGCAAACGCAGTTTTGCAAAAAAATTTTTACCTGTAATCTGATCCTTGATCGACTTTCAGCACAAGTGCGGCGATCACATTTTCACAAAATTGCAATCTGCACATCATTTGTTAATAGGTGTGAACCTTCCCTTACACACAGGCTTATTGTACGGGTTTATAGGTAACCAGTTCCATATCTGTATCTGAGATAATATTCCCCTGCAGCAGCCGAGGTGCTACCCTCCATACTTTCCGATGTTTCACGCTCAGGTCGTGTTCAGTGAATGGCTGACTGTGTGTGAGGGATGTAAGAAAAACATCGTTTTCCTCCCCTCTGTTCATTGTGCGCGGCGGGGCCTGCGTATCTGGCGTGTGTGCGGCGGTATCGGAATGCAGTCTGGCCCCGTGGAAGGGAAACGCGCTGGGCTCAGGCGGTGATGTCATCCCGTTTCACTGGAATGCGTTTCGTCTGAATGAGGCTCTGTCAGATCGCTGCCCAACCAAAGTATGAAAGTAAAACAGAAGCTGCTCATTTTCTTAAACACAGATTCCGTTTGTATTTAATTCACGCCGCCCGCCAGGAGAGGAAATGCCATTTTTGTAACTGTACAATTACCCGCGGTCTCCCTCTGCCTGCGTCCAGCGCTCTGCAAACGAGAGCCGCCAGAATGGAGAACATCAGCTCGGTATAGCTAAACATCGGTAGAGAAATCTCGGGAATGTTCATTGGGCCCAAACTTAAGCCTGGTACATACTTTCAACTTTGATTGGCCAATTACCGACCAATTTTACCTACTTCATGTAGTTGGATAGTGTACTACTTAAAGGACAACTGAAGTTGCTTATTTCCTTTTAAACTATACCAGTTGCCTGGCTATCCTGCTGATCTATTTGGCTGCAGTAGTGTCTGAATCACACCAGAAACAAGCATGCAGCTAATCTTGTCAGATCTGACAATAATGTCAGAAACACCTGATCTGCTGCACGCTTGTTCAGGGGCTATGGCTACAAGTGTTAGAGGCAGAGGTTCAGCAGGACTGCCAGGCAACTGGTATTGCTTAAAGGGCATCCGAGGTGAAAATAAACTGATGAAAAAAAACAATTGTTTCAAACCTCCTTCTCCTAAAAATGTTTTATTTTATATTTAAATCTAGTTTTTAGGCTTTTACTGTTGCACTGTCTGCTCAATGACACCTTCATTGAAGTATGCCAAAGCTCAAATCTATGAATTACTGATCCTTTATCTCTTTTCTGCTCTCAGAAGCCATTTACTAACAGGGAAGTATTTTATGGCTGTAATTACTTATCAGTGAGGGTTATGCTATAATCTGACCCAGTCTGACCCGGACAGAAACTGTCACTTGTATGCCTGATGTTTAACTCTTTCAGACAGAGAAAGAAAAAAGGAACACAGAATAGTTACTTGTGTGCTTGGCACTGTCCATACACATGTCTATCTCATCATATCACATGTCACCTCGGTTGTCCTTTAAAAGGAAATGAATATGGCAGCCTTCATATCCCCCTCACTTTAGTTGTCCTTTAAGGACTCTGTCTCAGACACAGGAGACCTTGGTTTGAATCTCGTGGGTTCAAAAGCAAGGGCGTATCTCAGGTGCTCAGAAAATGAGAAGACAGACCATGAAAAACCTGCTGGAGGTTCTGTCTTTTCTCTGGGATCACCAAATAAAGTTCTGAGTGTGCTCCAATTAAAGTGAACCCGGGGTGAGAGGGATACGCTGCCATATTTATTTCCTTATACCAGTTGCCCGGCAGTCCTGCTGATCTCTTTGGCTGCAGTAGTGTCTGAATCACACATCTGAAACAAGCATGCAGCTAATCCAGTCACACTTCAGTCAGAGCACCTGATGTGCTGCATGCTTGTTCAGGGTCTATGGCTAAAAGTGCTAGAGGAAGAGGAACAGCAGGACAGCCAGGCAAGTGGCATTGTTTTAATATGTCAGTCTCCATCTCCCTCTGACCTCCGGGGTCTTTTAAAACCCACTAGAGGAGAGTGAAAGGTGAGCACTTCTAACCAGTCTTCACCTGACATATTTACTGGCTACCTCAAGGCTATTGACTGATTTAACCCTTTGGGGACCGTCTTTATGAGATCCAACGCTGCACTTGTGGCTGTTCTAGCCTGATGCGGCGCAGGATCTATGCCGCCCGCCGTTACCGGTCCCTGCCGCGATCGTGCGCACCAGAGAGGGGAGATTAAGCTGTCATATGACTTCTGGCATCTCCCCTCAGTGATCACGTGATCGCTATGATCGCCGGCGGATCGTAGTGATCACAAGTAACAGCTGCGGCGGTAGGGGGGGGGGAGAGGATCCACTCAACTCCCTGCCATTCCCACTACGATCAGTGCTTCCCTCCGGCGGCAGCGCAGGGTCCCAGCTTGATGATGTCATCAAGCCGTGACCCAGAACTGAGCGGCAGTAGGAGCAGAGATGCTGGCCGGAGCAGAGGGGTCCACAGCTGCTCATTGCTAGACCCTGGAAGGAGAGTGGAGGCTGCTGCACACAGGGGGACACCCGGCCACCATGGGGACACACAGCCCAGCACACAGAACTGGGGATCCATCTGCCTAACCCCCCAAAAACGCGCCCCCTCCCATGCAAAAACGCCTGGTCCTTAACCTTTTTGGGACCGGCCGCCTACCCCCCCTTAAGGACCAGGCATTTTGCGCGGGAGGGGGATGCGCGCGTTTGGGGGGTCAGGCGGACGGATCCCGTCTGTGGCTGGCTATATTTGTGTCCCCCCATGGTGGCCTGTGCCCCCCCTTCTGCCAGCAGCCTTCACTCACCTTCCAGGCTCCAGCGATGAGCCGCACGGGACCCTCTTCTCCGGCCGGCATCTCCGTTCTATCTGACGATCAGTTCCGGGTCGCGGCTTGATGACGTCAGACGGAGCGGAGATGCCGGCCAGAGCGGAGGGGGGCGCCGATCGTCGCTTGAACGGCAGGGAGGTGAGTGGATCCTCTTCTTTCCCCCCCTGCCGCCGCAGCTGGCAAAGTGATCACTACGATCCAACTGCGATCGTAGTGATCATGTGATCAGCAGCCATACGCGATGGCTGCTGATCACTCGGGGGAGATGTCGGCTGTCATATGACAGCTTAATCTCCCCCTCAGGGTGCGCACGATCGCGTTGGGAGCGGAAACTGCAGGCCGGTGTAGATCCTACGCCGCATCAGGCTAGAACAGCCACAAGTGCGGCGTAGAATCTAATGCACGTGGTCCCGAAATGGTTAAAGGGGGGTTAGGCGGCCGGTCCCCAAATGGTTAAACTGACTCTCCTCTAATTAAAATGGCAAGGCGTTTGCATGCTGCATTTGTGTACCAGAATATGCAGGATCTAAGGCTACCTCCCTGCTATTCCTGCAGGAGTTGGCCCACGCAAATACTTGCATCTCAACAGGGGCGCCGTGTGTAGGCCTCCTTGTACCCCCAAGAAATAAGGGGCAGTCTTTTAAAACCACTTGCTGAATTTGATACAGTATATCTGTGTATACCTTGAGACTTCATCTTAGCTGTAAGGGCGTATATATCCGTACTCCACCGCGCTCCCACGTGTGTCCCTTTCACCGCTCCTTTGAACGCTGGTCACTAAGTGGGAACATGTGTTCCCAAAGCAGATAAAAGTGCCTGTAATGAATCATCACCGGAATCAGTGAGAATGTGGTCATTAACAAGGTTAAGTGAAAACACGCATACACATTACTTCCTGTGTACTGTTCTCAGCACACAGGATACAGTGTGGGGACATCTTGTGGACAAAAATGAAATTACACATATAAATACATTAAAAAAATAAATCTCATATACAGTACAATATTTATTTTCCGCTTATACCCCCCGTTTCCAAAATAAAACACTTAAAAAAAAAAGCATTAAAAAAAAAAAAATACATAATTACCTTAGGAACCTTTTAAATATGCATGTCATGAGGTCAACTTACTTTTATTTTAACAAATCAGGGATTGTAACTAGTGATATAGTATAAATGCAAAAAGGAAATAAAAAATACACCTTTATTTCCCCAAAAAATATTGTCGCCATACATTGTACTAGGGACAGCATTTAAACTGTGTAATAACCGGGACATATGGGCAAATAAAATGTGTGGGTTTTATCTACAGTTGCACGTTTTATTTTAAATAATGCATTTTTTGTTTTCTTATTATTCCTGCAAAAATGCATATGATAAAATACTGTAATTATTAGCAAAGAAAGACCAATTTCTGGTAAAAAATAAAATATAGATCATTTAGGTATGATAAGTAGTGATAAAGTTATTGACGAACGGTAGGAACGCTGAAATTACTCTGGTCCATAAAGGGTACACAGCCTGTGGTGGTTAAGGTGTTGCTTTTCCATCTGTAATTCAGAAACCGCACACTGATAAGAGCAATGCAGCGTATATAGATCCTCTATGTGTGAGATCTCCTTTCCGGCGATGGTAACTCTATGCTATGAGTCTCTGCCAGTTTACAAGTATCCCATAAAACCTCGTGTAAACTTTGAAATCTTCGGAAGAGCTGTGTCCATATTCTGGGCAGGTTTACAGACGGCTTATGGCTTGTAAAACATATAGAGCAAAGCGCTAAAAGAAAACATGTTCTTTGCAGTAACTAACCCATGTAATAATGTCCTTACTGACTCTGCTAACTACATATTATGACTGTATGACTGTACTGACAGACTGACTGCCCGGCCTGTTATGGCCAGCCACATAAACCCGAGCTTCCCATACGTGACAACATGCAAGCATACATGTCCCTACAGTACAAACAAAACAGCACAATATTTATTAACTATATTTATATATAGCACTGACATCTCCTGCAGCACTCTACAAAGCACATAGTCATGTCACTGACTGTCCTCAGAGGAGCTCACACTCTAATCCTACCATAGTCATAGTCTAATGTCCTACCATATTATTATTATTATGTATTTATATAGCACTGACATCTCCTGCAGCACATTACAGAGTACATAGTCATGTCACTGACTGTCCTCAGAGGAGCTCACACTCTAATCCTACCATAGTCATAGTCTAATGTCCTACCATATTATTATTATGTATTTATATAGCACTGACATCTTCTGCAGCACATTACAGAGTACATAGCCATGTCACTGACTGTCCTCAGAGGAGCTCACACTCTAATCCTACCA
Source organism: Hyperolius riggenbachi (assembly GCF_040937935.1). Lineage (NCBI taxonomy): Eukaryota > Metazoa > Chordata > Amphibia > Anura > Hyperoliidae > Hyperolius > Hyperolius riggenbachi. The sequence goes on along the minus strand of NC_090655.1, from coordinate 8,979,592 downwards.
TAGTCATAGTGTAATGTCCTACCATATTATTATTATGTATTTATATAACACTGACATCTTCTGCAGCACATTACAGACTACATAGCCATGTCACTGACTGTCCTCAGAGGAGCTCACAATATAATCCTACCATAGTCATAGTGTAATGTCCTACCATATTATTATTACCCCGTGAGCACTGGGAGCTAGAGGGATTGGCTCACAGGGTCAGGAGCCAATTAAACCATCTCCTGACGAGAGCTCTGCTGTCATAATGACAGCAGATCAAGTGGGCTGCAGCAGTGGGACTGTGCAGCTTGGTAATTGAAATCCACGTCCTGGAAGGGATAACCGGTCCCAAACAGGGTGTAGATTACAATCAGCTACGTCCGGAAGCGGTTTAGCCTGGTACACTTCAATTTTGATAAGCCAATAACTGACCAATGTTGCCACCTCTGAGTAGAATGAGCGCTTACTTACACAATCTGTTCGTAATATTAAGAATCTGTTGACCCTCATATTACATGAGGTGGTAAAATTGGCCAATCGAAGTTGAAGGTGCTTTCCACCCATTCCTCTGGTTATGCTTTGCTGTGCAGGCTGAATATATCTAATAAAAGCACTGTGTGTATTCGCAGTTCCGTGGCCACAGATGGAGAAGGTGAGAATATATGGTTTTCTGCTCAGTATAGAAGCTCGGCTCCAGCAATCAATGATCATTCGCTGGCAGCAGATGAAGTTCTCTGCTTCTCGATAACTTATTGACCTCGGCACAGTGCGGATTTTCCATGCCTGTCGAGGTGTCCTTGTCACTGCGATTGCCTATGTGGGAGTCATTAATTGTGGCGGGTAAATGGATGCGTTGGACGCAGGCAGCTGATTTGCCAGGATAATTGACATTCTGATAGAAGCGGTTCAAGGCGGCCTGGTTGTCATTAGAAGCTGTCTGCGGAGCCCATTGAGTGATGGTTCTGTTAGGAGATGGAGAATTTCCTGGAAAATGGTGGGAGAGGTGACATTCCTGGACGGCTTTCATACTTCTCACGAGTCATTCATGGAATGCCTCTCCTGTGGTATTGCTGTTTGTTATATCTATTTCGCTGTTTATCTTGGCCCGTGATGTGAGCGAGAAATAAAACCGCATGCAAGAAGTTTGCACCTCCACAGATTTCTATACATTCAAGAACTTGATTCAGAAGTAGTGGCGTAACTACTATCCATGAAGCCCTCCAGTGAAACTTTGACGAGTCCCTTGACCTGATGAAGCCTGGAACGTTGACACGCGTTGATGTCACTGGTACACAGTCACCTGACTGAGGCACATGAACTCCATTAACCATCTTAGACGACTACCGCTGTTGGCTGCAAGGGAGGGAGAGGCTGCCACATGAGGTTGCCTATTTGGGACTAGCCTCCTCGACAGGCTTATTATACATTTCTCTTCAGTGAGGGCCAGTGCACGCCTAAATGCGCTAGCGTAATCGCAAAAACTCTGGGCTTTTTGAAGTGATTTTTCTAGGCATCTGCCTAGTGATTTTAGGAACGTTTTTGTATAGCATTTTTTTTTATGTACAGTACAGCTGCCAGTGTACTGGTTTTGTAACAAAAACGCTTAAAGTGCTAGATCAGAGCGATTTTCAACTTTCCCATACGTAACAGTGAGGCTGAATCGCCTCAGCAATCAGCAGAAATGCTGCAGGACTGGCATTTGCGGTTGGGGGGAAAAAAAATCACATCACTCCGGCGTGCTCCATCCCATTCATATACATTAGCCTAGCGCTTTTCAAAGCGTTGGCATTTTTAAAGGCACTCAGAAGCGCTCTTGGTGTGCACCAGCCCTAAGTGTTTCTTTTATCCTTGCGTGTATTGATCTAACACACTACAGATCACTTCTCCATCTGTTTTTTCTTGTAGTACATTGTTACCCTTCAGCCGGGGTTGTGGAGCAGCTATAGTAGAAAGTGTTCCACCGATAACCGCCTGTGAGAGATTAGCACAAGATTGCATACCTCCATTTTCTGAAGTATAGTCCCCTGTTCCAGAGGAAGGGAAGGTTAGGATTTGAGGGGCCCCCCACAGCTCTGGCCCCCCTGCGACTGCATTGGCTGCCCCCCTCTAGTTACACCCCTGGTCTGAAGGAATCGCAAGTCCACAAATTGCCTACAAGTGTTCTGTCTGCAAACTTTATACCTTATTTCTAGGGATGCTCATTTGGATTTCACAGAATTTAAATGTGCGCATTTCCGATTGGAGATCTGATTTCTGCGAAGATATCCCAGTATCGAACTCGGTAATTTTAGCCCAATTACAGAACTCAGAATCAGAAAACAGAAATCAGAATTTCCACAGATTCGCATATCTGCATTTCCAACCACCCCTACTTATTTCTTGTTGGACAGAGAGTCGCACCATGTGAAGAATTAGGGGTTCCCAAAGAGGGACTGCCCCGCCAAAAGGGACAGTCGGGATCTGAGTATGTGGTGCCTTGCTTTTATATTTCAGCTCGATACGGCAAAAGCCTTCCAGGGTTCTGAATAGTTTACTTAATAGTATAAAGGAGACTTAGTATAAAGAAAACCTTTTCTTTTTTTCACATATTAAATCATTTAAAAAAAACAGTGAGGAGGACCCTCCCCAAGCAATCCCTTATCCCATCACCAGACATAAAAAATGAGAACAAGCAGAAGACTACCCTGCATGAACAGGGCTCTCCTCTGCTATATTTAATGGTCCCCCATGCTTATCAGCCCTGGTGGGGGCTTTGCAAAAGGGGGCAGCAATTCTTCCCTCCCCTCAAGGCACTGGGCCAATTGCTGATGGGTATGGGAGCCCCAGTCTGAGGGGGAGGGGAGTTTACTGTGGTATGATGTTATGGTATCACACCAGATGGTGAAGTGGTCAGATAACCAACCCCAGTGGACACAGAAGGTTTTTTTATACCTTACTCATCGACCATTAACAAAAATCAAGCAATTACAAAAAAACAAACCCAAATTTAATAACACTAACACTAAGTGCTCGATTCAGTAACTGGTGCTAACCCAGTTAGCACGCCTAAAGGCTTTGGGCGTGCTAACTAGGGTGCTAAGTAGTTAGCACATACAAACTGCTTAGCACCGTAGTTAGCACATGTAAACATAGCACCGTGGTTAGCACATGCAAACTACTTAGCACCATAGTTAGCACATGCAAACTACTACTTAGCACCGTGCTAACTAGGGTGCTAAGCTCCATGGTTAGATACCCCTGGTCTTGTTAATTATGATCTTGTAAAAGATAGAATATTTGGAAATTTAAATTCAATCTGAGCTCTATATATTATGTGACGATTATTATATTATTGTTAACAATACCTCTCATCTTCCACAGTGATAACTGATGCTGAAGCTACTGTTGGAAAAGTTAGGAGGCACACTGCTACACTGCATATTCTGTCATATGTTCCTTTTCTTTGTTGAATAAACACTGACTTTTTTTTTTTAAAAACTAGGGTGCTAAGTAGTTTACATGTGCTAACTACGGTGCTAAGTAGTTTGCATGTGCTAACTACGGTGCTAAGTAGTTTGCATGTGCTAACTACGGTGCTAAGTAGTTTGCATGTGCTAACTACGGTGCTAAGTAGTTTACATGTGCTAACTACGGTGCTAAGTAGTTTGCATGTGCTAACTACGGTGCTAAGTAGTTTACATGTGCTAACTACGGTGCTAAGTAGTTTGCATGTGCTAACTACTTAGCACGTGCAAAGCATGTTAGCACATGCAAAGTGGCTTTTCACTGGCGTGCTAACACTTAGCACACTTTTCTGAATCAAGCACTAAATGTTTTATAGCTTCAATGTTCTTGGCTTTACTAGAAGTCCTCCTCAGTATACCACTCCTTACAGACAGCTGAGTACGCTGCCCCTCACTGGTGCAAGGAGTGGATTTGTGTGATCCTAGACGTGGTGCAGCTTGACATACTAGTGATTTGGGACACCAAGTTAGTCTCGTTACTTTTTCATCCGCTAAATACAATCTTATTTTTCTGTCACTATCTTTTAGCTATTGTTTTTTTGTAGACGCCCCTGTATGTACCTGTGCCAGACAAAAGTACTATATTTCTATGAATGTACAACTTCCGTGTTTGTACCTACATCAGGGCGCTTGCATACATAGGACTTGATTCACTAAACCGCGATAACTCAAATATCACGCCTTATCAAAGATATCACACCTTATCAAAAGATATCACACCTTATGAAATATATCACGCCTTATCAAAGATAGTACACCTTATCAAAGATAGTACACCTTATCAAAGATATCAAAGATATCACACCTTATCAAAAGATATCACACCTTATCAAAAGATATCACACCTTATCAAAAGATATCACACCTTATGAAAGATATCACGCCTTATCAAAGATAGTACACCTTATCAAAGATATTATCAAAGATAGTACACCTTATCAAAGATATCACGCCTTATCAAAGATATCACACCTTATCAAAGATAGCACACCTTATGAAAAGATAGCACACCTTATGAAAAGATAGCACACCTTATGAAAAGATAGCACACCTTGGGCTCGATTCAGTAAACGGTGCTAACCCAGTTAGCACGCCTTAAGGCTTTGGGCGTGCTAACTAGGGTGCTAAGTAGTTAGCACATACAAACTACTTAGCACCATAGTTAGCACATGCAAACTACTACTTAGCACTGTGCTAACTAGGGTGCTAAGCTCCATGGTTAGATACCCCTGGTCTTGCTAAATATGATCTTGTAAAAAATAGAATATTTGGAAATTTAAATTCAATCTGAGCTCTATATATTATGTGACAATCATTATATTATTGTTAACAATACCTCTCATCTTCCACAGTGATAATTGATGCTGAAGCTACTGTTGGAAAAGTTAGGAGGCGCACTGCATATTCTGTCATATGTTCCTTTTCTATGTTGAATAAACACTGATTTTTTTTTTTTTTTTTTAAAAACTAGGGTGCTAAGTAGTTTACATGTGCTAACTACGGTGCTAAGTAGTTTGCATGTGCTAACTGCTTAGCACGTGCAAAGCATGTTAGCACATGCAAAGTGGCTTTTCATTGGCGTGCTAACACTTAGCACCCTTTTCTGAATCAAGCCCTTTATGAAAGATAGTACACCTTATCAAAGATAGCACACCTTATCAAAGATAGCACACCTTATGAAAAGATATTAAACCTTATCAAAGTTAACACGCCTTATCAGAGTAGCATAGTGATTGCTACAAACCTGCAGGGGCTCATGGCAAGACAAGTTCCATTGCCAATTAGCAGTCATAAGTTTGTAGCGCTCGCTATGCTACTCTGGTAAAGCGTGTTAACTTTGATAAGGTGTGATATCTTTGATAAGGTGTGATATCTTTTCATTAGGTGTGATCTTTGATAAGGTGTGATATTTGAGTTATTACGGTTTAGTGAATGAAGCCCATAGCGCGCTGCAGTACTCTCTCCCACCGCAGCTTATCGCAGTTGCCATTGCGGTCTATGAGACAGGCCGCAGTACCTACCGTGCGACGATGTGCAACGGAAGTGGTATGGCCGACACAGAAGCTGCAGCGCAGTACCGGGCGGTGCACGACTCCAAATTATTATTAATATTTAGTATTTATATAGCACTGACATCTCCTGCAGCACTGTACAGAGTACATAGTCATGTCACTGACTTTCCTCAGAGGAGCTCACAATCTAATCCTATCATAGTCATAGTCTAATGTCCTACCATATTATTATTATGTATTTATATAGCACTGACATCTCCTGCAGCACATTACAGAGTACATAGTCATGTCACTGACTTTCCTCAGAGGAGCTCACACTCTAATCCTACCATAGTCATAGTGTAATGTCCTACCATATTATTATTATGTATTTATATAGCACTGACATCTCCTGCAGCACATTACAGAGTACATAGTCATGTCACTGACTGTCCTCAGAGGAGCTCACAATCTAATCCTACCATAGTCATAGTGTAATGTCCTACCATATTATTATTATGTATTTATATAGCAGTGACATCTTCTGCAGCATGTTACAGAGTACATAGTCATGTCACTGGCTGTCCTCAGAGGAGCTCACACTCTAATCCTACCATAGTCATAGTCTAATGCCCTACCATATTATTATTATGTACTTATATAGCACTGACAGCTTCTGCAGCACATTACAGAGTACATAGTCATGTCACTGACTTTCCTCAGAGGAGCTCACAATCTAATCCTATCATAGTCATAGTCTAATGTCCTACCATATTATTATTATGTATTTATATAGCACTGACATCTCCTGCAGCACATTACAGAGTACATAGTCATGTCACTGACTTTCCTCAGAGGAGCTCACAATCTAATCCTATCATAGTCATAGTCTAATGTCCTACCATATTATTATTATGTATTTATATAGCACTGACATCTCCTGCAGCACATTACAGAGTACATAGTCATGTCACTGACTGTCCTCAGAGGAGCTCACACTCTAATCCTACCATAGTCATAGTGTAATGTCCTACCATATTATTATTATGTATTTATATAGCACTGACATCTCCTGCAGCACATTACAGAGTACATAGTCATGTCACTGACTGTCCTCAGAGGAGCTCACAATCTAATCCTACCATAGTCATAGTGTAATGTCCTACCATATTATTATTATGTATTTATATAGCACTGACATCTTCTGCAGCACAAGCACAGTACAGAGTACATAGTCATGTCACTGACTGTCCACAGAGGAGCTCACACTCTAATCCTACCATAGTCATAGTCTAATGTCCTACCATAATATTATTATGTATTTATATAGCACTGACATCTTCTGCAGCACATTACAGAGTACATAGTCATGTCACTGACTGTCCTCAAAGGAGCTCACACTCTAATCCTACCATAGTCATAGTATAATGTCCTGCCATATTATTATTATGTATTTATATAGCACTGACCTCTTCTGCAGCACTGTACAGAGTACATAGTCATGTCACTGACTGTCCTCAGAGAAGCTCACACTCTAATCCTACCATAGTCCTATGTCTATGTATGTATTGTGTACCGGTAGTGTATGTATCATAGTCTAGGGACAATTTAGGAGGAAACCAATGAACTTATTTGAATGTTCTTAGGATGTGGGAGGAAACTGGAGTGCCGGGAGGAAACCCACGCAAACACAGGGAGAACATACAAACCCTGTGCAGATAGACTTCATAGGAGTCAATGGCACACCAAATAATCTAGATTGTAGCATGGATGTGCATATCGTAAGAAACATCTATCTGGAAGTGTGCCCTTGCCTGAAATGTCTGATGTCACTAGCGTAGATGTTCAGGGGGCGGGGTCACTGTGATATCCCTGTCGGCGCAGTATACCACAGAGATCAAAATACAGGTAGCAGTGTGATTCACTGCAGTAGGGTCTTACGCTGCACGAAAATTGCCCCACACTATGTGTGACACCCCCCTCAGAGTCACACAAAGAGTGGCACAGACAGAAGTGCTGTTTGCTGCTATAATGTTTGATGACATCGCTGCAGTATTTTATTCTCCCCGTCCGTGCGCTGTTACCATGGAATCAGATCACCTTTAAAGGGGAACTGAAGAGAGAGGTATATGGAGGCTGCCATGTTTATTTCCTTTTAAGCAATACCATTTGCTTGGCAGCCCTGCTGATCCTCTGCCTCTAATACTATTAGCCATAGCCCCTGAACAAGCATGCAGCAGATCAGGTGTTTCTGACATTATTGTCAGATCTGACAAGACTAGCTGCATGCTTGTTTCTGGTGTTATTCAGATACTACTGCAGAGAAATAGACCAGCAGGGCTGCCAGACAACTGGTATTGATTAAAAGGAAATAAATATGGCAGCCTCCGTATACTTCTTACTTCAGTTCCCCTTTAAACAAGCGTCTTCCTTTCTTTATACCAAATGCTACAGCCAATGCCATCTAAATGCATTATGACAGCAGCAGTTCTGGCCAACCGCGAGAGGCGGCGGTGTGCCGACTCCCCTGACCGACAATGGCCACCGCACGAGTTATAGAATCGTTTAGACCCCAGAACTGCTGGAGGGTGTAATGAGATGGCAGCAATTGAGAGGAACACGTGTCTGTCCAATGTCTGACTCAGCCACTTCTGCCAGGCAGGCACAGAGCGCCGATACACTCCGGAGGTGTTTGCTCTGCTACGGAAAGTACAAAAAAAAAATAGATGGAAAGACCAAGCTCAGCTGCAGAGGATAAATAGGCACTTAACCCGCCCAAACCAGACATTTTTTCTAAATTTATTTATTTTTCCTCCAGTGGAATGTCTAAGAGGATGTACTATATACAGAAAAAAAAATGCTAGCACAGGAAATAACAAGCTTGTGTTGCTCGTCCTGTTACTAGGTCAACTTTCTTCTTAAAGTGAATGTGTACCACTTTAAAATCAAAAAGGCAAATACTCACCTAAGGAGAGGGAAGGCTCGGTCCTAATGAGCCTTCCCTCTCCTCTCCCGGTGCCCGGTCCCGCGCAGGATCCCCCGTGGCAGTATTCTACCAGTTCGGTCAAATACTGCCACTTCCGCTGCCGAAGGGATGTTTCGGAAGCCTTCGGGAGCACTCGGGCTCCCGAGGACGGGGCCGCTCCATACTACGCATGCGCGAGCGCCCTCTATGACTCACTCGCTTGTGCGCAGTATGGAGCGGCCCGTCTTCAGTAGCCGGAGTGCTCCCGAAGACCTCCGAAGTCCCTGCGGCGGCGGACGCGAAAGGGGAAGCCAGCGCAGCACCGAGGGCACTGGGAGAGGAGAGGGAAGGCTCATTAGGACTGAGTCTTCCCTCTCCTTAGGTGAGTATCTGACTTTTTGTTTTTAGAAACGGTACCCATTGGCTTTAAAGTAGCAAGAACAGCCTACTATGACAGGAAAAAGACAACAAATAACATATATAAAGTAGATAAATACTTGTTCTACTTAACTTATCTATTGTACTGGCCATGTTTTGATTTTAGTGAATCTTATATAGTAAGTAAAGCGAAAACTGTTTCATGCATTTTTCAACTTTACTGCCTCTTACTGAAGCCAATCCTGATGTCATTTCCTTCCTTACTCTTTTTTTTCTCCTAGAAACTGCACTGTCATATCCTAGCTTGCTTTGTAAACACAAGTGAGCACGGCATAGATTGTATGACAGTAGCTTCTGCAGAGAGGGGGAGGTGTATTTCCCTTCTCAATCTCAGCCTGCCACACTGAACTGCCCTCAGCCAACTAGTGAGGAGCAAGAATGCGGAGGGGTGATAACAAGCTTCCCTCTCCCCCGGCAATGTACTAGAAAGGAGCCAGGCTGACTGAGATAAGATTCATTACAGCAGACACATTTATGATTATGTGTGTTTAAAAGAAAACCTGAAACGGCCTTAAGGAAAAGACTTAGTGAAACTCACTTAACAGGTGAGGGAAATCTTTAGATATTATATATCCTTCCTGGTCCTTTCTCAGTGCCCCCGTTCCACCGCATTCCCTTGTTCAAAATTTGTACCTTGAGCACTGTTTGGAAGCACTCATGTCGGACTTTCATGTACTGCACATGTGGGAGCCTCAATAGTACGGAGCAGTTTATCTTCTAAAGTATTGGGGGGGGGGGAGGCAAGCACTTCCTAATCACACAAACCATAAAGATTTCATAAGAAAAATAGTATTATATCAATTTAAAGGATGGGAATAAAGTTTAGAGTCAAACACATTTTTAGTATAGAAATATAAATATTTATATAGAAAGAGGGACAAAGTCCTGAAAGAGGGACAAATGAGGAGGGACAGAGGGACAGGGCTCCCAAAAAGGGACTGTCCCTCCGAAAGAGGAACAGTTGGGAGCTATGCCCACTCTGCCATCTGTATGATGGCAGAGTCATGTGAGCCAGTCAGGGGCCGCTTTCATTGGTTGCTGACTGTGTCTATCAGTTTAAGCCAATGGGAGCAGCTTACATTGATAGACACGGCCAGGAGCCAATGAAATCAGCTCCTGACAGGCTCACATGACTCTGCCGTCATACAGAGCACGGGAGCTGTGACAGGAGACAGCGGCAAGATTGGAGGAAGTGGCAAAAATGTTGGATGCACGCTGCGGCAGTGAATTGAAATCTACGCCTTGGCAGCCAGATCAGCATGAAAACAGGGCGTAGATTTCAATTAGCGTGGTCCGTAAGTAGTTAAAGGATGGGAATAAAGTTTAGAGTCATTGAAGCACACTTTTCAGTAGATAAAATGGATAATATTCACATAGATCTGTACACAGAGGACAGAGGGACAGGTTCCCCAAGAGGGACTGTCCCTCCTAAAGAAGGACAGCTGGGAGCTATGTAATCACTTCTTCACTTCAGGAATACCGCTATGTGGAGGATGAACTCCTACAGGAACATTTTACCAACACTAATAATAGTATTGCGTGTCGTTATAATAAAAATCTGCAGAGTACTAATCAAACGATTACACAAAATCAGCGGTATTTCCAATCCCACCTCTCGCGTGTCTCTCTGTGTGTGAAAGTACCGGTGAGTTCTCGGCACACGCCGGCTCGTGACGCGACCGGAGAGACAGTTACATAATATTGCCAAGAATTACAGTGTAAGTTTCCTGCTCGTGTCCAGTCAAGTTTTTGAGTAATTATAGTTGGGTAGCGTAATGCCCAGCCAATTATTTTTTAAGCTAAGGAGGAAAGGTTCAGAGGACCTGAGTGCTTGTTACTGTATAGGAGGACAAAAAAAGAACACAGGGGCTCCAGGAACCCAAACTAGGGCCCCTGGAAAAAATTTACATCCCCGTAAGCAGCATTAAGCCCCCCCCCCCCCCCCCCCAGGGCGCCTGAACTAGCTTCTCTCCAGGTCTCTACCCCCCAACACCCCCCCCCCCCCTCAGTGCACTGTCAACTCCTCCCCCCCCTCCCCAGGTCTCCACCCCAATCCCAAGTTTATTTTAGTCTACGAGACCCCTATAGAGTTTTCTTCAACATAGTGACTCACTTGTCCCGGCAGGCGCGCACCTCCATTAGTCAGTGAGTATCCCAGGGATTCCTCTCCTCCATGACATGTCACCAGGTCACTGAGAAGATGCAGCGATCGGGGATGAAGAAGGGAACGTACGGACTAATGAAGGAGCGCGTCTACCGGGATAGGTGAGTCACTATGGTGCTAAAAATTCTGCAGGGGTCCCAGGGACCAAAATAAACGAGTATGGAGACCTGAAGGGACTAACAGTGCTCTGGGGGTATTGCTCAGTTTGCCCCCATGGAAGCCCTGAGTATATCACTGGCAAGATGGAAAATGACATTGATTCAACTAAAGTATACTCTCCAGTCTGGGTTGCTATCAAGCAAGCACTCATAACAGCACGTGGGGAGGTCCCGCCCCGGCCTTAGTGTAGATCGTGGTCACTGCTCAGATAAAGAGCCTTACATTATTTGCTGAAACGCTGATATGTGCGGTATTATTAATCACTGCAGGACATCAACAAGCGCCCAGCTCAGCCTTCTGTGTGAAAGAGGCTTATTGAGGTTCTTGTGATGTTTTTTGAGCCACGGCCTGAGAATAAGCAGCCAAGGCCGGATTTATACAGTACGTTCTGGGCACCTAGGCCACCATTCCTGTAGCTCCACTTCCATGAGCAGCAATGCTCCCCATTCCTTACCTGAGGATTCTGCTTTCAGTGTATATTTCTTTTATTATGTATTCTATTCTATCAGCACTGAATGCTACCAGCAATGAGCATTTGTGAAATATATCTTCTACTGAACTATTGGAAAGGAGGAAGATATTTAAAGAGGAACTCCAGTGAAAATAATGTGATAAAAAGTGCTTCAATTTTACAATAATTATGTATAAATGATTTATTCAGTGTTTTCCCATTATAAAATGTTTCCTCTCCCTGATTTACATTCTGACATGTATCACATGGTGACATTTTTACTGCTGGCAGGTGATGTCACTGGAAGGAGATGCTGCTTGCTTTGGCAGTTGGAAACAGCTGTTATTTTCACAATGCAACAAGGCTCCTAAAGTGTGATGTCATAACCATGGTCATGACATCACCCATGTGAAGAAGCCTTTATATAGATGTGCTTTAATATATTAGCAGCAAGGAATTATCTTGTTTGAGATTAGTGCGTTACTTTTGTCCTCAGTCGGCAGAACTTGTTGTGCTGTAAATTCTTGGAATGCTTTGATGTCTCTCCCCTAGCAGAAAATATAGAAACAAAGCAGAAGCCCTCTGTTTTTTGTCTCACACTGCCAAGTGGCCATAAATATGCATTACAGTAGTAGTAATTAGGAGCAAGGAAATGTAACAAATAAGAAATACACTAAAAAGTTGTGCTAAAATAAATTGGCCTGGAGCACTGAAAGCCTCTAAATAATTTGGCTGCTAAAGAGTTAATGAAGCTGTTATTGCTCTCTAATCACGCCTTGTTCCAGAGGCCATCCGGCTTCACATTAAACCCGCCAATCACAGAGACAAAGGTGGCGATAAAAACAATTCCCAGCAGAGTCTCCAGGAAGACCCAACACAAGTTATAACCCTCCCCAATTCTGTGTAAAACTAACACAAACGTTGGGCCGGAGGTCGGCAGAAGCAGATACATGTGTCATCCTGGAGAGCTTGGAACGCGCTGAAAGTTACTGTCGGCAGACCGTTCCCTGCTCGAGAATATAGTGAGAATATGGCGAAGATTGGTTCACATAAAGCCGCCAGTATATATTATTTCTGATATTCAACTATCAGCTACCCTGCTACCAATGCCTGACAACATGAAGCAGGCCGTTTTAGTGCACGGCCTTCCCCACGCAGCGCCTGACCTGGGCACCACCATAATATGGGCTTGATTCATCAAGCTGCTAAAACAGCGCAGCGTAATGTGCTGTAGTGCGCGCTATGCACGCCTTACATAGCAGAGCTCGCTGCCACGTAACGAGCATAGCTTCCTTAGTTGCACCCATTGCTTCCTTAGCAACGCATGTAACATTAACTGTGGGTGGCCCTGCTCACCGAGATACTTCACTCACGGCCGCTACTGTATTATTTTACATACACAGTAGCGCCTGCGAGTGAAGTATTACAGTAGCGATAATTCACTTGAGCAGGCCCATCCGCGTTGCTAAGGAAGCAATGTGCGTAACTAAGGAAGGCACTCTCCTTACATGGCAGCTGGTGCTGCTATGTAAGGGGTGCATAGCGCACACTACAGAAACTTGATGAAGCAAGCCCAGCGTTAGGTCTATGGCCGGGCGGCAGTGTTATTCAGGTGCTAGCGATCACCGGCCACACCCCAAATTACTTCTTCCTAGGGTTGCCAGGTGTCCGGTTTTAGACCGGGCAGTCCGGTTTTTGGCCGCTGTGTCCTGTCCAAAAAGGCATGTTAAACCGGACAATTAAGATGTCCGGTTTTATGCCTTTTGCCACTTGCCGCCACCCGTCCGCCAGCGCTGCGCGACCGCTGATTCGCTGCCTGGCTGTCAGTCAAAGGCACAGCCAGCCAGCTTACGCGGCGTAAGTTACGCCAGCTTAAGTACCGCCCCCGAGCCCGCGCTTCCCGACGTTGCTACGGCAACGCCAACGCTGCGTTGCCAACGCACGCATGACGTGCGTCACTCACGTCATTTGCAATGCGATTCTGCATCTGCGAAGGAAGCAAGGTAAGGTCAGGAGTCTGGAGATATGGTGAGTGAGTGACCCATAATTCTCTGGTTGTATTTCCGCTCTTTGTGTGCATTGGCTCCGCTCTATCTCCCCTCGGTATAGTCCAGGCGTGACTTTCAATCTCATTCAATCTCGCCTGAGCCCGCTGCTTACTATACTTTACACTTGAATTCATACTATTGTACAACGCAATTTATACTGTTATACTGTTATATTTGCTCAAAATGTGTACATACATGTATGCGCAGATTTATATTTTAACTTTATGCCTATGTATGTCCACTTTATGGTTCTCAATAAAAAATTTTGGTGGGAAAAAAAAAAAAATTTAAAACTTCCCGCAAGAAATCGACCACTTCACTGTGCAAAAACGCCATAAATGCATTGCATTATTTGCATAGTTTTCCAGTTTTGTAATAGTTTTCTGCTCTGTCTCTTATTATGTGCATTTACTGGTGAAAAGCGGTCTCTTATTATGTGCATTTACTGGTGAAAAGTGGTCTCTTATGTGCATGTACTGGTGAGGACAGTTAGTGACATGGCTATGTACTCTGTAATGTGCTGCAGAAGATGTCAGTGCGATATAAATACTGTAAAAAACATTTTTTAAAAAGCCCATTGCTTAGCCCCACTCTACATAAAAGTGCGCTTCTGACTCCGCCCCTAACTCCACCCCCTGTCCGGTTTTCTCCATCAGCCGACCTGGCAACCCTACTTCTTCCTCCAAGTTATTACGACTCGGAGAGGGAATAGTAATTATTTAATATAATTGAGCGGCAGCAGTTGCGCCAAAATGTTGGGCGGCGAGAATGAACATATGCCTAGGGATGCTCATTCGGATTCCACGGAAATGCAATTTCCGAAATTCTGATCGGAAATTGCATTTCTGCATCGGAATGCGGAAATCGGTAATGCAAGTGTGGTAGGCGGATTTCCGCCGGAAATCGCGGAAATTTCCGCCGGAAATCGCGGAAATTCCACCCGAATTTGACATCAATTTTCTCAAAAACTATAAGGTCTTTTTGAAAACTTTTTTTTTGCATCTTCTTCACAAGATTCAGTTTAATAATAGTTTAAAAATGTGGTGTTTCTAGGACTTACGGGGGATTTTCTATTAACCGCTAAAGTCGGCGGATTTTTACTGTAATTAAAATGCAGAAAATCTGCATCTGCCTATTTTCTGCATTTTACATTACAGTAAAAATCCGCCAACTTTAGCGGTTAATGGCAAAGCCCCCGTAAGTCCTAGAAACACCAATTTTCAGGGTGTATTAAACCGAATCTTCTGAACAAGATGCAAAAAAAAGTTTTCAAAAAGACCTTATAGTTTGTAAGAAAATCGATGTTAAAGTCGGGCAGAATGTCCGCGATTTCCGGCGGAAATTCCGTATTGGAATGCGGAAATTGGTAGCGGAAAGCGGAATCGATAATTGGCAATGGCGGAATGCGGATTTACCGCGGAATCGGAAATTGGCATTTCCGACCCTCCCTACATATGCCTAACAATTTAACCCTTCTACTAATGTCTGACACTAAACCCTCTACAAAAACTCTAACGCTAACCCTCCTACCTATGGCTTACACTAAACTTCACTCCCGAACGCTGGGTTCACACATGCTTTTTGCTGCGATTTGCACTTTCCTGATCACAGGCGATTCAGTGTCGAATAGACTCCACATTCCGTGGTAATAGTGCCCACCGACTGGAAACTGTGCGCATTGTGCCCACTTTTGGTTGGCACCAAGGTACCGTGCTCTGTGATGCAAACCGTTGCGATGCCTCTGGAAGGCGTTGATCTGTGAATGGATTGCATGAAACGTTTCCAAGCGTAGCCTGTACTCTGTTACCGCATTTGTAGTTAGATTCTGATTGTTCTGAAATCAGTAGCTGACTGGCATTAAATGTGACCAAGCATGATGACGCAATTGCCTCGCTGGCGCGGTACGCGAGTCCTTTGAGAAAAAAATGTAACCATCAACGCTGATTTTTTTTTTAGTGCCTTTACAATTATTTCTGCGGATCTCTGCTCACCCACTATCCCGCCATAACGCCGCCGGTATTATTAATGGAACTATTCTATTCCTGAATTTAAAATAGAAGCGCTGTACGCGTGGAGCAGCGTCCTGGATGAGAGCTCCCCGCAGAAATTATTCCTTTACAAAAGTCTGAGAAGCACCATCGCTATTATTGAACCGCCTGCGAGCTTCTCGTCGCCGTCCCAGAGGTATCGACTAATTCCGGGGAACGTTTGTTTATCTCAGAGGGAGAGAAAAATGAGATCCGTGATGCGGCTGCAGATCGGGAGACGCCGTGGCACATCTGCCGTCAGGGCGATTGCGGTAAAAAGTAAATGTCGTTCAGACTCAGAATATAATGCCGTAACGTGTAAACAAATCGGGAGTTCATTGTTAGCAATCTCAAAAACAACTTATCAGGAAGGAAACACACCTGGAGAAATGTCGGAAACAGCACGTTACAATTATTCCTTTGCGATAATCAATGAAAACTTTACTTTTGTTGAAACAAGGCAATCCTCATTCTGAACTTGTTCACACCTTTTGCCTTTTTTTAAGCAACATCGATTTTCAAAATCACCTTAAAGGGAACCTTAACGTGAACCAGAGACGAAGCACCTTCATGTATTTTACCATATATATCAGTAAGAACATTAGAGAAAACGCTTACTATGCTCTCTGTTTCATCCTCACTGCTAAAAGTGTCTGTTATCAGCTGTGATAAGAATCCCGGACTGAGCATTCAGTCTGGCTTTGCTGGGAATGATTATTGCTGAGTCATTATAGCAGAGCCACAAGGGGGCAGGCTTGGGCTTGAAAAGACACCAGAGAAGACAGACTCAGCTATAATCTTTCCGTAGCAAAGCTAGACTGAGTGCTCAGTCGGGAATTCTTATCAGAGGTGATAACAGTCTGATTAAACAGAGAACAATGAAACAAAGAGCAGATTAGGTGTTTACTGTCATGTTCCCACTGATTTATAAGGTAAAATACAAGAGGGTGCTTCATCTCTAGTTCTCTTTAACTAAGAGGAATATGGGGGTTTCCTTTTAAACAATACCAGTTGCCTGGCCTTGCTGCTGATCTCTTTGGCTGCAGTAGTGTGAATCACACACCTGAAACAAGCATGCAGCTAATCCAGTCTGACTTCAGTCACCTGATCTGCATGCTTGTTCAGGGGCTGTGGCTAAAAGTATTAGAGACACAGGATCAGCAGGAGAGTCCGGCAACTGGGATTATTTTAAAAGGAAAAATCCATATCCTTCTCCGTTTAGGTTCACTTTAAAGAAACCCTGTAATTAAGAAAAAGTCCCCTGGGGGGAACTTACCTCAGGAGGAGGGAGCCTCTGGATCCTAACGTTGCTTCCCCCGTTCTTCTCTGTCCCTCCGTTGTCCAGCTGCAGCCCCCCGAAGTGCGGTGATGTAAATATTTACCTCCTGGGAACCAGTGCAGGCGTACTAACGGATCTCCCTTCGGATTAAGGCAGAAATAGCCAAACCCGATTGATCTGCTCTACTGCGCAGGTGCAAATACTTTTGAGTCTGTGCAGCAGAGCGGATATGATTGGGTTTGACTATTTCCGCCTTACCTGAAGGAAGAGCTGCTACTGCGTCTGCTGGATCCCGGCAAGGTAAATCAGTGCTTGTCAGGGGGGAGGATTGTGGGACACTTGGGGGGAGCCAGCGCTGGACTGCCTGCAGCTACAGGGGAGGGGGAAGTATCATTGGGACCGTGACGCTCCCCCCTCCCGAGGTGAGAACCCCCCTAGGGATGTTTTTTTTTTAGTACAGGTTTTCTTTAAAGTGCTTGTGCAATAATTCCCTATGAGAGAGTTCACATCTGAGCGGTTCGATTCCGATCCGCTCACCAAAGCGCTGCCTGGACCATTTTTAGGGTGATTTGCCTCAATATACAGTAAAGGGAAATCGCAAAACTCTTGAAAATGCGCTTTTGTATAGCGATTTCCCCAGCGCTTTTCAGAATAAATACATTGCATTTATTGTTTTCCGGGACTTGCGTCAGGAAGTGAATGAACAAAGCGCTCTGCATAAGCACTTACAAAAAAGCGCAGCTCGCAGGTAAGCGAAGGGGGGCACTAAAAAAAATTGGGCAATACTTTGAAAATCTCTGGCGTCAGCGATTTCGATTTTAGATGTGAACAAGGCCTTAGGAGTTGGACCCACTAAGGCGATTTTGGGAGCATTTTGGATTACCAACAATCGCCGGCGATTACCAAAAAATGCTTTGCCAATGTATCTAAATGGTGCGATTGCAAATAGGGTTAATCGGAATCGCAGGACATGCAGGATTTTGAGCAGCATTAGCCATGCATAGAAGCGCTGCAGAATCGCTTTGAAAAGCAATTTTGCCGCAATTTGGGGGGCGAGCGTTTGGAATTTTAAATAAAGTTGTTCAATCTTACCGGGTGTCCCGATGTCCAACTTCCGTCCCTAGCCCCGCCTTCTAGCAGAAGCGCTCACAGGCTCTTCTCTGATTGGTCCTAGAAAAGCACCTATGACTTCTTCTTTTACGGGGTGGGGTTATAGACAGAAGCCAGACATTGGGACACGGTAAGTATAATAAAGTTTATTTAAAAAAACAAAAAAACCCGAAACTCTGAAACGCTAATTGAAAGCGCTGCACAGTTTACTGCACAGCGATTCTAATTGTAGCAAAGTGCAAGCACAAACACCCCAGGAATCGCTGCACACAGCGCTGGCGTGATTTAAACACGCTACAGCTATTCCTAGTCTGTTTCAGCTCTACGGACTTAAAGAGTAACTGTTAGCCCCCAAATTGAAATTTAAATCTCTATTGCAATGTTTTATTTAGTATTTAAGTGAGCCAAAAAGCCAATGCAGAAGTTAAAAATCAATCTAATTTTTTTACTATGTAGCCTTTTCCCCCAGCTCCGGACGCAAAGCCGCATATCAGATACTGCTTAGCATGCAGAGCATGCCTATGTCTGCCCGACCCCCCTCTCCCCCCCAGGACCAGGTGCCGATATATTCTCACCCCAAACAGCTGACCGCTCTGACACGGAGAGAGAGCGGGAGCACTTCCAGCGCCGCCACCGCAGAGCAGCCGCCGCCGTGCATCTCTCACATGTGACTCGGCGGCGGCTGCTCTGCGGTGGCGGCGCTGGAAGTGCTCCCGCTCTCTCTCCGTGTCAGAGCGGTCAGCTGTTTGGGGTGAGCATATATCGGCACCTGGTCCTGGGGGGGAGAGGGGGGTCGGGCAGACATAGGCATGCTATGCATGCTCAGCAGTATCTGATATGCGGCTTTGCGTCCGGAGCTTGGGGAAAAGGCTACATAGTAAAAAAATTAGATTGATTTTTAACTTCTGCATTGGCTTTTTGGCTCACTTAAATACTAAATAAAACATTGCAATAGAGATTTAAATTTCAATTTGGGGGCTAACAGTTACTCTTTAAGGTGGCCACACACCATACAATTTTTTAAATATCCGTTCAATTCAAGAATAGCAATCATTTTTTCTGACTGATTGTAACAATTCAAAAATCTGACCAATTTACCCACACACCTATGTTAATTTTTTTCCCCAATCATGAATAAAAATTGAAAGTTTAGCTAAAATTGATTGGAATTGTACATCAAGTAATTGACAATCCATTACACACCATACAATTCTTGATAAAGTTGGTCTGACATTTACAACATGTCCAATCTCCAAAAATCAAAAACACAGGAAATTCAATTGGATTTATCGATCAAAAACAAAGAAGAGCTTTCGATTTTTTGGGACACCTGATCGAAATTATTGAATTGGTGACCTTCAGGCCTCTTTTCCACAGGTCGTTGAACTGTGTGTTCAGCAAGCAGTTGCTAGGCAGCAGTGAGCAGTTGTGAGAGTTTGAGAGGCATTTCTCTGCTCTGCCCTTCAACAGTCCGTGGAAAAGAGGCCTTAGGCCTCCTTACCACGAACTGTTGAGCTGTGTGCTCAACAAGCAGTTACCAGGCAGCAACGAGCAGTTACCAGGCAGCAACGAGCAGTTACCAGGCAGCAACGAGCAGTTACCAGGCAGCAGTGAGCAGTTACCAGGCAGCAGTGAGCAGTTACCAGGCAGCACTGAGCAGTTACCAGGCTGCACTGAGCAGTTACCAGGCAGCAGTGAGCAGTTGAGAGTTTGAGAGGCATTTCACTGCCTAGCAGCGGTCCGTGGAAAGGAGGCCTAAAGGTGATCAGCGAGATGCAAACTATTCTGAGATGATGCAGAATTATGCAAACTTTTAGTGTAAATTTATGCAACTTAAAAAAAAACGACCCATTGAATTGGGATGGTCTGTGAGATGCAAAAAAAATCCACATTGATGCAGGGTATTCAAATTCTGAATGCAAATATATGTGGCTTGAAAATGGACCAATCAGCTGAAACCTTGGGGGTATCCAATTTTCAGGCCACATCTTTTTGCATACAATTTTTTTTTTATAATAATAATAATACTTATCTCATCCTTCATCAAGTTGAAATTTTTTGCATTCCATTGACCATCCCTTCTATCAAATGGCGCAGAAATGGAATTTGATGGATTCAGTTTTCAAGCTGCAGAAATGTGTATTAAAAATGTGCATACTTCTGCATTTATTCAGAATTATTTGCATCTCATGAACCGTCCCTTCTGATCAACAGTGCAGATGCAGCAAAACAGTGCAGGGGAAATTTAAGCAAAAATTGAATCCTTGACCTTGGCATCTGCTGCTCATCCAATCAGAATCCATGATCTTGGCATCTGCTGCTCATCCAATCAGAATCCATGATCTTGGCATCTGCTGCTCATCCAATCAGAATCCATGATCTTGGCATGTGCTGCTCATCCAATCACAATCCCTGATCTTGGCATCTGCTGCTCATCCAATCACAATCCATGACCTTGGCATCTGCTGCTCATCCAATCAGAATCCATGATCTTGGCATCTGCTGCTCATCCAATCACAATCCCTGATCTTGGCATCTGCTGCTCATCCAATCACAATCCCTGATCTTGGCATCTGCTGCTCATCCAATCACAATCCCTGATCTTGGCATGTGCTGCACCTGGCCTCCAGTCTTGCACTGGCTCTGGGCGATCTCCCTCCAGTTCAGCTGTCCATCTGATTTGGCAAGCCCAGGTAATAGAAACTCAGCTCATCATGGTGCAGAACTTTCAGAGATGGGCCTGGTAAACTTTTAGGCCTGGGACTTACTTACTAGGGGTTGCTGCTGCACTTGCAATAGGACAAGCACTTTGCGCAGTGATCTCCGGGGGGATTTGGGGAGCGTTTGGAATTTCCAATTTGAGGGGTTTTATTTACCTGTTTAATACACTTAGGGCTCGTTTCCACTGTTGTGGTGCGGAATCGCCTGGATTCCACCGCGGACGAAATCGCATGCGGATGCGTTTCTGCATGCGGTTTTCCCCGCGATTTTGCATGCGATTTCGCATGGCTAAGAAGCAGGCGAATTTAACCATGTCACTGCCTGTGTAAATTGCCATACCATTACATGCGAAATCGCGGGGAAAACCGCATGACAAAGCCGCATGCGGTTTCCCTATTAAATACATTGCAGGCGATTCGCCCGCATTCCAGCCGCACGCGAAATCTGATGGCTCTTCCGTGCAGATTTCCCCCGCACGCCAAAACTTGTATTGCCTATGCAAATCCGCATGCGGTGCCTGTATGCGGATTCGCTATAGTGGAAACGAGCCCTTACCAGTTCTCCAGATGTCTAGTTTCCAGTGCATAACCCCGCCCCCTACTACAAAAGTTCATAGGTAGGGATGATCAATGATATGCAAATATATGCAGCTTGAAAATAGACAAATCAATTTTAAACCTGGGTTTAAATTTAGAGGTCCATTTTCATACCGCATATATTTGCAGAAAAATGTGCACAAATTTGCATCAACTCAGAAAAATGTGCATATCATTGATCATTCCTAGTCATAGGCCCTCCTGTATATCCAATTAGAGAAGGTCAGTTGACCTCTTCTGCTAGAGGGTGGGGCTTTTTTTAGGCCTCTTTTCCACGGACTGTTGAGCTGTGTGCTCAGCAAGCGGTTACCAGGCAGCAACAAGCAGTTACCAGGCAGCAGTGAGCTTTTGAGAGGCATTTCACTGCCTGTAAACAGTTCGTGGAAAAGAGGCCTTAATTGCCACCCGAGTTGCTGCAAAATCACTTTTGAAAAGCGATTCAAAATGAATTTTGTAGCGCTTCTATCTGTTGTATTGGAGCGCAATTGTTCTAACAATGCTGCATGACGCTCCACTGCGATTTGGCCTAATCACAATTGTTTGTAGCTCCCCTCCATTGACAGCACTTTTTGGAATCACTGGCGATTTCCGGCGATCCAAAAACGATCAAGTGGGTCCCATGACTTCAGGTCCTTTCACACTGAATACGCTGCATTCTGTTACAACGGACAACAGGATTGCATCACACAATGCAGTGATATTCCCGTGGTGCGTTCAGTTCGGGTGTTGTGTGGCTGGTCCTGGTGGTAGGGTTGCCAGGTGTCCGGTTTTACACCGGACAGTCCGTTTTTTGTGCGCTGTGTCCAGTGTAAAAAAAATGCTAAAAAAAAAACCATGCTAAACCGGACAATTAAGTTGTCCGGTTTTAGAGCCCCCCCTGCAGCGCAGGAGGAGAACAGCGCAGCAGAGAGAGAGCTGGGAGCAGGGTGGAGAAGGGGGGCAATCTCCCCCCCCCCCTTCCCTCACCTTAGGGTGCTCTCTCTCCCTCGCTGTCTCCTCCAGGATGATGTGCAGGCTGGCGGGTGGCTGCAGGCGGAACTTACCTCTGTGTCGCTCCAGGCTGGTGGAGTAACGCACAGCATGCTGGGAAATACCGCACAATGTACAAGTTTCATGGGCGTAACAATAGGGGATGCAGCCCCCTCATCTCGGGCTCTCCCCTCCAGCATTGAATAGTGTGTGTATATGCAGGCGGTGGGCAGCGGCAGATCCACATACCTTCCTTGCGTTCCACCGATGTTCCTCTCTCTAGCTTCTGACGCGACTTCCTGTATAAACAGGAAGTCGTGTCAGAAGCTAGAGAGAGGAACATCGGTGGAACGCAAGGAAGGTATGTATCTGCCACGGCCTGCATATACACACATTATTCAACGCTGGAGAGGAGAGCCCGAGGTGAGGTAGGGGTGGGACCGCCCCCCCCCCCTCCCTGCCGACGTGCTACTAAGCTCTCCCCTCATGCTGCGACCTCTCCAGCCCCCCAAAACGGCCCTGAGCGAGCTGGGGGGAGGGGGCGCCTTGCTCAGAATTTCTGCAGGGGGGCGCGGCAATTCCTAGTTACGCCCCTGACGAGTGTACAGAGGCAATGAAATATACTTGTACTGTATGCTTCACTGTATGGTTGCACTGCTCGTCTACCGTAATACAACTTTTTGACACTGTTGCAATCCTTTTGCAATGCAAGGTGCATAGAGTGGAAGGACACTTTAGTAGTTTTAAACTTTTTCAACAGTTGTAACAAAGCAAAGTGGGCACTAGGGATGATCAGTGATATGCAAATACTTTAGTGTATATGCAAATATAGGTACATTTTTTTGCAAATATATGTAACTTGAAAATGGACCTATCATCAAGTCCCGCCCAGGCTTGAATTGATTGGTCCATTTTGGAGATGCATATATGCTCGTGTTAATGTGAACCTAAACTGAGAAGGATATGGATTTTTCCTTTTACAATAATACTAGTTGCCTGACTCTCCTGCTGATCCTGTGTCTCTAATACATTTAGCCACAGCCCCTGAACAAGCATGCAGATCAGCTGCTCTGACTGAAGTCAGACTGGATTAGCTGCATGCTTGTTTCAGGTGTGTGATTCAGCCACTATTGCAGCCAAAGAGATCAGCAGGACTGCCAGGCAACTGGTATTGCTTAAAAGAAAACATCCATATCCCTCTCAGTTGAGGTTCTTTTTAAGGTGGCCACACACAATGCAATCTGACTACAATCAATCACCAATTTTACCACTTTCAGTAGTATAAGAGAATAACTGAAAAATATATTCAAGTCACAGTGAATCTGTTGGTGTTAAGCCCAATCTACATGTTACAATTCCACGTGCGATCAATTGAACTCGTTTTGAATACGACGTGTCCGATCGGGACTCATTCTATTGTGTGATCGATTTTGGTTACTTATCAATGCAAAATCAACCACACTATCGTTCAGGTCCCGATCGGACACGCTGGATTTAATCGATCCATTTGAGATCGATCGCACCTGGAATTGTAACGTGTAGATGGGGCTTTATATTACATGGATGTTGGTAAGATTGTATGAAAATTGTACTGTCAGATTGCATAGTGTGTGGCCACCTTAAGACCTCTCTTCCACGGACAGTTCTTAGGCAGTGAAATGCCTCTCAAACTCTCACAACTGCTCACTGCTGCCTGGTAACTGCTTGCTGCTGCCTGGTAACTGCTTGCTGCTGCCTGGTAACTGCTTGCTGCTGCCTGGTAACTGCTTGCTGCTGCCTGGTAACTACTTGCTGCTGCCTGGTAACTGCTTGCTGCTGCCTGGTAACTGCTTGCTGCTGCCTGGTAACTGCTTGCTGCTGCCTGGTAACTGCTTGCTGCTGCCTGGTAACTGCTTGCTGCTGCCTGGTAACTGCTTGCTGCTGCCTGGTAACTGCTTGCTGCTGCCTGGTAACTGCTTGCTGCTGCCTGGTAACTGCTTGCTGCTGCCTGGTAACTGCTTGCTGAGCACACAGCTCAACAGTTTGTGGAAAGGAGGCCAAACTCTCACAACTGCTCACTGCTGCCTAGTAACGGCTTACTGCTGCCTGCTACTTGCTCACTGCTGCCTGCTACTTGCTCGCTGCTGCCTGCTACTTGCTCGCTGCTGCCTGCTACTTGCTCGCTGCTGCCTGCTACTTGCTCGCTGCTGCCTGCTACTTGCTCGCTGCTGCCTGCTACTTGCTCGCTGCTGCCTGCTACTTGCTCGCTGCTGCCTGCTACTTGCTCGCTGCTGCCTGCTAACTGCTCGCTGAGGACACAGTTCAACTGTCCATGGAAAAGAGGCCTAATTGAAGACCAGCATGGAGGTGTGAAACGATTGCCTTAAGGGCCCTTACACACGCCTGACTTAATTAGGCCGAGGTAGCCGATAACAACCACCTCATCCGGGAATCAGGTGTGTGTATGGCAGTAGTTGACCGACCCCCAACCCGTGAGCAATCCGCCGGGAGGATATACTCACCCCCAGCAATGGCCGATCCCATTGTTTGTGCTGCTCCCCATCCCAGAGCTGTAGGGGGGCCCCAACTTCTACTTCACACCCTCCAGTAAAGGGGTCCATGCTACAAATCAGGTGTTATTGCTACACTTGTTATGGGTAAAGATTAGGATGTCCATGCTTGTTGTATGACCCTTGTGAGATGGGCCCCCAGGCTGTGAGGGTCACCAGGGGGAGGCAAGGGGAGGGGTGCGAGCATTGGGGGCCCTATCAAAGTTCTGCAGGGGGGCCCGTTTTTTTTTTTTTTTTGCAGTCAAGCCACTGGCTGCTTGCTACCTGTGATGTTGGTGCTTTGGCAGAGGAAATAAGTGATACTAGTAGAAGAAACAAACTCAAACCACATTAGTGAAGGATTGCTTAAAGAACACGCTCCACTTCCCAGTGTTATTGTTTTTAGACTCTTTCTACACTTACCGCGTTTCCTCGAAAATAAGACAGGGCTTATTTTCAGGGGATGCCTTATATTTCTATGAACACACAAGTCACTGTGCTGTGTGTCCTCCCACCTTCCCCACTGCACCGTCTCTTCCTCTGCTGGACCCACCTCTTGTGTGCCCCTGTGTCCCCCTTGTGCCTTTAGTGTCCCCCTCTGTACCTGTGTCCTCGTCTATCCCCTGAATTCCTGTATCCCTTGTAACCCTATGTCCTCCTGGTGACCCCTGTGTCCTCCGATGTCCCCCTGCATCCTCCTCTTACCCCTAGCTCCATGTTGTGCTGTCCCCCATGTCCTGCAACGTCCCCCTAATCCTCTTCATCCCCCAGTTCCATGCTGTCTTGTCCCTATGGGGAAGAAGTATGGCAACTTGTGTTTTTCACTGGAGCCGATGATCTCGTAGGCGGGACAGTGGCTCTGTTATTGAGGAGCAGCGAGTGCAGTGATTGGCCCAATGACGGAGCCTTGGTCCTGCCCGTGAGACCAACGGCTCCAGTAGAAAAACAAGTTGCCATATATTAACCCCCCTACTTATTCCCATTACTGCAGCCAGGGCTTATTTTCGGGGTAGGGCTTATATTTTGAGCATGCTCGAAATTCTTGCTAGGGTTTACTTTCAGGGGATGTTTTAATTTCAGGGGAAGAGGGTACCCAGGCCTCTTCTGCATCTCGATCCGTAACCTTCTTCATGTCCTTCACCCACTCCTGTCCTCTCTTCTATCTCTCTGGCCTCCTCAGGTTCCTGGCCTTGTACAATCCAGCAGGTCCACAAATTCCTTCCAGAAGCCGATGCAGAGATCAGAATCCGCCAATCAGGAGAGGGGAAGTGTTTGGTTCTGGCCGGCGGTGTTCGGTGGTTGATAGTTGCAGTAAACCTGCCGATTGCCATTTCCCGAAACCCTTTCATTCTGATTCTGTGTTTAGTTCTATTCTTCTAAATGTGACTATTGCGGTCCTGAACCATAAAACAAACACATTATACATAATAATCTAGCCGTACATTTCATCCCACATTCATATTTTGTCTTTATAGCTTCTGGATTGGGTTTAATTGCTATTCCCTCAGCTGCAGAGGTTAATGAAAGTGGCATCCAATAATTAACACACATCTCAGCGCCTCTCCTCTGCTGAGCATATGCTTATTAAGCAGCGTAATCTTTCAGGCATACTAAAATTCTGCAACCGACAAAAAGAAGCCGACTGTTTTTAATGGAAAACCCTGCAGATTAACTCCAGCGTGAGTCCCATATTGCGCATTCTGTTATAGAGTCATTCTACTTTTAATGTTCTTCGTTACCTTGAGCATTAAAGAGAACCTGTCTGTTGTGATGTGGTAACAGCATTGTCAGTCCCCGAACACCACCGAAGTAAATATTTACCTACCGCCATCCTGCACAGGATCAATAGCGGCTTTCTAATTGGGCTCAGTCGGAAACGGTCAAGCCCGACTCGTGCCAGGGCAGTAGAGTGGGCCAGATCGGTTACGGCTATTTCCTCCTGAGCCCGGACAAAATCCACACTGAAGGCTGAAGATATCACAGCACAACATAAAGGCAGGCCGGTTCTAGACTATTTGCTGCCCGAGGCAAACTTGTGAGGATGCGCCCTACCCGATTTGGAATGATCACACAGCACCCCCTGTGCCTCCTTGGCCTTGCATATCATTTTGACTAGGGATTCTCACCGCATTCCGCGCAATTCTGTTTTCCGCGATTCCGGACGGAATTTGGCGATTCCGTTCCGTCGCATCGGAATGGAATTGCTATAGCGTTCCATCGGAATTCTGGAATTGCTATGCGTAATTCCGTCGGAATGCGGATTTTTTTAAGCCAATCACAAGGAAGACCCTAGAAGAAGCTTAAAGGAATACTTAAGTCACTAAAAAAAAATGACTTTCACTCACCTGGGGCTCCCCTCAGCCCCCTGCAGCTGAACGGTGCCCTCGCCGTGTCCCTCCGATGCGCCTGGTCTCGCCGGCGGCCACTTCCGGTTTGGCCGTCACCGGCCGACAGGCTGTGAACGCGGCTGATTATCCGCGTCCTCGGACGCAATAGCATTATAGAGGGCGCTATTGCGTCCGGGGACGCGGATAATCAGCCGCGTTCACAGCCTGTCGGCCGGTGACGGCCAAACCGGAAGTGGCCGCCGGCGAGACCAGGCGCATCGGAGGGACACGGCGAGGGCACCGTTCAGCTGCAGGGGGCTGAGGGGAGCCCCAGGTGAGTAAAAGTCATTATTTTTTTTAGTGACTTAAGTATTCCATTAAAGTGAAAACGACAAGATTTCTGAATGAAAATCGGAATTTCAGCACCAATTAGAGGCTTAACAAAAAACAACCAACAGGATTCCTGCATGAAAATCAGAATAGTTTCAGCACCAATTGTAATTGTAATGACCGCCGTGGAACCACCTCCAGGTCCCATGGCTTATGCGACAACTCCTACTGCAAAAAAGGAAAAAAAAAAATGACCGGTGGAACAGCCACTAGGTCCCATGGCCTACGATTGATCAAAAACGAGGTTTCAATTGAGATTACTGAAATTTTACCGTTGGAACGCCGCAAAATTCTTACGGAATGTAACGGTTACGGAATTTAGTGCTGATGGAATTCCGCGGAATCGTAAATTGCACTTTCCGATCATCCCTAATTTTGACACTTATTGGATGTATCAGATCCACGTTATTCAAAACCTGTCTGTAGCCTTTTCCTCCTTTATATTCTAGGCTAACCTATAGGGGCTGTTTCTGGCCACAAAAGTAATGGAGAAGTTGTTTCAAGGTGCCTAACACCTGGATGAAGGGGTTGCCGGAGGGGGATCCAAGGCAAAAGTCCCACCAAAAATTAAAGATTTGGCACAGAGTCTTATTTAAGGCTAGTTTCACACCAGGACGTTGCGTTTTAGGGGACGTTATGGTCGCATAACGTGCCCCTAACGCAACGCCTGGTGCTCCCTGCTTTGGACGTCAGAGTGAGCCGCGTTGTGCAGCTCACTCTGGCGTCCGTGATGCCGTGATGCGTACTCTTGGACGCATGCGGCATCACGTTGTCCCGCCCGGCCAATCGCCGCACAGAGCGGCCGCTCCAGGAAGTAAACACTGCACGTCACACCGTGCAGTGAATATTAATTAGCCATGTGCTTGGCCACTCTCCACTCCTCCCCAACACTACTGAGCATGTGCGCACAGTCTAACGCGGCTTAGCCGCTTACAAAGTACTGCATGCAGTACGTTATGTAATGGCGCAGCATTACTGTGTAACACAACGTGGGCACTGTGAACGGCCCATTGATTTTTCATTAATGAGCGGTGGGGCTGCGTTACAGGCTGCTCTAACGTGCGCCTGTAACGTCCCACTGTGAAACCAGCCTGAATCTCTAAAGAGCAGAAATCACAGCACATTCAATTTGCGGAAGTGAGTGCTTTAACCACTATACGACCGCCTTGCACTGATGGGCGGTCACAGTGTGGCTCCCCCAGGGCTGCCTAATTGGCGTTAGGAGCAGTGGGCGGAGATTAGCGGGGGATGCGTGCACATCCCCGCTGAGTGACGGAGCGCCGCTCTGTAAAAAGCCTGACAGCTGTGATCGGAGCTGGCAGGCTGTTAGGGGAAAAAAATAACTTTTTTTTCCCTTGGTACAGCGATTCAATCTAGCGCAGCGCTGTACAGGGGTCAGCTTTGTCACCTAGCTGTCCCCTGGAGAGGCACGCAATCTGATCCCTCTCTTAGGCTGATGGCTATGAGAGGCGTTCATAATGGTGGATCAGGGGGAGTGGGGGGGGGGGGGGGGGCGGCTGTGTAAGGATTAAAATTAAAAAAAAAAAATTTGCAGTTTTTATAAAAAATAAATAAAATCACAGTAGCAATCAGATCCCACCAGAAAAGGAAGTAAAATTTGTTTGGCTGCTAAGTTGTATGGCGGGGTGCTGAATTGTAAAAAAAAAAAATCGCCTGGTCACTAGGGGGGTGTAAGCCTGTGGTCCTTAAGAGGTTAAAACCTCTGGCGTGCTTACACGGCGATAAGGTAGTGTAAGGGTTCGGCACGGTTCACAACCGCAAACAGCAAAGAGCTTTAGTGATCACGTCAGGTGAGCAAATCATTGTTTTTGCTAGTTGACACCTCCAGGGCATAAATGTTGATCCTCTCGGTGGCAATCTTTGTGTAGTGGTCACTGTGCTTATGCGCACATTCGCTGGTGTGCAGGCGATCGCGGGTTTCCAGCCTCTATGGTCGGGCTGGGGTAGTTCAATGACAGATAAGTGACAAAAAAACACTGAATCTGTACTGAGGCCTTATACAGGGGGCAGTAGTGGATACTAGATGGCATGGCAGTAGTGATTCTTGACACTCAGGTAATTTTTATTTTAAACTGAATGTTACTTCACGCAGGTCAGGTGACAGATAAGTTAATACTATGTGCAACAATCAACTCAAAATATAGGCCCTGCCAGTGAGGCATTCTGCATGGCAGCAGTGGATAATAGATGCCAGTAGTGGTGGTAAAGGATTATTGTGTTATGGTCAGTGAACTACCAGGACCAGCAGATCGAATCTGTCTCCAACAGCTATCAGACCTGTTTCCAACAGTTATCGTGTGCACTGGACACACAGGACTGCAATATAACAATAGTAAGAAAAAGAAAACAGCCCTTACAAGGGCAATTGGGTAAACTACTATAGCACTAAGCACTGACTGCACCTGTCTGCAACAGCTAAAGTGCACTTTGTGGACACACTGAACGGCAATATCACAAGAACAAAACACAGCCCTTAGAAGGGCTTTTGGGGTTATGTAGATGGTGAATTGGTACTGTGGCAGCAAGAAACTGCACTGGGAACACAGAACACAGGCGTAACTACCTCTTTCCCTATCTGCAGCACAGCTCTGTCCCTAGTATCCTTCACAGCACACAGGTAGAGTGGCTGCTTTACTGGCGTTTTTATAGGGGGTGTCCAGGAGGGAGGGATAGCTGATTGGCTGCCATGTGTCTGCTGACTCTGGGGTGCGGGGTAAAATTTTGGCTGATGATGATGATGATGTATATGGGCATGTGGAACACAAGGTGGTGTGTTCAACCCGCCCATATACATCCGTTGTTCAGCGGGAACTGTCCACCGGTAAACAATTTGCGCCATCTTTACCCTTCAGTTGTCCTGCTCTAGTAGTAAGACCTGAAGGAAGGCTGGGATAGGTAGTAGGAGAAGGTGGTTCAGTTCCAGGACTGGACCAGAGTTTCCTGTTTTCCTAACTTGTTTCTTCCCATTGGCCCAACTCCTGGTTTTCACTGAGAACATTCCGTCAGTAAAAGACATTCTTTAAGGGCTGGTCTAGACTCCTTAATTTAATCTGCATTTCTGAGCCCCTTTGAACACATCCTCTGAATGAGCTCTCAGAGAGCCGGCTACACCTGAACATGAAATGTTTGGAGCTGCATTTTGTTCGCATTTGTGGTTTTTCATACACAGCCTGTTCTGTTTTGCTATGTTTTCGGTCAGTTGCTGACGGCTTTGAACTCTGTGGCTGTGTTTTTTTATTGTTGGGCGTGTACACGAGCCCTAAAGAGCCCACGAGGGTGTGTCCAGAGACTGGAGGTAAGACCGCATTCATATATTTGTAGTATCAATAAACTAAACGCTGCGTCATGTTGACATTGGATCTCTGGAGCTGAGATTTTCCCAAACATCTGGCTTAAGGGCTCTTGCACAGTGGGACGTTGCGTTGCAGGGGCCGTTAAGGTCACATAACGTTCCCCCTAACACAACGCATGGTGGTGCTAAAGGTGGACGCTACATAGAGCCGCGTTATGCGGCTCTTGGTGCGCCGTTTTCGTTCGATAGAACCGGCAGTGATTCATATGAATCATTGCTAGCAGGCAGAGAACGAGAATGATTCATATGAATCATTGCTAGCAGGCAGAGAACCGAGAATGATTCATGATTCAATACTAGCAGGCAGAGAATGATTCATATGATTCATTGCTAGCAGGCAGAGAATGATTCATATGATTCATTGCTATCAGGCAGAGAATGATTCATTAGAATCGTTGCTAGCAGGCAGGGAATGATTCATATGAATCGTTGCTAGCAGGCAGAGAATGATTCATATGAATCGTTGCGAGCAGGCAGGGAATGATTCATATGAATCGTTGCTAGCAGGCAGAGAATGATTCATATGAATCGTTGCTAGCAGGCAGAGAATGATTCATATGATTCATTGCTAGCAGGAAGAGAACCGGCATTGCAGTGCAGTGAATATTAATTAGCCATGTGGCTAGGCAAAATGGTGGACTCTCCCCTCCTCCTCTCCTGCAGACAAAAAACAATAAAACATTACTGAGCATGTGCAAACACGGCTAAAACCTCGTATAACGCACAGAATGCTGCACTTTCTCAGAACGTGCAGCGTTACAATGTGATGCAACGTGGGCACTGTGAACAGCTCATTGATTTTTCATTGCTGTGAGTTAGGGCCCTTTTCCACCAGCGCGTTTGCGCTGGCTGAATCGCAAAGTCGCAAACCGCTAGCGATTTTACAATCGCTACGGTTTGCTTTTTAACATAGGAATCGCGGTAGGTCATTTCCACTACCGCGATTCGTTTTTTACCCAAACGCGAACGCGCGGCGGAGCGATATTTGCCACGATTTTGCTATGCAGTGCATAGCATAGCAAAATCGCGGCCGCAAAACGTCGGGGAATCGCCGGTTTTGCGATTCAGCAATCGCTAGCGTTCAGCGTGAACGCTAGCGACTGCAGGTGGAAAAGGGCCCATAGGCTGCCTTACTGGCTGCTGTAACCTGCGCCTGTAACGTCCCACTGTGAAACCAGCCTTAAAGGGGAACTGAAGAGAGAGGTATATGGAGGCTGCCATGTTTATTTCCTTTTAAGCAATACCAGTTGCCTGGCAGCCCTGCTGATCCTCTTCCTCTAATACTATTAGCCACAGCCCCTGAACAAGCATGCAGCATATGGGGTGTTTCTGACATTATTGTCAGATCTGACAAGACTAGCTGCATGCTTGTTCCTGGTGTTATTCAGATACTACTGCAGAGAAATAGACCAGCAGGGCTGCCAGGCAACTGGTATTGATTAAAAGGAAATAAATATGGCAGCCTCCGTATACCTCTTACTTCAGTTCCTCTTTAAAGTGGACCTGAACTCTTTGCACAGGACAGAAAGAAAAAAGAGAGAAATTCACCCTGTATGTATTTAGAGAGTTTACCTTGTCTAATTCCCCTTCATTCGTGCCTAATCACAAGTTGTAATTTGATCCCTCAGCTGTGTCAGCTGGCTGCCATGGCAGAACAGCTAATTGGCAAATATAGGATGTTGGCTCTATGTCTGCTTCTATGAAAGAAGGAAGTAGACACTGCAGATTTATTGCAGGATTTCTATCAGCTGTAACAAAGAAATGTTTTCCTTTTAAAGGTCATTATGTTGTTTCTTATCCTTTAGGGCTTGTTCACACCTAAGGCATTTTTTTTTTCCTTTTAAGCGCCAGCTATTTTCAAATTCGCCCTAAAAGTGCTTGTGTAATGGTTCCCTATGAGAGAGTTCACATCTGAGCGGTAAGATTCCGATCCGCTCACCAAAGCGCTGCCTGGACCATATTTGGGGCGATTTGCTTCAGTGGAAGGTGTAGGGAAATCGCAAAGTGCTTGAAAAAGCACTTTGTATAGTGATTTCCTGAGCGCTTTCAAGAATAAATACATTGTATTTATTCTTTTCCAGGTCAGAGAGTTCACTTCCTGACTGACTTCAGGAAGTGAAAAAAACAAATTGCTCTGCAAAAGCGCTTAAAAAAGCGCGTTTCTAAGCACAGGGAAAAGCGCAGAAAATAACTCTCAAATTGCTCAGCGCTTGCTATAGCACTGGCGATTTATGATGTGAAGAAAGCCTTACAGCAGAGAGGAAATTCTGAGTTCAGGTCCACTTTAAAGGGAACCTAAACTGAGAAGGATATGGATTTTTCCTTGTAAAATAATACCTGTTGCCTGACTCTCCTGCTGATCCTGTGTCTCTAATACTTTTAGCCACAGCCCCTCAACAAGCATGGAGATCAGGTGCTCTGACTGAAGGCAGACTGGATTAGCTGCATGCTTGTTTCAGGTGTGTGATTCACACTACTGCAGCCAAAGAGATCAGCAGGACTGCCGGGCAACTAGTATTGTTTAAAAGGAAGCATCCATATCCCTCTCAGTTTAGGTTCCCTTTAAGGGGTCTTCCAAAAACCCTGACTCCTCTTCAAACATGTATCCCTAACCCTAACCTTTCTTTGCTTCCTATACTAACGCTAACCAAAGGCCCTCCCCCTTGGTTCTACCTTCACCTCCTCCCCATCCACTTCTAGGGATGAGAAAATGAAATACTAGCCAGATTCACAGTAAATCTGGTCGTTCTGGCTGTACTCACAACTCGATGAGTCCTGTGATATCCACTTGACGACAGCCGTTAGCGACGCCTCTTCTGGCCGGCAGGTATGCACGACCAGGGCCGGCCCGCTCATGAGGCGGGTGAAACTTTTGCCTCAGACGGCAAATTTCCAGGGGCGGCATCCGCCCGTCCGTGCGGGGAGCCGGCCGCCGAGCTGGAGGGGTAGCTGGCAGGACGGGGGTATTGGGCCTAGCGGCGGGGAGGGGGGGTCGGACCCCCCCCTCCCTCGCCTGGGTCCCCCGTCCTCCGCTCCCCTCAAGCCTTACATAGAAGAAGCAGCCGCTATTTGTAAGACGCACGGGCGGGGAGGACTCACCTCTTCCTCGATCCAGCGTGCGCTCCACTGACGTCACTTCCTGCAACGCTGCAGGAAGTGATGTCAGTGGAGCGCACGCTGGGAAGAGGTGAGTCTTCCCCGCCCGTGCGTCTTACAAATAGCGGCTGCTTCTTCTATGTAAGGCTGGAGGGGAGCGCAGTTCGGGGGACCCAGGCGAGGGAGGGGGGGTACGACCCCCTCCCCGCCGCTAGGCCCAATACCCCCGTCCTGCCAGCTACCCCTCCAGCTCGGCGGCCCCCCAGGGGGGGGGGGTGGCGGTGGGAACTTTTTTTTTTGCCTCAGGCGGCAAAAAGTCTAGGGCCGACCCGGTGCACGACGTTACACATCGGGAGCGAACGAGACTTCAAGCAATCACGGTACTTTACGCGGGAGTCGTCTGGAATCTTAGCGATCTGATCTGTCGTGACGGTCGTTATTGATGGGTTTTCTCATTCTGTTTCCTGCTGTCCTTCTGGCTATAGGTAGAGAGAGAGCTACAGGGAAAGTTGTGAGTGTATAAGGACAGTAATATTGATTAGTTTGTTGGCTATACTCACTTACTAGATAGGCAATGGTAGTCTGTCACTGCTATTGCTCATATATCCATAGATCACTGTGTGGTCTTCACTGCTGTTGCTTGCAGTATATATCACTGTGTGGACCTGTTTTAGTACAATGGCAAACATTCCACAAAGCTGCACCTGACAGGACTAAAGATGTTGTCACCATGTGATAAATCTCAGAGTGTAAATCAGGGAGAGGAAAGCTTTTACAATGAGAAAACACTGACTAAATCATTTATAAATACTGTAAAATAAGCAGTTTTGTTCATTGTTGTTTTCACTACATTTACTCTTTAAAAAAAAAGGAAAGGGGGGGGTCTTGATCTAAGACTTTCGTTTTTTGTTTTTATACATTTTAATTAGATTTTATATATTTATCATATCTAACATCTAATCTATTAAAGATTTGCACCAGGTTGCACTGTCCATACAATTATAGATTTGCAGCAGATTCGACCATCAGATTTCTGGCAGATGCCTGTCAAATCGAATCTGACAGGAATCTATCTGATGTGTGCCACACACTAGGAACAGATTTCCAATAGATTTCAGAATGAAATCTATTGGAAATCGATCTAAATGCATTATTGCACCATTAGATTTATTTTTGCTTCAGCGCTCGTTCCACAGACCGCGGTGGACTCACGTCTTCGGGTCGGTCACATCTCGGCCGGTCGTGTCTGAGCA
Organism: Hyperolius riggenbachi; assembly: GCF_040937935.1. Taxonomy (NCBI): domain Eukaryota; kingdom Metazoa; phylum Chordata; class Amphibia; order Anura; family Hyperoliidae; genus Hyperolius; species Hyperolius riggenbachi. The sequence continues at coordinate 8,944,216 of NC_090655.1, read as the reverse complement.
ATGCTGCGAAGTTTATAAAGTTCAGGTGTGTTTTTGCACTTCATACTTGCAGGAGGTCATTGTTCAGCTACAGAGCAGCAGCCTGTATGCTTCCTCTGTGGACATAACTGACTCCACAGGGGCCGCTCACACAGAAGCCAACAGGCCTCCAAGATAAATAAATATGTCCTTGTCTGATTTAATGCTGGTTTGAGGGAAGAACAGTGTGAACTCTGCCCCGCCGTCCACATGCTTGTATTCCACCGCCGTGAGTTTTTTAAAGTGTATCTAAACTTTTGTGGAGAAAAACAGTTCTTTCCAGAACAATAAAACTGAATACACGGAATACTCAAACATCACTGTAGCAATAGGAATGAGCTCTCGGAATCCGAACAGCTCTGATTTTTTGGAATCGGAATTCAGCCATTCCAAATAAAATCACAAAAATTGGAAATTACACTTTTTCGAATACCTCCTTCCATTCTGCTGATGTGAAAATTTGCTTCTGAAACAAGCATTTTCAGCAAACACGGCATTAACACAATGGCTGGAAAAGTGAAAATTGTCTTCTAAAGCAAGACTTTTTGGCCCATAGTGATGTCAACATAATGGCCGCCAGGGATTCCCTGGTCCCTGGAGGCCACCCTAAAGTGGTAGAACAAGAGGTTTTTCACATGAATTGGGGGTCTAGGGAACCAGGGCATCCCCTACCCTTGTCCCCTGTAACACCCGATGCTTGTTCTACCACTTTAGTGTGGCCTCTGGAGACCAGGGATTCCCCAGAGGTCATCTTGTTGGTGTCACTGTTTGCTGAAAATTCTTGTTTCAGAAGCCACTTTTCACATGGGCAGAACTATTGACTGCATTGACTTCCATAAACACACAAATCAGAACATGAAATTTGGTGTTTGGCTGAATTTCAACTAAATTGGAATTGGGTTGTTCCGATCAATCTATACAGCCAGTTTACCCGTCTGATGTGGCCCCCCGGTCTGCCCAATTGTGGAGGGTCATTTCCTCGGCTGGAGAAAGTAAGCAAATCATTACCTTTGTCTACGCAGGAATCGCACACGGGCTTGCAAAACAGAAATTTCACATCCTAAAATCTACCTTGGCCCCGGGGGCCAATACAGCGCCGGTGAAACCCAAAAAGCGCTAAGATGATGAAAGTGAGTGGAGGGGAACCAACAGAAGTGATTGCGATTTGACCAAATCATAATTGCGAGCCCCGGAGGATTTCTGGGGTGATCAGGCTTCAATGCAAAAAGTAGTGCTGCAAAATCGCATTTGAATCACTTTTTAAAAGTGATCTTGCAGCCAATTTGGGAGCAATTTTTGTATCTAAATAAAGTTTTTAAACTACTTGTTGGGTCTCCCAACATCCGGCTTCGTGGCTGCACGTAGCCCCGCCTCGAGCACAAGAGGTCATCTGCACTTCTCTATATGGAGACAGAAGATCCTATGACCTCATGCTAATGGGCGGGCTACGCAGCGGAAACAGAATTTGGGAGACTTGCCAAGAAGTTGAAACTTTATTTACATCTGACACAAAAAGAAAAGCAAAACCGGGACTGCTGTACAATAAATTCTACAGCGTTTGCTGGGAGCTGCTGTACATGAATCTTACACATGGAAGAGGGGGCTGCACATGGAATAGGAGGGGTTACTGTACGTGTATGTGACACATGGAAGAGGGGGCTGCACATGGAATAGGAGGGGTTACTGTACATGTATGTGACACATGGAAGAGGGGGCTGCACATGGAATGGGAGGGGTTACTGTATGTGTATGTGACACATGGAAGAGGGGGCTGTACATGGAATGGGAGGGGTTACTGTACATGTATGTTACACATGGAAGAGGGGGCTGCACATGGAATAGGAGGGGTTACTGTACGTGTATGTGACACATGGAAGAGGGGGCTGCACACATGTGACACATGGAGGGGTTACTGTACATGAATGTTACTCATGGAAGAGGGGGCTGTACATTGAATAGGAGGGGTTACTGTACATGGATGATACACATGGAAGAGGAGGCTGCACATGGAATGGGAGGGGTTACTGTACATGGATGATACACATGGAAGAGGGGGCTGCACACATGTGACACATGGAGGGGTTACTGTACATGAATGTTACTCATGGAAGAGGGGGCTGTACATTGAATAGGAGGGGTTACTGTACATGGGTGATACACATGGAAGAGGAGGCTGCACATGGAATGGGAGGGGTTACTGTACATGAATGTTACTCATGGAAGAGTGGGCTGCACATGGAATAGGAGGGGCTGCTGTACATGGATGTTACACATGGTAGAGTGGGCTGCACATGGAATGGGAGGGGGCTGCTGTACATGGATGTTACACATGGTAGAGTGGGCTGCACATGGAATGGGAGGGGGCTGCTATACATGGATGTTACACATGGAAGAGGGGGCTGCACATGGAATGGGAGGGGGCTGCTGTACATGGATGTTACACACGGAAGAGGGGGCTGCACATGGAATAGGAGGGGCTGCTGTACATGGATGTTACACACGGAAGAGGGGGCTGCACATGGAATAGGAGGGGCTGCTGTACATGGATGTTACACATGGAAGAGGGGGCAGCACATGGAATGGGAGGGGCTGCTGTACATGGATGTTACACATGGAAGAGGGGGCTACACATGGAATAGGAGGGGCTGCTGTACATGGATGTTACACATGGAAGAGGGGGCAGCACATGGAATGGGAGGGACTGCTGTACATGGATGTTACACATGGAAGAGGGGGCTGTACATGGAATAGGAGGGCGCTGCTGTACATGGATGATACACATGGAAGAGGGGGCTGTACATGGAATAGGAGGGGCTGCTGTAGATGGATGATACACATGGAAGAGGGGGCTGTACATGGAATAGGAGGGCGCTGCTGTACATGGGAGGGGAGCCACAAAATACTTGACCTGGTGCACAAAAAGTATAAATCAGGCCTTGGAAGGCTCCTGTGTGCTGCTGCAGGTGAAGAAGTGGCACAAAACACATCTTCTAAAATGCATTATATAATTACTGTATATTTGTCTTTTTTGGGAGGAAAGTCCCTTTACCTTCTTACGGTATATATTTTATGCTACTATACATTTTTGGTGTCATAAAACAGTGAATGTTTTGGCCTTCTCCTAGCTAGCTGCATACCCTAGCTTAGGGGTTAATAATGCCTTTCACTGCCTCCTCTATCATTTAGCAACTAGACTTTCTGAGACAAGGGCCGGCACTACCATGAAGCAGACTAAATCATGTGGTTCAGGGCAGCAGTCTGTAGGGGGCAGCATCAGCTCAACACTCAGCATGTGTGTAAGGAGGGGGGGGAGGAGTTGCATGCATCCTCACAAGTTCGCTTCAGGCAGTAAACAGTCTAGAATCTACCCTGTCTGAGATCATCCAGTCCTGACTGGGGACAAGCCTGAGGGCGGGGTCACTAGTCTGTACTGGAAGAAAAACTGATCCTGTAAGAACTGATTCATTTTCGTGTCACTTTGGATTGGAGTCCCAGCAGAAACATTGAGGCTGAATAACCTGCCATAGGCTCACATGTCATATCAATGTCGGTAAGGGGAGGAGTTAATTCCTTTACACTGCCGCTGCAATCTGTGTGTTACCAGTTAGCTGCACACTACCAGATAATGAAACTACCCTCGTAGTATAGAGTAGTGATAGTCCATGAATTGCAAGTAACACATGATAATTTACTACCGTCATTCTCCAACCTTTGAAATTATTAAGCGCTCTCTCAAAACTCACTCACGCTTTAACTTAAGCCATTCCCCTTCAACCTCTAGCCAAGTTCCTCACTAAATAAATCTTAAGGCCTTGTTCACATTATAAATCGCCAGCACTATCGCTAGCACTGAACGATTTAACGATTTTGTTAGCGCTTTTCTAAGTGCTTTCAGAGCGATTTGCGCTTAGAAAATAAATGTTTCTAAGCACTCTTGTGTAGCGTTTTTTTATCTACTCATCCTGACGTCAGTCAGGAAGTGAACTCTTTGCCCTGGAAATGAATAAATACAATGTACTTATTCATTCAAAGCGCTCAGGAATTCGCTTTTCAACACGCTTTTTCAAGCGCTTAGTGATTTCCCTATCCTTTCTATTGAAGCGCAAACGCTCAGGAAATGGTGCAGGAGCCACATTTGCGATTGGATAGAAAGCTCATCTCTCATGTGAGAACGCTCACATAGAGCAACATTGCAGAAGCGCTTCAAAGGTTGGTTTTTTTTTTTTTTTTTTTTTTTTTAAATCGCCGGCACTTTAAAAAAAGTGAAAACGCTTTTAGGGCCCATTCACACTTGCGTTTTAAAAACGCCGGCGATTTTTGCTAGCGTTTTCCAAGAGTGATTTTTCAGCAGAAAAATCACTGAACACTGCGGCGATTTTTCCGCGATTGCGTTTAGGTCTTCTATAGCACTGAAACGCGATCGCCGGAAAATCGCCTGAAAATGGTGCAGGCGACGCGTTTGTGTTTCGCGGTTTTGGGCGATTTGCAGCAATTAGCGCAAATCGCCCAAGTAAGAACGGGCCAATAGGGTTTTATTACACTGGTGCTTTTAAAAAGTGTTAGCATTTGAGCCTTTTGCCGAAATCGCGGCAAAACACTCTAGTGTGAATGGGCCCTTAGTGTGAACAAGCTCTTAAAACACACAACCTTAAAAAAAAATACACAGTGGGCAAAAATTGAAAACTCGGACCTTGATGTATGGTGTCCACCTACGCCACTTACCGTATACAGTTCCCAAAATAAAACATATATATGTATACCTATATGTGTGTGTGTGTGTGTGTGTGTGTATATAGATTATACATTTAAAAAAAATATTTGCATTTGGGACTTGCATATTAAAAAAAAGTTATGTCACAAGGGTATATTATTGTTGTTTTTGCAAGTAAGGGCCAGTAATTAGTATCGGACAAAAACTTAAAAAAATACCTTATTTCCAAATAAAATATTGGCGCCATACATTGTGATAGGGTCCTTTATTTAAACCTTGCAATAACCGGGCATGGGCGACGCTACACTGGAGCATGCTATGACACTGCCCCAACTCCCCTCTGGGAATCACTGTGCCCCACTGAGTGCCCCTTCCTTCCCCGATCAGTAATATACAGGTAACTGTTTTCAGGCTCCTGCAGCATCCAGTGAACAGGATAGGGCCTGTAAAAAAAACTCTCCAGGTTTCCCTCCCTCCTGCCTCTTCCCCTCCCCTTGCTTGTAGAGTCGTGAGTCACAGGTTGGGGCTGGAATGATTTGTCTGTGATCTGCCCACACAGGAGCAGCTTGCTAGCAAGTAATGATTAAAGCACACCTGCAAACTAGCCAAGTACATCTGTAGGTAGCTTTTCTTCAATAATAGCACCATCATTTGGTTCCTATTATTATGAAAAGGGGGGGAGGTTGCACATCCCTAAAAACATGCTGCAATTGACTGGTTAATCACTCAGGCATGCACCACCTCTATTAGGCTGAAAATGCATGCCAAACAAATGCTACATTATACTATGGAGGAACTTTGGCTTCCACTATAGTTTGCATGCAAAGTATAATATACTGGACACTTGCACCACGGTGAGGCAGACCTCCGGGCAAGTGGCCTAACCTAAATTAACAACATATGTATAACCTTGGGAGCAGCTAAGCAAAAATGTGTAACTTACATTTTAATGGACAGCGAGGAGAGGGCCAGCGCATATCACAAAGGCTGCATCTGAAATGACCAACAGCTCACATGTGCAGCAGCAGCACCTATAATAATAAGCTGTCTGCACACTTCGCATTCAATTCAGATGCAAATCATATGCATAACTACTATTACTTGCCATGCAAACATGTTTGGGTAGCTGGAGTCGGAGGTTTCATAAGCTGAGGAGTCGGAGTCGGAAGATTTTTGTACCGACTCCACAGCCCTGATTTTATCCACAGTGTTGCGATTTTATTTTAAATTTATAATGTCAGAAAACTCAGAAATATTGTTTTTCCCCTGTTGTATTATTCCCATTAAAATTGGGATTTAGAAAAAAATAATAAATAATTCTTAGCAAAACGTACCACCCGAAGAAAGCCCAACGGGTGGCGAAAAAAACAAGATATACGGTAGATCACATTATTGTGATAAGTAGTGATAAAGTGATTGGTGAATGAAAGGAAGTGAGTGCTGAAATGTGAAAATTGCTCTGGTCCGTAAGGGGATAACCCCTCAGTGGTGAACTGGTTAATTGTAGAAAGGCATATGTGAAAACAATATATGATTATGTACACCTACATATTGGTTGTATTTTGTGTGATATAACTTTCCCTGTGCTCTATACATTACTTACGGTATTTTCCTGCTTTTATTGTGCATTTTTCAGGTATGCCGTGTCGAGTGCTGTTTGGTCGCCCCCATCTCGCGGTACTGATGTGGAATACTGAACAAAGTGCAGGAGATACAGGTGAGTCTAGTGAGGTTGTCTGGAAATAATGGAATTTGTATAATCCAATAAACAATGTACTATTTGCCAGACTCCTCAGTTATGTTCAACAGATAAAAAGTTGAATGCTGGGAGTTCTTTTTATCTATAATATATTCCTCCTCTTCCATTTATTTCCCTGCCTAGCTGCTTATCAGAAACACCCTCTGTTCACTTGTGTTTACAAGCAAGGCTGAGGTGACTCAGTGATTTAATGTGTAAATTAAAAAAAAGACAGTGCAGTTCCTAGTATACACCTCAGTGGGAGTGTCTGAAGACTCTGGGAGGAGGGCAGCTAATTAATCTAATCTAGGTATTTATACCTCCCAAAACCCGGGGCAAAATTCAAAGACTTTCCAGGCCGTGGATTGTGCTGCCCGGGGGAGGCAGAGCTTTGTGCTGTAGCTCTGCCTCCAGTCTAGTCAATCTCCCCCTCTCCCCGCCCCTCTCAGTGAAAGAAGACAGAGGGATGGGCAGAGGCGGAGATTGACGGCTATTGTGCAAAGCTCTGTCTCTACCAGGAAGGAGGCCCGAATTTTGCCCCGGGGGTTTCGGGGTGATTAAGACCTCGTTCTGCCGCGGGAATGCGGCAAATCAGTTTGGATTATAATGCTGAAGCGGCCTGCACCATAAAAACAGGTGTATTAAAACACTTCAGACTCTTTAAAGAGGCCCTGTAATGACATACAGGAGAATGCAGTCAATTATTCAGGATACACAGGTTTAATGTAACTGTCGTCATACCTCCCAACTTTTTGAGATAAGAAAGATGGACACTTCGGCCATGCCTCCACCACACCCCTAGTCACGCATACCATAAAGATTTAATTAAAATAAAATGTTTTATAATGTCCTTTCTATCCTGGTTCATTTTCCTTCATATTAACATTTGGAAATAAGAAATATATCAATTTAAAGAATGGAAATAAAGTTTAAAGTCCATTAAACATTTTTCAGTAGAGAATACCTATATTTACACAGATCTGTACATCAGGCCTGAAGGAGGGACAAATGAGGAGGAAAGAGGGACAGAGGGACAGGGATCCCAAAGAGGGACTGTCCCTCCAAAAGAGGGACAGTTGGGAGCTCCGCTGTCCATGTGCGTAACAATAGGGGCTGCAGCCTCTGAGCCTGCGGGGGGGGGGGGGGGGGGGGGGGGGGCTGGAGGGGTCGCAGCATGAGGGCACTCCCCTCTGCGCTCCCCTCCAGCTTCAATAACCATATGTATGCAGCTGCGGGCAGCGTCAGACAAACATACCTTCCATGCGTTCCAGCGCGGATGCTTCTCTCTCTAGCCTCTGACGCGACTTCCTGTATAAACAGGAAGTCGCGTCAGACACTAGAGAGAGAAGCATCCGCACTGGAACATAGCTTTCCCCTCATGCTGCGACCCCTCCATGCTCCTCTTCCTGATAAGTCATGGCTGTCGACATCACGCCGGCCGCCTCGCGTCACCACGGTGGACGGCGTGACAGTACGGCGCATGCGCGGTTTAATCGCGCATGCGCCGTACTGTCACGCCGGCCGGCGTGATGTCGACAGCCAGAGATGGGACAAGGTCCTTCAGCACCCAAGGCTGAGACACCAAAGTGCGCCCCTCCATCCCTCCCCCCCAGCCATCACACACTGATTGCTACTAGACTAAGAGGCGCCACAGGGCCCCCAAACTCCCCAACACCTTAATCTCTAGTTATCTGACTTGCAGTCACTGCCATGTATCCCCTTTTCCTATTTCTTTCTGCTTCAAACACAATTGGGATTGACAACTGAATGAATTGTGCGCCCCCTCCTACACTGCGCCCTGAGGCTGGAGCCTCTCCAGCCTCTGCCTCGGCCCGGCCCTGCCGACAGCCATGACGTATCAGGAAGAGGAGCCCGACACTCGGGGCCAGTGTCGCCCGGCTGCCGCCGTCCAGCCATTTCTGATAGGGATAGCCGATTGCTAATTTTCAATGTAAAGGACCACTATCGCAAAAAAAAAGTAGGCAGTTAAAATCTGACAGAACTGACTGGTTTTGGGCCAGTCCATCTCCTCATGCGAGATTCTCATGGTTTTCTTTGTTTTTTGGGGTTTTTTTTACAGCATTTCCAGAACAGCAGTTGCAAAGTCTTACTGACAAAATAGTGTGCAAGTGAGTAGGGAGGCTGGCTGGCGTCTTACTATTTTGGCAGATAAACTGCTGTTCAGGAAATGCTGTTGAAAACAAAGAAAACCCCCATGAGGAGATGGACAGGTCCAAAACCTGTCGGTGCTGTTAGATTTTAACTGCCTACTTTTTCTGCGATAGAGGTCCTTAAGTAAAGTGGCACATTTAACAGCCGGCGTCACAGCTCAGTGTATCATCTTACAAATCATAACATAAAACAATGCAACATGCACGATTAGCCTCTGGTACGTGGTGCAGGCCCCTCAACGTTCAGGAATTTTTCATTATTCAATTCAACAAAAAGTCGTCAAAAAGAAATAGTTTTTATCTTCAGGGGATTATGACTAGTGTGATTCCCCCTCTTCCCCTCCTATTTTCCTGCCAATGATTTCTTGTCTTCTCTGAGGAGGTGATGGCTGCAAGTTTGCCAGAATCCTGTATGACACTGTAAGGTCAGAAAGTTACAGAAACAATGGGGGAGGATCTGAGGCCAAGTCAGTGGCGGACACAGGCAGCAGTGGGCCCCTGTGCAAAATATCAATTGTGGGCCCCCCTGACCTGCGGCGCGCGAAGCGCGCCGCGGCAAAAAATGGGCGTGGCTATAACCTACGACGCGCGAAGCACGCCGCAGCAAAAATGAGAACCTGCGGCGCGTAGCGCCGCGGCAAAAAATGGGCGTGGCAATGACCGGATAAGGGCGGAGCTAACTGTAATTTAAAGTGATCCCGGGGTGAGAGTGATATGGAGGCTGCCATATTTATTTCCTTTTAAACAATACTAGTTGCCTGGCGGCCCTGCTGATCTATTTGGCTGCAGTAATAAACTGAATTACACCAGCAACAAGCATGCAGCTTAATCTTCTCAGTTCTGACAATATTGTCAGAAACCCTTGACCTGCTGCATGCTTGTTCAGGGTCTATGGTTGAAAGAATAAGAGGCAGAGGACCAGAACGGCAACCAGGCAACTGGTATTGCTTAAAAGGAGAGAAATATGGCAGCCTCAATATTATTCTCACCTCAGGTTCCCTTGAAAAGTGCAACGCAAAGACAGTGGGCCCAGGTTTTGGTGACCCTTTCCCCAGAAAATTCACATAATGTGAGCAGGTTTTCTCATGAAAATACACATAATGTGAGCAGATATGCCCAGAAAATACGTGCAATCATGTCGGCAGATATGCCCAGAAAATACGTGCAATCATGTCGGCAGATATGCCCAGAAAATACGTGCAATCATGTCGGCAGATATGCCCAGAAAATACGTGCAATCATGTCGGCAGATATGCCCAGAAAATACGTGCAATCATGTCGGCAGATATGCCCAGAAAATACGTGCAATCATGTCGGCAGATATGCCCAGAAAATACGTGCAATCATGTCGGCAGATATGCCCAGAAAATACGTGCAATCATGTCGGCAGATATGCCCAGAAAATACGTGCAATCATGTCGGCAGATTTGCCCAGAAAACACATGCAATCATGTAGCAAATTTGCCCAGAACATACATGCAATCATGTGGCAGACCTGCCCAGAACATACACCTGCTAAAATAAATAATAAAAAAAACCATTTACTCACCTGCAGCAGCAGACCTCCTGTCCCAGCCTCCATCCAGCGCGCAGCTCCCATGGGTGGTTGGGTGGATAGGTAGCCTGGTGGGTAGGTAGGTAGGCAGCCCTTAGCCGGGTGGGTAAGTAGCCTGGTGGGTGGCTGGGTAGCCGGGTGGGTGGGTAGCCTGGTGGGTAGGTAGCCTGGTGGGTGGGTAGGTGGGTGGTTAGGTAGCTGGGTGGGTGGGTAGGTAGCCTGGTGGGTCTTTAGGTAGGTAGCCTGGTGGGTTGGTAGGTAGCCGGGTGGGTAGGTAGGTAGGTAGCCGGGTGGGTGGGTAGGTAGCCGGGTGGGTGTGTAGGTAGCCGGGTGGGTGGTTAGGTAGCCGGGTGAGTGGTTGGGTAGCCGGGTGGGTGGGTAGCCAGGTGGGTAGGTAGCCGGGTGGGTAGGTAGCCAGGTGGGTAGGTAGCCAGGTGGGTAGGTAGCCGGGTGGGTAGGTAGCCGGGTGGGTAGGTAGCCGGCAGGGTGGTTAGGTAGCTGGGTGGGTAGGTAGACGGGTGGGTGGTTAGGTAGCCGGGTGGGTAGATGTGTGGGTGGTTAGGTAGCCGGGTGGGTAGCCGGGTGGGTGGTTAGGTAGCCGGGTAGGTAGCTGGGTGGGTAGGTAGCCGGGTGGGTGGGTAGGTATCCGGGTGGGTGGGTAGGTAGCCGGCAGGGTGGTTAGGTAGCTGGGTGGGTAGGTAGCCGGGTGGGTAGACGGGTGGGTGGCTAGGTAGCCGGGTGGGTAGGTAGCCGGGTGAGTGCGTAGATGTGTGGGTGGTTAGGTAGCCGGGTGGGTGGGTAGCCGGGTGGGTAGGTAGTCGGGTGGGTGGTTAGGTAGCCGGGTAGGTAGCCGGGTGGGTAGGTAGCCAGGTGGGTGGTTAGGTAGCCGAGTGGGTAGGTAGCCGGGTGGGTGGGTAGGTAGCCGGCAGGGTGGTTAGGTAGCCGGGTAGGTAGCCGGGTGGGTGGGTGGGTAGCCGGCAGGGTGGTTAGGTAGCCGGGTAGGTAGCCGGGTGGGTGGGTGGGTAGCCGGCAGGGTGGTTAGGTAGCCGGGTAGGTAGCCGGGTGGGTAGGTAGCCGGGTGGGTGGTTAGGTAGCCGGGTAGGTAGCCGGGTGGGTGTGTGGGTATCCGGGTGGGTAGGTAGCCGGGTGGGTAGGTAGCCAGCAGGGTGGTTAGGTAGCCGGGTAGGTAGCTGGGTGGGTGGTTAGGTAGCCGGGTGGGTGTGTGGGTATCCGGGTGTGTGGGTATCCGGGTGGGTAGGTAGCCGGGTGAGTGTGTGGGTAGCCGGGTGGGTAAGGTAGCCGGGTGGATGGGTGTGTAGCTATCCGGGTGGGGGGCCCTACTCCTATCCTCCCTCACTCACCTCGGGGCCCCCCTCCCGGTATGCGCGGCGGCGGCGGCGGGCGGGAGAGCAGAAAATCCAGGAAGTCTCCGCCGGGGCTGCAGCAGACACTAGAGGCTGCTGCCGCTTGGTCTCCCGTGTCTCCAACTTTGTACACTGCTCGCTACTTCCTGGTTTAGTAGCGAGCAGTGTACAAAGTTGGAGACACGGGAGACCAAGCGGCAGCAGCCTCTAGTGTCTGCTGCAGCCCCGGCGGAGACTTCCTGTATTTTCTGCTCTCCCGCCGCATCGCATGAGGGGGAGGGGGAGGCCGATGTGAGGGGGGAGGACAGGAGTAGGGGCCCCCCAGGTTAAAATAAAAATAAAAGGTAAAATTAAAAAAAAAAAACTGCAATACTTAATGGGCCCCTGAAGCAGCGGAACTTCAGGGGCCCTTGTGCGGCGGCACGGCCTGCACGGCCGTGTGTCCGCCACTGGGCCAAGTGCATACAAGCATACAGGTCCACTTTCAAATGCCTCTGTATAGATACAGTGACCAGATTTTTCTGGGCCCAACTTGGAGGATGGGTGTTTTTGTACACTGTGTTAAAAAAATGGGTGTGGTTGTGGGCATGACGTGGGCGGAGCCAACTGTAATGTGACAGAGTTTCGAGTTTCCTCCCAAAACACAAAGGCAAAGTGACCCTGAAGGTAATTAATAATAATAATAATACCTTTTTTTGTATAGCGCTTTTCTCCTGTCGGACTCAAAGCGCTTGCGAGGCAGCCACTAGAGCGCACTCAGTAGGCAGTAGCAGTGTTAGGGAGTCTTGCCCAAAGAACTCCTTACTGAATTACTGGCTTACTGA